>NC_046629.1:5430262-5803977 GCF_900324465.2 Anabas testudineus | reverse complement strand
TATATAATGATTTCTAGAAGTATTATGATGGAAACGTTTTGCTTGCTGTATTGTAGTGAATCACCTTTTTATTATTAAATACACCTGAAAAAAAAACAAACAAGTGAAATAAGAAAATGACTGAGCAGAGGGTGTGGTCCTGTGTGGACCTCAGTTGTACAAACTGTGAATGACCAACTAGCCAGCCCTTTAAAACATTAAACTGGAGTTAACACTGACAGCACAGACTTTCTTAAAGCATACAGAATGTGCAAAAAGGGGATCTGAAGTGAGCTGTGCAGAAAAAGAGTTAAGGTAGGCCATGTAAATGTCTGGTGGAGATGGTAAAAGCCAGGTCCAGAAAGTCCAGTTCAGCACGGTCTATGAATAAACAGGAGCTAAAAACTTCCTTGAAATTGACAATTTATCACAGTAATTGTACAGTATGTTGTCAAATTAAAGGCACAGACTGACCTATGCTATGTTCTTTCTAGTGTTGCTTTTGACTATTTGTTGCTCAACTTTTACCAGCGATGTGTGTGTATTGTAATTTTAAGCTGTTAACTGTTAACTACCTGCATTAAACATTTGCTTAATCGTGTTTTGTGTTAGCTGTCTGCTTTGAATCTTCCAATTTTGCTTTTTTCTTTACATTTCAGTCTTTATCTGCCATTTAGTTTCTTCTTATTTTGCTTTTTATGATTCTTACACATTTTCTGTTTTGCTGAATTATGAATCAAATTCTAAAAACACTAAATGCCATATTTAAAACTTCAGAATGCATTAAAGTTTATTTTGTGGCCAAGCAGCATTCCCTTTTGAAAATCTATACAAGAAATAGCTGGCAGTTTTTGGCTTATCTCCCTTCTTATTCATACCCACATGTGGGGTGTGTGGAGCTCATCCCATGCCTGTGCTCCAACAGGTGGGTCACTGTAAAAGCCTGGTGGTATGTAGGTCACCTACGTGAAGAATGTTGGTTAACCACTTCTCTATTCATCTGACACTGTGATGATTGAGAGAGAACAGAAAAATGTGAAGGAGGAAACATGCAGAGCATTCCTCTCCTGTTTCTGGTATTTTATTAAACAATGCCATTCATTCCTTTAATTCTTGTGTTAATTAGAAGCAGGAGACCTTAAAAGCTTTAAATCAAAAATCTAATCCAACTCCCCTCACTCCAGCACCTGCAGCAAGAAACCACTGTGATCCAATTTGTAATTTAAAATGTATAGTTTAAAGTAAAATATAAAGGGATGAAGCATCTTTAGTTTAAATTATTTGTGACTGTTAAGCACTGCTGCTATAGCATTTACAACGCTGCAATCCTATTGCAGTGAAGCTGTACAATTACATAACTGTTTTATTTTGTGCATGATGGCTAAGGATGAGTTGTCATATGACTTCTGGCACTGTACTTGGTTTTCTGCTGAGTTTCTCAGTGACTAGTGACGAAAACATTTCATGTGCTTGTTTCTATGGGGTTGAAGTTTACATAAAATATATGTAGCAGGAGGATAACTTTTAATAATTGACCTTGAATTCCCTTAGTGAAGGTGGAGTGAAACCACAGTCCTATAATACTTTGTACAGGAGATGTACACATTACATTGATGTGGTGATTAAATGTCAAATGTTAAACTTGATTTCATCTATTTTTGACATGAATAAACATGTAAACAAACAGAGAAATGTAAAGTAAACACAACAGTGAATCTGTCTTCTATCTCTATTATAGCGACCCACACCTAGATGAGGAAATCCCATTAAATGGCATATGACCTCACTACAAAGACATTTCAGCTCATAACTCTGTCTAGTTGCTCTGACAAAGATGACACTCGGCTCCTTAGACAACTCTACTGGCCACATACAATAACCAAATTAACTAATAAAAGTCTTCATTGTTTCATACCGCATTAATTCATTAATGGAACGAATGAGGTAGAACTGTATTGTGTAGTGCACCTTTAAGAATGCTCCACAAGTTTTCAATAGCATTTAATTTTAACAGGACTCAGAAGCCAGTTCTTTATTTTCTTTCCACTCAACCCACCAGGTCCACCGATAGCAAAACAGGACCAGACATGATGCTACCACCACCATGCTCAACTACAGTATTGTTCTCACCTTTACTCACCCAAATACACCTCTATTTATTTAAAAAACTCAATCTTTGATTAATATGACCATAAAACCTGCCTCTAGAAGCTGTGTTTCTTTGTCCAAATGTTCACTTGCAAACTTAAGTTGAATGTCAGTTTTGAAACAGGGTTTCTTCTATGGATGACAGTCATTCATAGCGTCCATAGCGACGTCAAACTCACTTGACTGCAGACATTGAGACTGATGTTCCAGCAGTAACCAGTTCATGGCAGGCCTGTGCCTTTGTGGTTCCTGGGTTGTTACTGACCACACAAACCTCCTTTTGGATGAGTGAGACAGTTTAGGTCTTCTTCAAGAACGTGGAAAGTGGTTACACCTCCCAATAACATTGATGAGTTCTATAAGTTTGAACTGATGCCAACTTGGAATCCACATTTGTTTAGAAATGGAACCAAGACATATTCTTGGCTTGTGAAAAATCTACCAACGTCCTTCTGAGATCCGCACTGCGCTCTCTGGGGTATCCACTTGTACTATGTGGTAGTCAATCCAATGATTGCTGTCAAACAAAAACGTTAAATGTTGGCACAGAGGAGCTACCAGCTGTAGTCAATCATAATCACTATTAGGAAGTCAAGAGGCCTTGGACTTGAGAAATTAAAAGACATTCTGTAACTTTCAACACCACTGGATTAATAATCTGAGTAGATATTTGCATATTTCTAGTTTCGAGCCTGTGTTTATTTCAGAAAACCTTAGTTAAAGTTAATAAATACCAACATTCTGGGATTTCTTTTCTTATTAAATACGTATGTACAATCATTCTGGCAATAAGAAACAGCTGAAATGCTGCTTTCAGACATCCACTGGAACCATCATCCAGGTGCATGTGAGAAAGCAAATGTCCAAGGTCCAGTCCAAGAGTCTGGAGACTACCTGGACTTTGTCCCATTAGGCCCCAGTATAAAGACAGGGTAACGTTGGAATGTTGTCTCCACTGTTTCACGTCCTATCACATGCTCAATACAGGCCTCCTGCCACTCACTGAAATCATGTGGAGATTCACCTCATGTGAGAATGCATCTGACTTCTCCAGCTGTGTGCTATTGGTGTGAAACAACTTTGCACACGTTGTGGACGCGATTGTCCCAACACTGTCCGGGTTTATATGAAAATGACAAAACCAAATGTTGAGGATACATGTCCATGACATGCGAACTTTCAACATGGTAGGAACTCTTTTCAAGCTCTTTTTCTACTGTATTACAATGCAAAAGAGTAAAGTGACATTAAACAACAGAAGCAACACAAATATATCTTTGTTCTTAGAGTGCAAGGAAATACAAGAACTGAAAATGAGAGAGGCCGTGTCCCTGTGCAGCCATGTTGTGCCTTTTCTTTCTGCAGCTTCTCAGACAAACTGGCCGTCTCTAATTGTCAGGAGAAAAAATTTCAAACATAAAAGCTTTCAAAGTAGAACCATGTACTAACTGTGGGCACAGCCCTCTCTCAAAGGCAGGAAATGCCAAGGCCACTCACTTTCAATGCCTCCTGTAATATCTGCGTTTGTGTGAGAGAGAGAGATCTCCATTGCAATGTGTAAACACACATTGTCCCCTACCATTTTCTGACCATCCACACACACAAAAAGTTTATACTCCGTCTTCTGTGTGTACGTGCATGTGTGCTGCATTCCTGCGTAGCCAGCACTGGCTGCCAGAGCCGCCCAGTAATGTCATATTTTGTTCTTTTCTTGCTAAGCCTTTCTTCCTGCCTCTCACACATCTCTCTCTTTTATTCAAATTATCATTTGTTGACCTACAGTATAATGAAATTGGACATGGTTTACAATGTATAGCTATAGTAATGGACATAATTATATTTTAAATTTCAGCTTTTATTAGATAGTAAAAAGAGAAAATAAGACAGGTAGGTCAGATCAGGAAGGTGGAGATCTGATGACCAAACAGATGGTGGCACTGTTAAAAGCAGTTTGAATTTAGAGCCATAACTAAGTCTGCTCGCTATAAACCATGCGCAGAGCGTAAATAATATACTGTTCTTTTTCTAGTTTTTGGTGGCTGGCTTGTTCTTGTCGTTTTCTCTCTTGGATTGTTTGTGGGTGTGTGCGTGCGTGGGCGGTCCAATGACCCTGGCTGTCAAGTCGACAGATGTTTTTTGCTCACATTCCTCATCTCAGGAAGCAGGAATTCAAGCTATTTGTAATTGGGATAGTCGCTCCTAAATCTCTCTTTCAGTCAGAAATATCCAGGCCACATTTGTACCTTTGTCATAATGATTGTGGGACACAAGCCGCGGATTTACCCCAAACACATAATCAGCAGCCTACAAACTCTACACACACAAACACACACACGCTTGACAGACTGACAACAACCACATAGGCTGGGTTCTCACTAACGGCATCGTCAACAACATTATCTCACAAGTTTATATTTCATGCAGAATATATTTCAGAAAATATACAAAACGTCTGCTGCTTCTAGCTTCCAGGTTGTGGTACTTTTACACTCACATTTGAATGTATGGTACAAAGGGGAAGTACAATAGCTTCAACCTTTATCAAACTGGGGGGAGAACGAAAGATGGAGAGGATGAGAAGAAGAAGAAAGAAAATGTTTCAGTTTTGATTTTAGTTTAGTGCTTTTAATTTCACTATAGTGCAGATGATGTGAATGATCATTCACCATTACACTACTGAAATAGATTATGTTAGGATGATTGAGAAATAATAATCAAAATAAAGACATAATCAGCAGATTAATCAATAATGAAAACATCTGGAGTTTTTTTTATTTTTTATTGTCTCTTTGACCCAATTCTGAAACACAGTCCCTGCAAATCAAAGCCACATGGAGGAGGACGCTGCAGATGCAGCGATTGAAGTTCATGCAGCTTTTCTACACAAACTGCTTCCTCACTCCTCTTATTCATTCATAGTAAACACTACCAAAGGTTACACCTTCACGATTGTAATGCAATTACAATTCATTACAGTGAGTTAAATAAGGAAAGGCAACATTTTAAGCACAAATACCAACATAAACACTGCGTCTAAGGCTTCATTACAGGCGAAGGCCTTAAATACTTAGTGCTAGTGCACCAAATTCCAGTTTGTCCTGCACATACAGTAGAAGGCTGAGAAGTTTAAGGAAGGAAAACGCTGAATGCACCCCCTTCCCTTCGTTCCTTTCTTTCCTTGTCATCTCAATGCGTGGCATGCAACTACCCCCACCCTCGCTCCCCCTCCAAAACATTTCCTCCTTTAAAAAAGAAAAGAAAAAGTGATTATGTAACGAGCCACATTGCTCTGTAATTTGCAGCTGGAGAAGACAGGAGAGACAAAGAAGTGCAAGATGAGGCTGACTGATAAGAATTTGACTGAGACAAATTGCGCTGCCTAAGAAAAGGCGAAGGTCAAATTAGGGGAGAGGTTGGCTATCAACAGCATTATCACAGCTCTGAAAAATGAAAAAGAAAAGCTCAGTGGCCCTAAATGACTAAATGGTTAGTCAAGAATCCATTGTGAATATATCCAGAGCACCAACATTAGCACAGCCAAGTGTGTGTACTGGTGGTAAAGGACACTGTAGTCCATATTAAACAACTATTTAGGGCATCTGAGAAAGAACGAGAAGAGAGAGCTCTCTGAGTGGCTGTTAGACGACACAATCTGTGATTTCAAGATTCACTCTTCTTAGTATTGCTCTGCCACCTTTCCCCTGCTTCTGCATAAACTAAATATCAGCAAAGTAAAGGAAAAGGCCTTAAGAGGCAGTTTTATCAGAAACACTTCAGAATTGGTCAGAAATCAGTATGTGCTAAACTGAACTCCCTAGAGTATATGCTTTGTGCTATATACAAGTACACTTTTAAAGATTCAGAGGGTGAAATCATTTCATTTAGTTGGCAAAAGAGCTAGAAGGAAGAGGTATTTCATTTCCTGACCCAGTCCAATAAAAGCTGATAAAAATCATAAACACTTGCTTCACTCACTGTATTTAAACAATGAATTTAAAATTCACTTCTCTTGTCAGAATGAAACACACACAGGTTTAGAGAGATTGTTCTTTCTCACAGATGAATTGGAGACAGAGGTGGAGGAGAGAGGCGACATGCTGGGTGGCGACTAGACAGCAGCAGAAGGAACTGTCCCACCCTGTCGCCATTGAATGTTCACTTCCTGTTTGTATCGACGCTGCTCTGGTCAATTCACAGTGGTGACAGCAACTAGCTGGTACTGAAGCCGAGGAAATGCTGCTGACGCATGTTTCATCGCGTTTGACAAATTGATACCACTGAAATTGACGTAAGTTTGTGTCTAAATGAATATTATGATGAACTGATTGGATAGATGATTCATCAACACATCATATTATGTCACAAGAATCCATAAGTTTCTGTGTAATAATCTGATGTTTTTCTTTGTTTTTATCATTTTAGACTGAACATCTGTGTTTAAGGCTGTTTGGTGGACACAGCCACACTGTCAGTAAATATCCCTTGTGTCCCAAGCAATAGTTTGCTTCTGTTAGATTAGGTTGAAAAGCAGGCCCCAAAGTAGACACCACATCACACAACAGCTGTGATTAACTGGTGAGTCTGATTGCATGAACCTGTGGCACACAGTTTACTCAGTTTTGGTCTAATTTGACTCTGCTGTCTTTGAACATTTCACCATTTTTGTAACCTTGTAGTGAAAGACAAAAGTGATTACGACAAAAGTGATTACGACAAAAGTGATTGCAAAACACAGTGGAGATTACTATAATAAATGACACTATGGATGCAAGTTTGTACCCAAATTGCAAAAGAATATTGGCGGAGAAGACATTTTCCCACATGACCACCATAAAAAACACACTGCAATTTGTAAGTTAGACAGGGAACTGGCAACACGTGTCTCTGAAAGAATTAATGAAATAATCAAGTGTAATTCACCAAACTGTATGTGAGTACTTACTTTAGTAAATATGCTTACGTCCAACTCCTGCAACCAAGATGTTACATTTAGGTTTCTAGATAAGATTTAGAAACATGGCATACATATTAAAATTAGATCATTTTAAAGAAAGAACAGGGCAGAATGTCCTGCTATCAGAAAACAACCAACAGCGTGCCTTTGGCCATGATAAGTAAAAATCGATTTGGCTTCTCCCTGCAGGGGCAGCCTCATAACTCCACTGTAGCGGGGAGGTTTTTTTTTTTTTGTGGAGCTGTGCATGGGCTTGAGCAGAGCATTCTTCACATGCCGAGCTCCATCACTTTAACCACTGATGTACCAAATCCAAACTGGACCAGTTTTATTTTGTGATGACAAGCAGTGATTTATTAGGATGAGTTGCTCCTACAAAACTGCCCCATGCTAGTTCACACAGAGAACATATTGAACACAAATAATTATGAAGAAAATGTTGTTTCGAGCTGCTGGTTAAACAAACATCAGTTACTGTCTCCATACACAAACATCCAAATGACGCTTTAACTCTGACTTAAAGCAGGACCTCACTTCCTATAGAGACCCTCTCCCTCCTTACTATTCTCTGGAGACATCTGATAGTGCACTTGCATTCCTCAAGCTGGACAGATGGCATAAACACCCCACAGCCCATTAGGAAACCCACCTGATATTTCAACATTTCCAAGCTCTGGCCCGTGTTACGTAACCACAGCACTGTTCTCCTGGCAGGCAACACTTGTATTGTATTGCATCTTAGAGCATATGGCACCCCTGACTGCTTTCATTAAGAATTCCTGACTGAAGGAGGCAGAGTGACTATAAACATGTGAGTGAAATGGCTCTTACAGCAACCCTCTTACTGTACTGTACTTCTCCCTCAGTACAACACATCCTCTGTTGCTCTGCTTCTTGTGAATGTGTCACAAATGACGCAATTTAAAAAAATCGATGACAACAGTAACCAAATCTGTCTTAGTTTCTAAATATTGCAAAATTTTTGTTGATTGATTTTCATTCATGATCACTAAAAGCTTTCTATAAATCTTTTGCACAACTTTGCAGCTGTGAAGAAAGTTTCAAATGGGATTCTGTGGCGAACTTGGGTGTTTGGGTCAAGAAAGCCCATTAAGTTTAGTGTTTTAGTTCTTTATCCTTTTGAGCCATAGGACAGCACCACGCACTCCTACAACAAACTGCCATGACACAAACCCATACATTGCCAGACGTGCACACTCAACACTGTCATCCTCTCTCTCTCACTGGCTCACCTGGTCACAGCCGGCATTGACCAAATCCTGCAGCATCTGTCGGTTCACCTCCCCAGTTCCTGCAGGGTGCCCTGACCCGGAGGATGGACCCCACTCAAAGGGCACGAGGGACTTGCGGATTTCCCGCAGAGCATTCTGGTAGTTGTTGAATTTCTGTGGGGGTCGGAGCTGCTGCTGTCGGCTGGCTGTGTCTTTCCCACTCTTGGAGTCAGCCCCTCGGACACATTCGTTGCGGGAGCTGCCTCCATGGAAAGCCTGGCTCACCAGCTTGGCTGGCTGCTTGAGGCCCTCCTTGATCTCCTGAAGCCTCTGGCGAGTGTTACCCACATACGGGGCAGCCGGAAAAGTCTTTGGCCTCATGGCCTCAGTGCCTTGGACAGGCACCTACTCTATAAGGGGAACCCCACACACACAGACAAACACAAACTGCTTACTCACTCCCCTGCACCCTCTAAAGATCCCTTTCAAGCTGTCTGACCAATATAGATAAAGATTCTCCAGCAGAAGATTAGAGGCACAGATTTAGGAGTCCTCCTCGGGTCTCCTATTTGTTTGTTTCTCTCTTTGTGTTTCTAATTCCTGCTGATTCTGGTGGGTTGGGTGAAGGTGATGTTGGGATACTACAGGCATTCCATGGTGTAGTTTTCAAGGCTCAGGTTCCAGCTTATTCAGGAAATGCAGCCAGTCACGAGGGCACAGCAGAGCCAAACCATAATGCTGCCAATCTGCGCCTGTGGAGAAAGAGATGGAGTTAGAGCATGGAGACTGGAGTCATACATGGTGCTCATATTTCTCCTATTTTATCTCAGACATTCTCCTGTAATAGAAGATCAATGCATCAGATTTTTAAAATACAGTATGTTGGAAATAATAACTTGACTCAGCTTACATGTGATGCTACCAGTGAATTACATTACCACGTTGCAACAGGTTTAAATTTACTTGAAAGAATAAAAAAAAACAGGCATTTTTAGGACAACTAATTATTATTTTGAAACGTGGCAAATATTTTCTCATTAATCAAAACATTTGGGACTATAAAATCTCATATAATAGAGAGTCAGCTTCAGTAGTACATAAACAGTAGTGGTGAATAGCTAATGTACAATTCAGGAATGGTCATAAAACACCACCTGCCCCCTCTGCACTTCATCAATGCATAGCTGCGGTTGCACGAGTCAGCCTTTTTGCTGCATACTTCTGCTACGTGGTCATCGGTAAACACCCCTGTGAGAGCGCTGAGCTCCAATGTAGGGTCAGGAGAAGTCAGCAGGCCTCCCCTGCGTCAGCCCCCCTCTGCCTGTGATGCACTCCTGCGATCAGACATTTAACACCATTTGACAGTCTTATCTGGAGAAACTACTCCACATTCTGCCACAGCAGCGCTACTCCTCCAGGGCAGATGGGATTGACGTGTGGAATTAACGCACATGTTCCTGTCAGGGGCTTCACGTGAGGGTCAGCAATCCATCGTGAAACACTTACAGCACATCTGGGGTGACACTACGAGCTGTGGGGTTTTTGGAAGGTTTTGCTGCATTGAATGGAAAGAATGAGAAGACGGGGAGCAACAAGATTGAGGATAATAAGCACAAAATGTGCAATGAACCCCAACAGGCACAAGTTTGTGTTTGGCTATAACTACGATTCCAAAGCTCGTGGTTGTTATTCTCCAAGGTTAACCATTTTAACACTTGGAAAATCACAGAATATTCTGCATTTTCCACAGAGGTTTACTCTTGTCTGGATAAAAAAAGTCACTGTGAAAGGCTCTCAATATTTTAACGGCAGCTGGATAAAAGCAAACTGATGATGTATTCACCTTATTGTGGAAAAACAGATTTTGCCTGGACCTTTGCAGGTAGAGCAAATCACAGTTTTCCACTGGCTGAACTGAAAGATCAACAAAAGAATAATTCATCTACATGTGCGTCTTAATTCTGAAGGATAGGCCTATTCACTTAGTGAAATATGGTATCAGCTGGCAGATGAAGCTACCAGATCAATAAAAAAAACACTCAAGGCTCTGAAACATCTGCTGCTAGTAGCACCATTAGTACTACAGCTAAAGTGGGACTGTTTAATGCCCTGCAGGGGTCTAACAGTTCAGAGCCAAAACCACAACACAAACATCCAAAGTCTCACCTCACATCCACCCCACCAAATGACCAACCCACTACCAAATGACAAAACGGTGATGATATTTGTATTACTAGCCAGGTAACCTCCTAAAAAGACCCTAAAATAGACTAAAAGTTCTTTTACAGCCCAACTGAGCTGCTCTAAATATCTTTAGTGCTTTATTTCTGTTTGGCTTGTAGGTGATATCTGGTCTCCAAACACTGATCTGGTCTTTTACCAACAAATACAAAATGCCAGAGACAATCCCAGTCTGGCAGGTTTCAACATGGTGGAGTTTAAAAGTCTTATCTGTTATTCCAACTATTTTGTTAAGCAATCAATCTTTAATTGATGTGGTTGTTTTTCTGGAGGTCTAACAGGTAGATTAGTAGAACACATTCACCTGATAATCTGAGTCATAATTATCCTGACACATGAACATAATTAATGAGCCGAAGGCATTCCCTCCACTTAAGTCTATTCTTTATTTTTTGATACCAGGACACCTTTTGTTGGTTACACCCACTCAACACAGGCACAGAGTGAGGATCTGTTCAGTCATTAAAAAACGGTTTGTGGTCACTTTAACTCTTGGCGACGGCTGTTTCACAAGCGTGCGTTAGCTAAACTGCAGCTTCAACTGCAGACTTGGACTGTGCAACATAGACAAAATAATCATACTGAGATTTTTTTAATGAATACTAAATTTGTGATTTTATTGGCAATTTTGGCTATTGTTCTTGTTTTTGTTTTTTCAAACATGCTGCATTCTAAATGTATTCAGTGCACAAGAACATGCGCACGCGAACATTGCAGAAATCAGTATCAAAATATTTTAAAATTAATAAATGAAATTGCAGCGTTATGCAGTTTAGGAATCCAATGTGCTTGAATCGCGATTCTTTCTTCAATTATCTCAGGATTCACACATTTGAGGAGCAGGTCAAACGGCCCCACAACAATAAACATGTATGTTTATGCAGAATATGGTATAAATACCAGTAAACAGAAACTTTACATTAACTTTCATTTACTGTGAGTAAAACAAAAATACTACACATTAGACACGAGCAGCACTTTACTACAAAGAACACTGATTTATCACACATCAACATGTGCTTATATTCTCCCAAACAATATGCTCTGAACTTCAGTCAAAAGTCACGTGGCTGTTTTTCAGCAAATGCAGCAAAACTCTGGGATTGTGACATTCACACCAAAGCACCCCCACCCGCCTCCTCCCTGGCAGTCTCCATCCCTCTGGGCCATTTCTAGGAAGGACACAGCACTCACTGTTTGCTCAGATAAAACTTTGTATAGCCAAAAACAAGTTTTTACATATTGGTGGGAGGCCGTGTAGGGCAGGGCCAAGCTGCATAAACGTTGCCCCATCTCTGGGATGTCTTGCCACCCTTTCTGTGATGCTTTAGGCGCCATGTCCGACCAACAAGCATGCCATTCCACAAGTAACTACAAGTAAACTCATACCACATGGGACAGTCTAAGCTGCCCAAAACAAACTGAAAAACCAGATCTGACCTCTGTCTGGAAATAGGCTTTAGGAGGCTGTCGAGGCAGGTCCACACTTACACATTTACTAGAAACGACAACAAAAAGAAAAACATGCAAAAGTATTTCTCTGCTGAAAACCGCAACTCGTAGACGCTGCATCCTTCACTCTACCACATACCTGAGTCTTATCTCATCTAAATGGACCACATTCAACCTGAAAATGGACATAGCATTAAGTTTTTTAACACTAATCACAACCACGGCTAAAAATTGAAGGTGAATCCGGTGTTCAAATCTTAATTCTGTACAAGGATTAAATAGATATTTCCTAAAACACTAAGCATATTGAAATCAACCTCTAAATTAAAGTATGCATAAGAATCCGGTAATATATCTCTTATGAGAAAACGGAGCCAAAGTGAATCACTCTACCCAGCAGTTTCTCTAACGTCCACTAGATGATGACACCAGCTGCACTGAAGTGAAGGAAAAAATGTATCTGGAATTTAAAAGCTTATTTTCCAAGATCTCTGGCTTTGAGTAGCAAAAAGAATCACACTGAGTTCTTATTGAGACAAGCTTAAAAGAGATGCATGCTGTATATTCGTGCACAGCTCTCTGAACTACGATTTGCCAACATGTACTGTAGTTCTGTTTTGTTTTGTTAGTTATTCCTCCTAGTCCCCATTTGTTCCTACAGCTTGGGAAGAAACGAGTTCTGAAATATTTTATTCAGCACAGGATAAGGTAAAATGAGAAGCTCGCAGATTAGAATCGGTGCCTTCCCAGCTGCTGCCACAGTTTTTAAACGCTGCCCAGATAATATCGAGCTGGACGGTAAAGTCTCTGCTCAAATCAGCAAATTATGGTTGAGGAGAAAAAGAACAGATCTTCTTCCCCATCTTCCAAGATGTACAGACAAAGTGGACAGCTGTGGGGAATTTACTGAAGCCGACAGTATAAATCTGTATAAGATGGTCTGGAGAGCATAATTTACACAGAAATGTAGAAACTGTTATCACAAAAGATGGAAATCCTAAATCTGCAGAGAGTGGCTGTCTTATCCCAAGCTTCAAAGCTCTTTCGCTACTCAGCCACCTAGTTTACTGCTTTATTTTCAGAGCAGTGTTCAGCACAAACACACAACACAGCTTAAATGACCACAGTCAGCATCTGTTTGTCGTCCAGTGGTGATTTCCCACTGCAGTCATCCCTATGGTTCGTCCTTGACAGATGCCTCTGCACAGAATTAGATCCAGCTGTGCTCCGATACCTGACAACACGGTTGCGCCACCATAACCTGCGCATAAAAGGCCTACTTGTTTAAAAAGTAATGTGACCTCCTGCCTCAGGACACAGGCTGCAGAAGAACATAAAAATATCAAAAATAAAACTCTTGTGTTATCTGGTTTGAGTAACTCAGAGCGGCTCTCAGCATGCGGAGGAGTCGGTTGGCACTGCAAGCAAAGTTCTTCACAAAGAAAACACCTGTATAATGTCAAAACTTGCAGCTGGTGATTAAATATAGGAAATGTGTGTCAGACAGAAAGAGAGGTTGTTTGAGTGTAGTAGTAGTAGCAGCAGCACACCTGAATGAAACACATGGTTGCATCAGTGCCAAACTATGCAGGCCTTTAGGCTTTAAAGAGTGAAAACAGCACATTGAAAACACATGATCTACAATTTTTTTTATACTCATAATATTTCTGTCAGTGTGATATCTGTGAAAAAACACACATGATCCTTAAATTTTAGGGTTAATTTTGTGAACGTTTAACCACGTGCCAAAGCTGTTGTTGGGTAGAGCGTGCAGAAACTCAAAGAAACAACTGAAAAAGTCTTAGCTGGTGAACTCCTGATTAATAATACAACATTAAATACAATCCTATAGTTTTTGGGTTTGTTCATTCACATTTAAACTACAATTTTAAGACTTCTGTGTGCAGAAAACACTGAAATATATGCCAGTTACTGTCATGCACCACATTTAGAATGAATATTGTACATATTTGTGAAAAATCAAATGTGATCCAAATCATTTTAGGGCTAGTTTTGATCACTTTAAAACAAAAAAACACTGAAAAGAGTGCAGGATGTCCTAACACACAACATTACAAAGCTGGGTAGCTCCTAATCCCCTTTACTGTAGCTGTTCTCCCAACATTAGGTAGGGGCCCCTTAGTTTGAGGGTCCCCAGCAAAGAAATGTCCAACATCTGCAATTACTTGAAAATTAAAAATACTGAGTGTGAATGAGGCACAATACAGACTATTTTACTCAGAAGCTGATTCTCCACATCTGTGCCAAAGCTTTAAAATCGCAACAAAATGGTGTCTGGTGCAGTCTTTGCGTTGGGGCCCCTGGACATGAAACTGTTTGGAAACCGTCCTGGGGACTTCTCCTCTGTAGCAAGCCTGAGGCTGGAAGGGGGGGTTGGTGCACAAAGACTCGCTTAATAAGCTCAAACTAAGAGGAAAAACATTTTTCTGTACACCAGTAACGGAGCGTTTTCGTTTTTCCTCGGCAACAAGTCGTGGAAATAAATTCCAGCACCACTCCCCTCCCCAGAAAAAGGAGCTCTCAACTTACCATGTGAGAGAAGCAGCAGGAATAACTCAGACTGGAGAGCGAATCCCGTTAAAGTGCGACTTTCCAAAGTCCGGTTCTCGGCTGCGGGGTGCGTGGATCGACCCGTGGGGCTCAGTGAAGACGGAGGAACAGGGAACATATGATGAAATGAGCCTCCATTTTCTCCCCAGACTCCAGCAGGATCAGAAATGCAGCACAAAGTTGGACACTCGCTGCATTGTTCACATTCCTCAGGTCACGTGACGCACCGACGCACGTCAGCACGGAGCCGAAGATCGTCTATGGCGCAGCGCTCACTCGTTTGGACTACAACTGCCCAACAGCTGCTTATTCCATTTAGATATTCTCTAACACAGTTTACTACAAGTAGAAGTACATTTTTTAATTATTTGCTCAGGTGAAGGCTTAAAAAAGAAGTTTAAGTAAAGGAGTGTTTTATAAACACTGTTGAACTTCTGAATGTGCCTTCAAATTAAGGTTTCTGCAGAAATCTAAAATATTCAAGCCTTAGTAAGTTTATTTTATGCACAAAGTCAGTGAGAAGACTACTTCAAAAGCCTTATTTCTACCAATTTAATTGGAAAACTTTTATTTAGTTTCTTCTATTGGGAAATGTTCAATTAATTTAAGTGTAAAAGCACAAATGCTGATTGACATGTTACCTGCTAACAAACTTTCAGTTCAACAAAAACCTTTTAAGTTCAAGATATACTACTAGATATAAATTCTGTATTCACGTATAAACATAATTAGTGCTGAGCTAATTCTCACCACTTTATGTACTTAGCACGTTTATTATTTGATTATATTTAACATTAATATTGTGTAATTTTTGTATCTACAAACTCAAATAGAAGGGCAAAGAGTATACATTTTTTATTTGCTATTTCCATTTATACTATAACACAGGTAAAACTAAATAAAATGGAGAACCGTATATGTATTGTAACTCAAAACAATACTTGAGTAAATGTACTACGATTCTAATTAAGTTAAATCTATAACAACATCCATGGGATATTTAAAACCACCAATTCCACAGTAACTGCAATAAGCAGCAGAGTGAGTGGTCTTGTCATTTCCTCCTCTCTGACCGCACATATTCTAGGCAGGGCTTCCTCCAAAGCATTTCTGTTTGATAAATAAAAATCAGTACATTACTCAGTCACTCCTCTCTGGCCTTGGTAGGAATCTTTACCAAATGAGCCAAAGGTCATGAATCAGTGTGGAAGCAAATAAAAAGACCTATTCTCCATTATCAGTTATCACAGATGTCAAACACTTGGACAAAAGCAGGGGCTGAGATGCACGGTGAAACTTAAATACCTGTAGACACACACATATAGACACGGTAGGAAATTCCTCAGTTGCATTTCCCAAACTTTAATGTTTCAGTCACAGAGGCAATAATGAAGGAAAACAGAGGAAATCGAACGTTTACACTTCATGGAAGCACATGCATCCATAACAGTGTGAGATAAACAGCTTGGGAAAAAAATATTACAAAAACAGAGACATAAACCAGTTTATCAGTTTAGCAGCCTGTAACTAATAAACACTGCAGCTCAGTGCTGGGAGTTAATAACTTTTTAAAGGAAGCATGTTTGTTCATAAAGTTTTTTAATCTAATTTTTGTATTACATATAGTTTTTGGTTACTTTGGAGTAAACACGACTGTTTGCAGTGATAACCATCACAATCTAAAAAAAAAAGAAAAGCCTGCAAAAGAAGACATCTCAGGTAGAGAGAAAATCAGTTTGATGTGCTTTAGGAACCTTAAGAACCAAAAGATGACCATAAGAAAAACTGTCCAGGAAAGACACAGCTAAACAATTAAAGAAGAGCACACCCAGGGGCCAGAAAACAGAAGGCACATTCCACTTTGAGCTACCATAGCATCCCTATCTGCACCCAGAGCTCCTTATGAACCTAAACCTTTAAAAGCTCTGCACTAGAACTGAGCCGGTTTAATCTGTTGTTGTAAAAACCTTTTCCCAGTTAATTTTGTACCCAAGCTGGAGCAAAAGAACAGATGCTGTAACGTTTCATCCATCAAAACCTCCTTCTTACAGCTAAATTATCTTCTATTTATGATTACTTGACATCATTAGTAGTTTATGCACATCAACATCAGGAGGGGGAATAATATAAAATACAAACTAACAGGAACGTTTCTGACTGTACACACAGAGCTAAGTGAGTAATGGAGAGCTTACACTTGACTGATGATAAGCTCAGTAACCAAAGAAACATCTGTAGAAACATCTGTAGGAAACTGAGTTGTAAAAGCAGTACCAGGTTTACAAACTAAGGCACCAGCAATGCAGAACGGAAGAAACATTTCAATTAGCAAGGACTTCATTTATGCAGCTAGTTCAGAAATCACAACGACATGTTTTCTTAAGATAAACTGTACATCAAAAGTGATTCATCACTATACGCACATCCATATTTTTACGTATTTTGAGGAATGTATGCATCAGTGCACTTCAACAGCTGGTAATCTTTCTTCTTCTCTGCTTCTGTACTCATGCTTCCAAACTATAACAATCAATTACAACTTTCAGGACTTTAACATAGCTGATGAAAATTAATCAGTCACAAATGAAACATGCTGAAGGGGACATGCTTTGCTGAACCAAGTTTTAATTAAACCTCAGAAACAACACTACAGTGTCAGAATGAACACCGGCTGCTCACATTAAAGCATCTCTTTCAAACAAAGATAATGTTACTGATGCAATACGACTGTAAAGCATGTCTGCTACTGACGTTCTGTCTCTGTAAACCTTAATGAGTTTTCGTTCCTCACAAACTCAAAAAAAACATCTTTAAGAAACCTCAAATTTTGTATTAAACATAAAGGTTTAACCGACTTTTAAAAAAAGTTTAAATATTACCAGCACAAATGTTGTTGAACAGTAGCACGTGTGGTAAATATTGACATCATGGTTAATTATTCGGTCCAACTTGGAACCACTGAGTGCTGTAATATAGTAAATCCTCACCTGTGATAAAAACCAAAAGTTTTTAGTTTTTGGTGCATTATTAGTTCTTTTATGAGCTAACTGCTTCTGCAGGGAGCTGCATTTTGTGTAAAATCATCTGCCATTCCAACATGTGCAGTTAACCACAAAGAGATTGTCAAAACCTCTGGAAATGAGCCATGTTTCAAAGCCAGAGAAAACATCATATACATAACAACAGGCTCTGGCCATTTGATAGTAAACTGGTGGTTATGTGTGTCTGTGCTAACAGGTAGCTTATCACCCCAAACTGATGAAAACACATGAAAACGCCAATTAAGTTACACCCAGTAATACATCAAAACCCTTGTTAATCATGTTTCTATTCCTGCATCGAAGCAGGAGAAACTCTCAAAATCCATGAGGTGCATTACTATGCATGTCTTATTTTGTTTTGTATCCATGTATTGTGTGTATGGATCTTGATTTAAAAGCGGGTATGCAACAAAAAAGCTGGTTCAACCAACAACAGAGGGAGGAAGTAATCCGTGCAGTCAACTGCTCTAGTGTTGTATATTAAAAAACGTGCAGACTCTTGCATGGCACATGGCTGGCATAGTGAGCTCACTGTCTGCACTGCCAAACCAGTTCATACACCTCAGTATGTACAAATGGCTAATGACAATTATTTTAAAGGTATACTTTACTCACACAGGTGTCCTTTTGCAGGTGTCTGCGATTCTTTGTCAGTTGAGTTGCATAACTTAATGACATCACCCTTTAGCAACGCGGCTTTTGGATTTGGGAGGAGTGGTTCTATTTCCAAATATAAATTAACCCAATGCAGATAGCAGGGAGTCACATACAGTCAAAAGTGAATATATAAATCAGTTTAATGTGGTAATCATGTAATGTTGACACACGACTACAGTGGGAGAACATGGAATAAGGTCCAAAGCGGTAAAGGGAATTTAAATGCCTGACTAGTATTAAGGAGCACTAGGTATGAAGCTATACGAGTCACTCTAGTGGAGCAGCAGAGATGCACAGGTTGTTTAAGGCACAGGCAACTTGCACAATCTTATCAAAGGTTGAGAGGTTTGACGTGCGCTCACAGGCTGCGGTGAAGGGGCTCTCGACAGGGCCTGTGAGCATGGCGTACCTCTGTTTTACCATGGAGATCACCCTCTCCACGTGCCTCTGCACACTCACTGTCTCTGAGGAAGTATCAGCCAGTGGTGAGCACTCTGAGTTCCCCACAAATTTAAACAGTGCGCCGCGCGCTGCCACGGAGCCGCCAATGTCGAGATCACGACTTGCCAGCACAATGTCGCCTGGGAGAAGCTTGCACAGAAATCCACATCCCTCAGCCAGGCTCTTATCACTAACGTTTCCCAGCACGCCCCTGGAAACAAATGTGACAACGCCTTGCGGAGCTACACCAATCAGATACTTTAACACATTATTACTTATCCCCATCTCATGCTGTTGCTGGTTGCCCTGGGAGACCGGCTCCTCAAAAGGCACAGTGAAACAGTCTATGATGACAGCGCAGTCGGGGTAGGAGGTGCGCAGAGCTGCAGGCAGATTTTTCCTGAGCTCCGCTCTAGAGGGCCAGAAGACGGCTGTCGGTACCAGAGTGGAGGACATGATGTTGACCATGCGGTGCACTGTTCTGATTACGGTGCTGACTTTCACACCGAAGCGGTAGGCCAGGTCTTGATTGCGTAGGTCCAAACGAAGTCGCATTAGTGTCAGCAGCAGTTGCTGGAACTTGGAAAGCTTCACGTTCTTCATCCCGTCCATGTGAGGTGCCAGCAGCCACATGACCGTCTCTAAGACAAAGTAGTTGGGTAAACCAGTGTAAAACTTTACTTTCTCTGCATCGTTCCTCAAGGAGTTCTCAGACAGGGACATTTTCTCCACAGACTCCCTGAGGGCCTGGTTTTCCTTCTTTAGGGCTTTCAGGATGTCCTCAAAGTTAACTGGTACATCAGATGTCTGCGCATACTTTCCTTTCTTGCTGTCACTCACTGATTCATCAGAATCTTCATCATCCTCATCTGAGCTGAGGGAAGAGGAAGCACTTTCATCCACAATGGCCTCCTGCTCCCTGTCTTCAGGATGCTCTTCCTGGCCTTGCTCCCCTGCCACAGACCTGCCCTGACCTTGCAGGAACAACAAGGCATTGGCTGCCTCCACACGTGCTTCCTGCTTGTCCAGGATCTCTAAGGCACCTGGCTCCTTCATCTCTGGGGATAAGGGAGCTGTTGTGAAGACAGAAGGAACATAATCTGGCGAACGTGGATTCTTCACCTGTTTACCTGATTGTGGAAAGAGGGGATGTAGTAAATAGGGATACAGTGAAAAACAAACAAAAACAATCTCTTTACAGCACTTCCTCTAATAATTCAAACTCTACTTTTGTCAGTAGAGTTTGAGGAAACAAATAGAAGTGGGCAAGTAGCCATGTTTCTCCCCCTGCCCGCCTAAGCTGATACACTGTCCCACCCAAAAAGAGCAAAGTGAGCAGTTTGATGACAGCTGAAAGAGCAGCATATTTCAGTGCTGGGTTTTGGAATAATCTAATGAGGTTTCTTGTGGATGATCTCAGAGCAAATTCTAGCTGCTGTTATGAGCATTAATATGAACAGTACATTAATCAAACAAGTAGTAGTGTGACTCTGAGCTGATCATAACTGAACCAAAACTTTCATTTTACAGTGAGTTTTCTCACTCTTATTATTTATGTTTAGGGCTAATAAACCATTATTGTCATTCACTTGGTTTATTTTTAAGTGATTTTTTTTTTAACATGTTAAATATCTTCGGGTTCCCAGCTTTAGACTATTCAATAAAAGGTCTGTTGTACAATTAGTCTAAATAAAGAAAAAAGGTACAGCACTAATGTTTTGTAATTGGTTTTGTAGGAATGCACCTTTTAAACCATTATGAACTGCTAATGCATTTGGTTTTCAAAAAGGAAATTTGAAACTAAGTGTTTAAACGCTTTTAATTAGCAGTTAAGATATTAAGAGGTTCTGAAAATCCACTAGGTTTTAATGACTTCTGTATATTTAACTATCGGCTAAACAAATGTTGATCTACCGTTCAATGTAATTAGCTTAGCCCAAATGTGGAACTGTCCCGCTAAATGTGATCATATCAGACATCTTTAGAAATAACAATACATGCATTTGGCCCTGTGTTGAAATAAAGCATTACTAATCTGACCTGAAACAAACCCACAGTGTGGTACTTTTCTGTTTCAGACTCACACCTGAGATGAAGTGAGTACTACACAGCCGACTGCCGTCGTTCGGCACCCATCCGTCTCTGTTCACAGCAGCTATCCAGCGCTGCTTCCTTTCGGGGTCCCGGGGGAAACGGTAGAAAGATAAGGTGGTGCCCGGTGTCCTTCTGTTCCTACAGCCTGCCACCACACATGTGTGAACCATAGTAAGACCACGGAGAAGCGTGGAGGTGAGCGCTGCTGTTTGTTGGGTGTTTTGACTCCCAAAATGGCGGCTGACGTGAGGGTGGGGACAAAATGCTGGCAACGTCACCGACGGTCGTTTGCATCCGCCGATCTGATTGGACCCCCCGAGGTCTACGTCACTGAAATGCGATCTTTACGTACGCCGTGTCGTAACGTCAAAATAACAACAACACACAGCTGGGTGCAAATATCGTGGAAATAATTAGATTTATTCAATTATAAATGTGATTTCAGCGGAATAAGACAAAATAAAGCTAGCTGTTAGCTAAATGGATAGATTGTATGCTTTGTGCATTCATATGGTTATCTCCACATTTAGATAAGCGTTAGCAAAAGTGTTAGCTTGTGTACAATGTAAGTGTATAGAATAAATAAATGATGATCCATCCTGGAGTATTATCATTAGCACATTATCTGGCTTCCATTCACGAGAGACAATTATTACTGAGCAAACTATGAATAAGTGTAATACTTAAATAAATAAGACCTAATAAGCAATCCAAACATTTTTAGATTTCTGCAGAAATGTTATGAGGCAAATTAGTCAATTTGTTGGATTGATGCTCAGGAATAGTTTGTTATTGGAACCTTTGTACCTAAAGTGAATCTTAACCATGTAATGTAGAGCCAGGTGGCATTATCCACAATAATGCATCATAATCTTTTTTTTATGAGAATCTTCATCTGCAAAGGTCTTAAAGCTGGAGTCAGGCAAAAAAGTGCAATATATTTATCTGAATTGTTGCAGCGTAGAAACATTATTGCTGTGTATATATACTGTGAAGCAGTATTTCAAACTGCAGGCTGACTTACCATTTAGTTTCACTTCATTGATCATGCTGAACAAACTGGACAGGTGAACTGGTGTAGTCTGAAATACTTACACGTTTATGTGACAGTGGGTCCCCGATGGTCTTTGTGAGTAGCCAGTACCACAGAAGGGGAACTGGGCTTTCTTTTTTTTTTTAATGAATTATTAATAATGCAGACTTGGGTCCTTCATCCACCTTTAGTCTAACTCTTAAAATGTTTCATATCTTAAAGTTTCTATTACAATACATCATTATTTCCCATATTATGTGCAGAAATGTGTTATTTTATTATTTACAAGTCATTTTTATCCAGAATAAAGTCACACAAGTTCAAAGTATCAACTAGCCATGCATAAGAACTCTTGAAAAAGATAAAGTATGCTGCTTTCTTTGACAACGTTAAATAGTTAGGATTCCTTTCATAATGTTATATGCATTGATAACAGGATAAGAGAAACCCTTCCCTATAACTAAAAGGTGAATGTACAAGCAGGTTTTTTTTAGGATGTGTCTAGATTTGTGCTTTCAGTCTTGTAGTGCATCCAGAAACCTTTAGCTTTTTGTGCATAGTTTATACAGAGATGTGTTACTCGTTCCTCCCACGTGCTTCAGCCTCTTGAGTTCAGTTAAACAAAGAATGTATACAGGAGTCTTGGTTCCAACGTTGGTAATCTTCCTCAGCTCCTCCATCTGAAGCTCTGTCCGTTCTCCTGCAGAGGGGATCACAGAGCAGCAATTAGCCGGATGGCGGCATAATCTCAGTGGGTGCCATTAATGTTTACCCCCAGCATTTATTCTCCATATGATGGATATGAAATGAACTGCTAGAATAAAACCAACAAATTCCAACTATAGTATATCTGTAAGATCTTGTCATCTGTTCTGTGCAAATGTTGAAGGCATTTTGGTTGTTTGTTCTGCAGCCAGAGCAATTCAGTTTTGAGCCTATGTAAGTAACAATTACGTTACAAAAATTCTAATTGTTTAAAGAAATCTATAGCACAATAATGAATAAACAAGATATAAAAAAAGTTTACAACTGTTCATTGTTAGTTCTAACCAGAGTTCCCATATAAATAAACATAGAATAATCATTAATCTGCAATAGGAACATGTTAATTAATCAAAAAGCAAGTTCAAACTGTTGTCAGTTTCTGTAGTCATCCTTATTTAATCAAGTCATGAAAAACTACAGCCATGAAAGTGGATAAATATGAGTAATGTATTTTTGAAAAAGAGGTAACTCTAGCTCATCATTTTAATTCAACAAGCTATATATGACTTTCTGCCCACATAATTATAAACTTGTAATAACAAGTTTATAATTTCAACATCAGACTCTTTCTATGACACATTAATACATCATCAAACTTGTCAAACATTTTATACATAACTAGGATCATAAGTGTACTGTAGCACTGACCATGATGTTCTTCTGTGAATTTATTAATGTTGTGAACTGCCTGGTTGAGGCTGTGCAGAGTCATCTGCTTTAGGTAGCTGGGTAAACTCTGGAACTCAGGCTCTGATACTACAGACAAACACAGAGTTCTGGAGAGAGATTGTTACAAGTAAAATCATAGAAATAGACAACACAACATTTCACACATATTAAAAATATTCAAATACCATAACTTTAATAATGTTACAGAACAATAAAACGTGTTAGTGAAGGCATTTCCAGCCTCATTTAAAGCATTCCTAATAGTAAACCAAATCCCAGTTTCTGAGTTACTTTACCTTTTCTCTTTTTCTGGCCTCATATGTGGGTGCACAACTGCCATGGAAGTCTTTTTTGACTGAGCCTGAGACACCAGCTACAAAATATTAAGAAGAAGTTTGAATTTTGGATACTTATACTGTTGATTTTGTGGATAATATGTCAAAATCAATCAAATTTAAAGTTTGTTCAAGTTGTTTTTTCCTCCCCCTTCAGATCACATTGGAATGAAAATACAAAAATAAAAGTTCCTTGGAAGGTAGGAAAATCACAAATCAGCACAATGTCTGCAGCTTAACACTAAATTTCTGCCCTTTTCAGTTGCAACATGTCATATTAATGGGAGTAAACAACCTACTTTACAGATATCCTGTGTAACGGAGCTGAGGTCAGGCATCTCTGGTGTGCTTGGTTCCTGGTAGTCCATCCTAATGCGAGGTGTCCCCAGGCTAAACTCCTGGGTGGGTCCATCCAGCTCCAGGCTGACAGTGGGCTCCTTGGACGTCTTTTCAAACTCACTAGCCTTCTTTAGGATTTTCGCATTTTTCTGGAGGTAAACATGGATGGTTAAAAAGCAGACGAATATAAAGAAGAGGATCAACTTGCTTTTCTAAGATGCTGTTGCATGTGTCAGACCATGTTACTGTTTTAACCAAGTGGTTTACAAACTTTTTATAAAAGATAAATTGGTCTTACACTTTGTAAGGAATTCCCCAAAACAGACTCCAGGCTGGGCATCTCTGGTATCTGCCTGTCCTCCACACCCATGAGTGACAGCTCTGGCACATTGTACTCCCAGGTGCGTTTGGAGGCAGTTGTTCCCTTTTGAGGTGGTGTTGAAAGTTCGAAGGTGTCGCTGTCATCATCAGCTTTTACGTTGATAGGCCCAGTCTGCCGTGCACTCTGTAAACATGAAAAAACACTCAAACACTGAATTAGAAAAAAAAGACATTTTAATTACATTGCTATTAGCTGTAAATGATTATAAGTTATAAGGGTAAAAGAGATTAAAATACACACACACCTTTTTGGAGCTGACCAGTCGATTCACATACGGGGTTTGAAATGCTGGTACCTCAGGGGTGGTAGGCAGGATTGCAGGAAAACCAGGGGATTCTGGCTCACCAGTGCCTCGTGGAGGTGAGCAATGACCATTTGTCTTTTTGATTTTGAACCCGGGAGTGCAAAACACAGGCGGCTCCGGGGACTCAAAGTCATCTGCTTAACACAAAAGAAAACAATGTTACATGCAGGAACTGTAAAATGTGTTTTCAGTGCTTCAAGTTATTTTTGCTAGCAAGGTTGAGTTAATTGTTAAACAGCATTATGTAGTTTAATTCCCTAAATGTGTTTTCTGAAAACATCTTTACCTAGAATTCAATAATTCTCTGGAAGTCTCTCTTAGTATTGTAATGTTTTAGATACTAAATACACAGTTCCTGTTTACATATTTCTAACTGCTTTAATTTACTACAATGACTTATGATGGGGTAGGAAGGGTATTTATAAAAACAAACAGTAAAACTCAAACTCTTAGTTAAGCAGAATTCCAAGCACAGAAATATGGAGCCATGGGGGATTGGAATGTGTCAGTTTTTAATTTAGAGAAAGTTGTTGCAGCAATTTTAAATTTAGTTTTTGTTTTTTAATCAAACACACTATTTAGCTAAAAACAGGAATATGTCTTACTGTGATGTTCAAAAAGAAAACACTCATCATGCATTATTGGCACTAATACGAAACAATTACAAACAACTTCCAACCATTTAGAGAAATAAAAGAGTTATTGAACAGAAAATGCTTGATCACAAATCAGATTTCAATAAAACTGAATATAAGAAACCAAAATAGGAAAGAAAGAAATTCTGTGAATACGTCCTGACTTAAGTCAGCCTGAGTTAGGCTGATACAGGAGAGGAGGAAGCTCTAAACAGATTCATACCTTTTCTCTGTAAACCTTCTGTCACAGAGTTCACAGGTGGTTCAGGTATGTCCTGAGACGGCCTGTTAAAGAAGAAAACACTCATAAGCAGTGAATATGGACTCCTGTACGACCTCCAATAGTCCTACTGGGAATCCAGTCAGTGAGAATAAGTGTCATTTACTCTGTGCATTCATTAATGCTAATTATGCTCTACCTTTGGGGCTTTTCAATGTTTTTCTGGAACAGATTCATAGTGAAATCGTTGTTCAGGCACATTGTGTGCTCTGTGATGCCAAAGTCGTGCATCTGAGGTGTCTGTAACTCATCATCATCCATCCGCAGGGCACATTTGGGGGTTATGGGCATGGGTGGCGGTGCAGGAGTATTAAGTGCTGGGTGTGGAAGGTTCATTTCAGGCATAGGAGGCACTTCAGAGCACCACTCCGTCCCAGCCAGAGTTCTCTTCAGCTGCATCTCAGACAGACCAAAGTCGGAGAGCTGCGGGGTTCGAAGCATATCAGTGAAGGGCGGTGGTCCTAACTGAGGAGGAGTTGAGGAGCAATTACCACCGGCCTCCTCTTGGCTCCCCTCTCCTTCTCCTGTTGACTTAGTTTCATCCTCATCTGCTACTTCAACTTCTGGATCCTGACTTTTGGTTTCTGTGTAGGAGAAAGTTACAATAAAAGAACATTTCTATGTATCTTGTTTAATATCTGCAGACATGACATTGCATTGGAGCACATTTTTACATTCTAAATTTTGGACCCCTTCGCAGTTTGCCTATAGAACCAATAGGGGAGTGCAGGATGACACCATAACACTCCTTAACTACACCTATAAACACCTGAAGAGGAGAGGATATCATGCAAAACTGTTGTTTGTGGATTTCTTTTCAGCAATTAACACCATCCAGCCCCACATGATGGTGGGTGGGACTCAGACTCAGAGAGTGAGAGTGAACGGACACTTCTCAGACCAGACCACGGTATCAACTGGTTTACAACAGGACTGTGTTCTCCCTACTCTTTCATTCAGTTTATACACAAATGACTGTATCAGCAGGTTTGAAAATCATCATATGTTGAAATTTACAATTTTACTAAAAATAATTGTTATATGCAGTCCTACTCTGTAAGTAAATCTATGTAAAGTCTTCACTTACGGTTTGGTCTCTGAGGAGCTTGGTATCCATATTTTTGCCAGTGTGTCCTCAGCACCTGGATGTCCTCAGTGATTCTCTTCTCCATCAGTCTGCCGGCATTAATGATGCTGCTGACCTCATTCACCTGAGCTTTCTGCTGAGCCAGATGCCCCTGGACCTGCCCCTGTACGAGCACAGGCCAGAGTTGAAAAAGTAACAGATTCATAGAACTACTACAAACTTTAATGCTATATTACATACAACTATAAGGGACCTAAACTTACTTTGAGTTTCTGCTATTCTGGAGAATTACTCTAGTGTTTATTTCCACATTTCAGAGGGAAACATTTCTCCATGTTATTTATCTGATAGATATGGCTAATAATACAATTTAAATTTTCAACATAAAAAACAGACATGAGTGTGGAGAAGAATAGACATTGTTAAATATAAAATGATTAACTTCCAATCACTTTCACAGCCTAGCATCTCAAGTTCACTTGGCTCTACAACGCTCCTCTTAAAACACCAGATTTCTGAATGGAGTTTGGTGTACAGCTCCCATCCATCCAGTGACATCACCTAGCTAACGTTACCTTTAGGTCCCCGACTTCGCAGTTCAGTTCGTGGTATGCTCGCATCGCTCTCGCAGTGGTGTCTGAAATAAGGAGGAATTCGTATTGATCAATAATAAGCGAGCTTTTAATGGATTAAACACAGTTTTGCTCCTCGGTCGTCGCTCACCGCTGTCATCGTCGTTGTTACGATTCTCAAAAGCTTGTTGGAGTTTAGCCGTTTCTGACTCTAGAGTCATCGCCAGCCTTCTCAGCTTTGTAAAGAACTGTCTCGTCGGGTCCATTTTTCAAATAAGATTCAAAATCATGCAGAAGATGCACAACACGATAGAACTAGTTGTTTGTTTACCTTATTTACTGTGACAGGAAAAAAAACTTTTGGATTTTGGCGCCTCGGCCTTTTCCGGAGTTAATCGGAAGCTTCTCTTCTTCTTCTTCTTCGGTTTTAATCGCTCAATGACTAATGGCGCCCCCTATCGTACGTGTTGTTAAACAACAACAAACACATTTCATGTTCTTTAACTTCTTTTAATTTGAGATATTTTAATATTTTATTTAACCCGTTATAATCTAACCACACTGACGGTGTCTTTTCTAATTACACAGTGTTGTTGACTTACTGTGTTTACTGTCATGTGAAGCACTTTGCAGTGGTTTTTTGTTGAGTGCTGTAGTGAAACGTGACCAGAAAATGAATATAATCAAATAGGCCTATTCTATTTAAGTACAAAGTTCAGTTATTATACTTGTTATTATACAGTTGATTGTTAGCCAAACTTTGGTTGTAACTATTCAAGAAACTATTTCCTGCTTTTCCTTAAAATTGATTTAATGCAGGCTATTTTACTTTATTTTGTTGTTTTAGAAGCAGGTCTCATTGATCTAACTTTTTATGAAGTTTTGCAAACTAAATAATTATTTGTTTGCTTTTTTTATAACAGGCCTAGTTTAAAAATTAGCTCTAGAATTTGAGTCGTCAATGGATTTTTTTTTTACTGCTACTTTATAATTGAGTAATTTTACAGTTTAAAAGCCTGTGGTATAGGAGGGAGCTCAGTAATTGGCTAATCTAAATTGCAATTACCATTTTGTGTTCAGTTGAAATTAAAGGAAGCATCTAAGAATATTGTGATAGATAAAAAAATGAGGTCTGGCTGCCAGAAGATGGAGCTGTGTCATAACAACTGAGCCACAGATTTTCTGCACTGTCCCTAGACTCACTGAGAAACAGCACCATGACCATGAAGTGTGACAAAGTGAAACAAATGGGAAACAGATTGGGATCTTCAATTCAGATTTTTCCAAAGACACAGTTTTATGTGCAATAGTCTCATGGATGTGCAGCCAACGAAGCTCCCTTACAGGTTCATAATGCAAATATACTTCATGTCACCAAACATCTGGAGGAGTTACTTCACTCCATTCTACGTCAATCATCCTGCTAAGTTCAGAGAGAACTGTGATGTAGGTGGGGAAACGTTATCAGATATCGTGATAGTTAAGGAGAGTGTATAAATATTGGACAAACTGTGAAGGTCAGTGTGAACCTGCACACAGAACGACTGAGGTGAGAAGTTTTTCAGCACTGGTACCTGTTTGGTAAATGGGATCAGAACCATGAACAGATTTTCACTTTCACTTTCTCAACACTTTGTCAGAACAGAGCTCTGGAGATGGCGATGTTTGGAAGGGTTTTGGAGCCAGTGGGGTACATGCAGACAGTGAGGTGAGCCCCCACACCCCACACCTCCCCAAACAGCAGCTTGAAGAGCAGGATGAAATCTCCATCATCGTGTTTAAAGTGAATCAGGAGTGTGTGTGTGTGTGTGTGTGTGTGTGTGTGTGTGTGTGTTGCTCAGGGTCCTGGTCCAAGGCGTCTGCTCGTATTTGGGTGGTGATGCCACAGCAGAGGAGACTGAGCTGGCCAAGAAGAACCTGGACCACATTGATCAGGAGCTTGGAAGATCCGGTCACGGCCTGCTGGAGGATCAGGAGGTTCACCGGCTGGAGGACGACCTGGCAGTGGTCTACTACCAGCTGGGCACAGCGGTGAGAAACCTGGATCTCACTGATGCAGCTAATACTAGTACTCTTACTAGTTAGCTTATTAAGTGTGAGGATTGGAAGTTGTCTACTTGGGTCTAGAAGTACGAAGGAACCTTAAGAGAAGAAAGGCACAACTGGAAAAAAGAATAAAAAGATTATCTTGCATGTTGAAACCTTGGTTTTAAGATAAGATATAACAGGTAATTAACTGCATATTATTGACAATGAACAAATAACAGGGAACACTATTATTTGTAATTATGGGGTACTGAGTGCAGGTTGATGAGAACAAAAATGAATCTGAATGTTTTCTGAATGCTCTGTAAACACCATAAAGAGCTCCTAAGGTGCAACTGACATTGAAGAGTAACAAGCACTCTGTTTTCCTAAAATTATGTGCGGCTGAACTCATCACGCTGAGTGGCTTATGTAAACGTATGATTGAAGCATCTGTTTTATTCTACCAGGAACAGCATTAACAGGCTTATGTTTTTTTTTTAATTATCTGTAAAGATCTCTAAAAAGGATGAAGTACAGCAGCCATTAACCTTTCATATATATATATATATATATATATATATATATATATATATATATATATATATATATATATATATATATATATATATACATATAGGTATTTAAAGTCAGTTTAGCTGAATTAAGTGAACTAAGGTCACTTCTGATGAGTACAAAGACAAACTTTAACTCAGATTTCATCCACCAGTGAAACAGTCAGTGCATCAGCTACTAAGTGTTAGTATGAGTATAATAATAAAGTAAAGTTACTGCATTGTGGTAGTATTTTACATTCATGACCATGGGACAGAGAAGAGGTCACAGTGACACCAAGCTTGACCATGAACCACTCACTCTTGAGTTCAAATTCAAAATTGAAATCACTCTTTCCTGAGATGTTTGATCTTTAAAATGTAATCAATCATTTTCTTCAAGTGGACACTTGAGCAAAGTTTGATTGAATTCCCTCGAGACGTTTTAGATCTCTTGTGTTTATATGAATAAGCTGGACTAATGGACAAACTGAAAAGATATAAAACATGCAAAACAGCTAGAAAGAGACTCTAAAATACATCAGAGGGATAAAAAATAGTGCAAAATAATCAGTGTTGTAAAACAAGACATGGTTGGTTTCTCCTTGTGTCTCAGTGTAGGAGGGGTGGGGGGTCTTTACATGCCTGCCCATGTGTATTTGGATTCACAAATATCCTTTTAATTTATTTGTATATGAATTTATTATATAGTTTTATTATCATTTTAATGTTTCTGCTTCTACCCGTTACCATTTTCTGCTAAAGGGATTTTCATCCCTCCTTGTTTCAGGTGAGGGCCCAGTCAGACTTCACCAAGAAGGAGACGGAGGTGTTCCTGCAGTATGTGCAGGACTACCGGCTGGAGAGGCAGCTGACGGCGCTTTATAACCGTATGATGGGAGTGTCGGCTCTGACCGACCAGCCCACGCTGCTGGAGGAGCTCATACTGTCCCGCAAGCCTAAACGCTGGGAGCTGAAGGAGTTCTGCGTCAAGGTTGGTGAAAGTGCACAGCACAATGTGGAGGGGTTGGAGGGGAGTCTGTGTGTCAGTTCATCTTCCTAGAGGGGTCATTAAAGTTTAATTTAGTCTTATTTTACAAGTCATTATACAGAAGCACGCACTCCTGCTTAACTACAGCAGTTGGACGCCTCAGGTGACACAGCAGTCTGTCATCCTCCAAAGGCAAGAAGACAAATGACGGGAGATAAAGGACACAAACAACCTTTCAAACCAGACCTCATCTGCGTTCATTCATTCATTCATTCATTCATTCATTCATTCATTCAGCATGTGTTCTTCATTACATCACATTCACATCAGCTCATTCAGGCATTTCTTTAAACTGATGGAAACATCTCGATCCCTCTGTGCACGAATTTACACGGAAAAAAAGGCACAGCGAAGCGCAGCTGTACAGGATTAAATATTCAGTTTCCAGACCAAAAAGATAAATGTGACAGACAAATATAGAGGTCTCGTGGGGAATAAAGCATGCTGCATTTATCTTCTTGGTATGAAAATAAACTGAATATTTAATTCAGCTGAGCTGTGACCTGCTGTTGTCTTTCTTGTGAGCTGAGCTGGCAAATTCCCTTTTGCAGGAACAGACAATTTTCCTTTTTCCACAAAAAATAAGTAAAAAGTGCTGCATTGTGATGGAGTCGAGCATTTCTGGCGTTGAAATTAAAACATTAATTAAGTTTGGATGCAGGTTTGAGCAGTAAAAACAGTTTGTGCGTTGAGTTGTCTCTCCCATTTCATACATATGACTTAATAGTACATGTGCTTTATTAAACAGAAAGTCACCGTCTGTCCTTTAGTCCATCTGTCATGTTGTTGCCCCTGAGCTGGACACACAGAACCAGCCCGCTACATAATGAATGTCCACTTTGAGAGGAAACTGACCTTAGACGTTAGAGCAGTGACGCACTTATTTGTTATATAAAAGTTCCTGTGTCATTAGCTTGGACCTGTGGGCTGTGTTTGACCAGCATTTAACCTTTTCTTAAGTTCATTTCGAGGGCAGCTTCAGAACTATACGAATTTTATTTATCCATTCAAAACAGTTGCTGTAAAGTCAGAGCTTTCATCCTAGAAACTCAAATCAGAGTCCAGAGTCCCCTTATCTGGGGGCTTAAGGGTATAAAGGAGGCAGCCTCGGTGGATTAGCCTTAATGCTGAAGCAATTTCTACTTGACATTGGTGGTGAACGACTGGTTTGCTCATGCACTGCTCTTTTCAAGGACTTGTTTGCTCTACGACCTGATTTACATAAAAGCTTCTATAAGCCTATAGCTTTTACTGATGCACAAAGAATTGCTAAATATGCCGTCAAGCTGCAGTCTAACAAGTTCACTATCAAACAATAAACTGCAAACCTAACTTTAGACTTTATTTAAAGGAAAGTGAAGCAAGAGTTGAACGGTAGAAATCAAAGTTAGTGCTGCAAATCCTGTGACCAGAGTGGAGAACCTGACCTTGTAAAACAAAGGAACCACAGTAGAGTTTCTGTAACCTTGAAGAACTTATCGTATGTAAACATGTTGTAAGTGATAACTTTATATGTCATGCTTGGTTTCCTCTTTTGTTGGCATAAGAACAAAGAACATTTTCATGCAAAGTCAACACAAAACCAGCATCAATTAAGATGAAAAACACAAAACTAAAATAGCTGCATTCTATTTAATGGTCTGTAACGTCCCCAATAAACCTGCAGACACTGTCACGCTTCCTGTGTACTGTGTCTTTCTCAGTTTATGACACTGGCAAGGTTTATTTTGAGGGAAGAGCAGGGCCAAGCGTTCACTTCAGTTTAAGGGAATGAGCCAAAAACAGTCATAACCACCCTCTGTTCTGTAATAATGATGAGATTTGGAAACACTTTTAAGGTCAGTGTAGATGACAAAAAAACCCAGATGGACTTTGGTGTCCTGTTAAATACAATGCAGACGAATAAACAAACCCACAAATCTCATGGTTTTATTATAAATTACAGTGGCCAGAATTAGATAGTGGAGAATGAAACATTCTCACTGACTCAGACGATAGAAATTATCAAATGAATGTTCTGGTGTCAGACACAGCCACGGTCCACAGGAAGTGAAATTAAACTCTCTGGTTTTCTCTTTCTTCAACAGATCAACTTTGTCCTGGGCACTGGTCTGCTGTGTCTCTTCACGCAGGCCTCTCTGACGGGCAGAGATCAGGCTCTGCTGATGAAGACCTGGTCCGACCGCATGGGTGCCCTCTACAGGAAGATGAAGAACACAGGCGGCCGCTGCTTGGGCTACTTTCTGGAGCAGGCAGAAGAGGACATTCGGCAACAGATCAACGAGGCCGTGCAGAACCGTGCAGCTCCTGATGAGGCGGCAGACAGCATCCTGAAGACCCTGGAGAAGAACTACGATTGGCTGCGCTGGGCAGTGATGCTCCATCCTGCTGTGGGACCCATGGAGGACGTGGAGGAGGAGACGCAGGAAGAGAATGAAGATGTGTCAGCAGAACAGCAACTCAACAATTTTCTGTCTGTGGCATCTGAACCTCCAATCCCCCATGTGGTGGCGTGCTACCGTGACACACCCACCTCCCTGGACAAGAGCCGTATCCACCAGCTCATCGTCGACCTGGAGTGGAAGATCCCCAACCCTCCACCTGAGGTGTATTCCTCCATCGAGGAGGATCCAGGCAGAGCTCGGCGCTACCTGGCCTCACGCATGCTGAAGAAGCTGCAGGAGGGGTTAGGGTCCGGGGTGGCCGTCCACGTGGTGCCAGGCAGGATGGAGATGAAGTGCAACTTCCCTCCAGCCTCCTACTACCTCTACGAATACAAACACCGTCTGGCCTCAGGCACCGTGTGCGTGTTTGGATGAAAGAGAAACAACCTGCTGTTCTCATAATCATATCACAGTATCTGATTTATTTTCGTTGATTCCACAGTGGTATTAACATGTCCGGTGTAATATTGCTGCCAAATAAATGTCCTTTTAGAGAAAAAGACAAAAATGACATACAGAGTTTTTTTTTCTTTCCTTTAAAGCTAAATTCCAGTTTTTTAGTGTTCATGTTGGTCTCCTGCTTCAGTCCACAACTAATGTGGGATCTATTGACATTTTATACAGACATTCATTTTCTACAGATGATTAATTGTAATGACTTTGGTGATTACATTCCTTTTTAATCAGGCGCAATTATGAACTAAGTTTTACATTGCATTTCTTTGCTAAGATGAAAATGAGAATCGTTATAGTTGCTAAACATCAACTTATTAACACTGACCCTGTCAATGTGTTAGCGCCTAGCTAGATTAAAGCACTTCAGAGTAATTGCTGAGATTTGGGACACGAATCAACCACATCTAATTTACCATTCATGGTTAAATTAAGGTGAGAGCAGTTGATCTGCTGCAAAGGAAAACTATGTAGTACTACGTTATTAAATCACTACACTGCCTGGACAGATAAAGTCGACTCAATAAACGTATGATTGAAGCATCTGTTTTATTTCTACCAGGAACAGCATAACAGGCTTATGTTTTTTTTTTAATTATCTGTAAAGATCTCTAAAAAGGATGAAGTACAGCAGCCATTAACCTTCATATTTCATATATATAATATATATATATAGATATATATATATATATATATATATATAGATATATATATATATATATAGTATATATATATATATATAACAGGTATTTAAAGTCAGTTTAGCTGAATTAAGTGAACAAGGTCACTTCTGATGAGTACAAAGACAAACTTTAACTCAGATTTCATCCACCAGTGAAACAGTCAGTGCATCGCTACAAGTGTAGTATGAGTATATAATAGTAAAGTTACTGCATTGTGGTAGAATTCCATTCAGGACCTGGGCCGGAAGAGGTCACAGTGACACCAAGCTGACCATGAATCAAACCACTCACCTTGAGTTCAAATTCAAAATTGAAATCACCTTTCCTGAGATGTTTGATCTTTAAATTGTAATCATCTTTTCTTCAAGTGGACATTGAGCAAAGTTTGATTGAATTCCCTCGAGCGTTTTGATCTCTTGTGTTTATGAATAAGCTGGCTAATGGACACTAAAGATATCATGCAAACCTAAAAGAGACTCTAATTCGGGGATAAAAAATGTGCAAATAATCAGTGTTGTAAAACAAGACGGGTGGGTTCTCCTTTGTTTCAGTGTGGAGGGGTGGGGGGTCTTTACATGCCTGCCCATGTGTATTTGGATTCACAAATATCCTTTTAATTTTTGTATATGATTTTATATAGTTTTTTTCTTTTTATGTTTCGGCTTCACCCGTTCCTTTTCTGCTAAGGGTTTTCTCCCTCCTTGTTTCAGGTGGGGGCCCAGTCAGACTTCCCCAGAGGACGGAGGTGTTCCTGCGTGTGCGGACTACCGGCTGGAGAGCAGCTGACGGCGCTTTATAACCGTATGATGGGAGTGTCGGCTCTGACCGACCAGCCCACGCTGCTGGAGGAGCTCATACTGTCCCGCAAGCCTAAACGCGGGGAGCTGAAGGAGTTCCTGTCAAGGTTGGTGAAAGTGCACAGCACAATGTGGAGGGGTTGGAGGGGAGTCTGTGTGTCAGTTCACTTCCTAGAGGGGTCATTAAGTTTAATTTATCTTATTTTACAAGTCAATACAGAAGCACGCACTCCTGCTTAACTACAGCAGTTGGACGCCTCAGGTGACACAGCAGTCTGTCATCCCCAAGGCAAGAAGACAAGACGGGAGATAAAGGACACAAACAACCTTTTCAAACCAGACCTCATCTGCGTTCATTCATTCATTCATTCATTCATTCATTCATCATCAGCATGTTTCTTCATTACATCACATTCACATCAGCTCATTCAGGCATTTCTTTAAACTGATGGAAACATCTCGATCCTCTGTGCACGAATTTACACGGAAAAAAAGGCACAGCGAAGCGCAGCTGTACAGGATTAAATATCAGTTTCCAGACCAAAAAGATAAATGTGACAGACAAATATAGAGGTTCGTGGGGAATAAGATGCTGCTGCATTTATCTTCTGGTATGAAATAAACTGAATATTTAATTCAGCTGAGCTGTGACCTGCTTTGTCTTTCTTGTGGCGCTGAGTTGGCAAATTCCCTTTTGCAGGAACAGACAATTTTCCTTTTTCCACAAAAAATAAGTAAAAAGTGCTGCATTGTGATGGAGTCGAGCATTTCTGGGCGTTGAAATTAAAACATTAATTAAGTTTGGATGCAGGTTTGAGCAGTAAAAACAGTTTGTGCTTGAGTTGTTCTCCCATTTCATACATATGACTTAATAGTACATGTGCTTTATTAAACAGAAGTCACCGTCTGTCCTTAGTCCATCTGTCATGTTGTTGCCCCTGAGCTGGACACACAGAACCAGCCCGCTACATAATGAATGTCCACTTTGAGAGGAAACGGACTAGACGTTAGAGCAGTGACGCACTTATTTGTTTATAAAAGTTCCTGTGTCATTAGCTTGGACTGTGGGTCCAGTGACATCACCTAGCTAACGTTACCTTTAGTTCCCCGACTTCGGCAGTATTCAGTTCGTTGTATGCTCGCATCGCTCTCGCAGTGTGTCCTGAAATAAGGAGGAATTCGTATTGATCAATAATAAGCGAGCTTTTAATGGATTAAACACAGTTTTGCTCCTCGGTCGTCGCTCACCGCTGTCATCGTCGTTGTTACGATTCTCAAAAGCTTGTTGGAGTTTAGCCGTTTCTGACTCTAGAGTCATCGCCAGCCTTCTCAGCTTTGTAAAGAACTGTCTCGTCGGGTCCATTTTTCAAATAAGATTCAAAATCATGCAGAAGATGCACAACACGATAGAACTAGTTGTTTGTTTACCTTATTTACTGTGACAGGAAAAAAAACTTTTGGATTTTGGCGCCTCGGCCTTTTCCGGAGTTAATCGGAAGCTTCTCTTCTTCTTCTTCTTCGGTTTTAATCGCTCAATGACTAATGGCGCCCCCTATCGTACGTGTTGTTAAACAACAACAAACACATTTCATGTTCTTTAACTTCTTTTAATTTGAGATATTTTAATATTTTATTTAACCCGTTATAATCTAACCACACTGACGGTGTCTTTTCTAATTACACAGTGTTGTTGACTTACTGTGTTTACTGTCATGTGAAGCACTTTGCAGTGGTTTTTTGTTGAGTGCTGTAGTGAAACGTGACCAGAAAATGAATATAATCAAATAGGCCTATTCTATTTAAGTACAAAGTTCAGTTATTATACTTGTTATTATACAGTTGATTGTTAGCCAAACTTTGGTTGTAACTATTCAAGAAACTATTTCCTGCTTTTCCTTAAAATTGATTTAATGCAGGCTATTTTACTTTATTTTGTTGTTTTAGAAGCAGGTCTCATTGATCTAACTTTTTATGAAGTTTTGCAAACTAAATAATTATTTGTTTGCTTTTTTTATAACAGGCCTAGTTTAAAAATTAGCTCTAGAATTTGAGTCGTCAATGGATTTTTTTTTACTGCTACTTTATAATTGAGTAATTGTACAGTTTAAAAGCCTGTGGTATAGGAGGGAGCTCAGTAATTGGCTAATCTAAATTGCAATTACCATTTTGTGTTCAGTTGAAATTAAAGGAAGCATCTAAGAATATTGTGATAGATAAAAAAATGAGGTCTGGCTGCCAGAAGATGGAGCTGTGTCATAACAACTGAGCCACAGATTTTCTACACTGTCCCTAGACTCACTGAGAAACAGCACCATGACCATGAAGTGTGACAAAGTGAAACAAATGGGAAACAGATTGGGATCTTCAATTCAGATTTTTCCAAAGACACAGTTTTATGTGCAATAGCCTCATGGATTTGCAGCCAACGAAGCTCCCTTACAGGTTCATAATGCAAATATACTTCATGTCACCAAACATCTGGAGGAGTTACTTCACTCCATTCTACGTCAATCATCCTGCTAAGTTCAGAGAGAACTGTGATGTAGGTGGGGAAACGTTATCAGATATCGTGATAGTTAAGGAGAGTGTATAAATATTGGACAAACTGTGAAGGTCAGTGTGAACCTGCACACAGAACGACTGAGGTGAGAAGTTTTTCAGCACTGGTACCTGTTTGGCAAATGGGATCAGAACCATGAACAGATTTACACTTTCACTTTCTCAACACTTTGTCAGAACAGAGCTCTGGAGATGGCGATGTTTGGAAGGGTTTTAGAGCCAGTGGGGTACATGCAGACAGTGAGGTGAGCCCCCACACCCCACACCTCCCCAAACAGCAGCTTGAAGAGCAGGATGAAATCTCCATCATCGTGTTTAAAGTGAATCAGGAGTGTGTGTGTGTGTGTGTGTGTGTGTGTGTGTGTGTGTGTGTGTGTGTGTGTTGCTCAGGGTCCTGGTCCAAGGCGTCTGCTCGTATTTGGGTGGTGATGCCACAGCAGAGGAGACTGAGCTGGCCAAGAAGAACCTGGACCACATTGATCAGGAGCTTGGAAGATCCGGTCACGGCCTGCTGGAGGATCAGGAGGTTCACCGGCTGGAGGACGACCTGGCAGTGGTCTACTACCAGCTGGGCACAGCGGTGAGAAACCTGGATCTCACTGATGCAGCTAATACTAGTACTCTTACTAGTTAGCTTATTAAGTGTGAGGATTGGAAGTTGTCTACTTGGGTCTAGAAGTACGAAGGAACCTTAAGAGAAGAAAGGCACAACTGGAAAAAAGAATAAAAAGATTATCTTGCATGTTGAAACCTTGGTTTTAAGATAAGATATAACAGGTAATTAACTGCATATTATTGACAATGAACAAATAACAGGGAACACTATTATTTGTAATTATGGGGTACTGAGTGCAGGTTGATGAGAACAAAAATGAATCTGAATGTTTTCTGAATGCTCTGTAAACACCATAAAGAGCTCCTAAGGTGCAACTGACATTGAAGAGTAACAAGCACTCTGTTTTCCTAAAATTATGTGCGGCTGAACTCATCACGCTGAGTGGCTTATGTAAACGTATGATTGAAGCATCTGTTTTATTCTACCAGGAACAGCATTAACAGGCTTATGTTTTTTTTTAATTATCTGTAAAGATCTCTAAAAAGGATGAAGTACAGCAGCCATTAACCTTTCATATATATATATATATATATATATATATATATATATATATATATTATATATATATATATATATATATATATATATAGGTATTTAAAGTCAGTTTAGCTGAATTAAGTGAACTAAGGTCACTTCTGATGAGTACAAAGACAAACTTTAACTCAGATTTCATCCACCAGTGAAACAGTCAGTGCATCAGCTACTAAGTGTTAGTATGAGTATAATAATAAAGTAAAGTTACTGCATTGTGGTAGTATTTTACATTCATGACCATGGGACAGAGAAGAGGTCACAGTGACACCAAGCTTGACCATGAAAATCGAAACCACTCACTCTTGAGTTCAAATTCAAAATTGAAATCACTCTTTCCTGAGATGTTTGATCTTTAAAATTGTAATCAATCATTTTCTTCAAGTGGACACTTGAGCAAAGTTTGATTGAATTCCCTCGAGACGTTTTAGATCTCTTGTGTTTATATGAATAAGCTGGACTAATGGACAAACTCAAAAAGATATAAAACATGCAAAACAGCTAGAAAGAGACTCTAAAATACATCAGAGGGATAAAAAATAGTGCAAAATAATCAGTGTTGTAAAACAAGACATGGTTGGTTTCTCCTTGTGTTTCAGTGTAGGAGGGGTGGGGGGTCTTTACATGCCTGTCCATGTGTATTTGGATTCACAAATATCCTTTTAATTTATTTGTATATGAATTTATTATATAGTTTTATTATCATTTTAATGTTTCTGCTTCTACCCGTTACCATTTTCTGCTAAAGGGATTTTCATCCCTCCTTGTTTCAGGTGAGGGCCCAGTCAGACTTCACCAAGAAGGAGACGGAGGTGTTCCTGCAGTATGTGCAGGACTACCGGCTGGAGAGGCAGCTGACGGCGCTTTATAACCGTATGATGGGAGTGTCGGCTCTGACCGACCAGCCCACGCTGCTGGAGGAGCTCATACTGTCCCGCAAGCCTAAACGCTGGGAGCTGAAGGAGTTCTGCGTCAAGGTTGGTGAAAGTGCACAGCACAATGTGGAGGGGTTGGAGGGGAGTCTGTGTGTCAGTTCATCTTCCTAGAGGGGTCATTAAAGTTTAATTTAGTCTTATTTTACAAGTCATTATACAGAAGCACGCACTCCTGCTTAACTACAGCAGTTGGACGCCTCAGGTGACACAGCAGTCTGTCATCCTCCAAAGGCAAGAAGACAAATGACGGGAGATAAAGGACACAAACAACCTTTTAAACCAGACCTCATCTGCGTTCATTCATTCATTCATTCATTCATTCATTCATTCATTCAGCATGTGTTCTTCATTACATCACATTCACATCAGCTCATTCAGGCATTTCTTTAAACTGATGGAAACATCTCGATCCCTCTGTGCACGAATTTACACGGAAAAAAAGGCACAGCGAAGCGCAGCTGTACAGGATTAAATATTCAGTTTCCAGACCAAAAAGATAAATGTGACAGACAAATATAGAGGTCTCGTGGGGAATAAAGCATGCTGCATTTATCTTCTTGGTATGAAAATAAACTGAATATTTAATTCAGCTGAGCTGTGACCTGCTGTTGTCTTTCTTGTGAGCTGAGTTGGCAAATTCCCTTTTGCAGGAACAGACAATTTTCCTTTTTCCACAAAAAATAAGTAAAAAGTGCTGCATTGTGATGGAGTCGAGCATTTCTGGCGTTGAAATTAAAACATTAGTTAAGTTTGGATGCAGGTTTGAGCAGTAAAAACAGTTTGTGCATTGAGTTGTCTCTCCCATTTCATACATATGACTTAATAGTACATGTGCTTTATTAAACAGAAAGTCACCGTCTGTCCTTTAGTCCATCTGTCATGTTGTTGCCCCTGAGCTGGACACACAGAACCAGCCCGCTACATAATGAATGTCCACTTTGAGAGGAAACTGACCTTAGACGTTAGAGCAGTGACGCACTTATTTGTTATATAAAAGTTCCTGTGTCATTAGCTTGGACCTGTGGGCTGTGTTTGACCAGCATTTAACCTTTTCTTAAGTTCATTTCGAGGGCAGCTTCAGAACTATACGAATTTTATTTATCCATTCAAAACAGTTGCTGTAAAGTCAGAGCTTTCATCCTAGAAACTCAAATCAGAGTCCAGAGTCCCCTTATCTGGGGGCTTAAGGGTATAAAGGAGGCAGCCTCGGTGGATTAGCCTTAATGCTGAAGCAATTTCTACTTGACATTGGTGGTGAACGACTGGTTTGCTCATGCACTGCTCTTTTCAAGGACTTGTTTGCTCTACGACCTGATTTACATAAAAGCTTCTATAAGCCTATAGCTTTCACTGATGCGCAAAGAATTGCTAAATATGCCGTCAAGCTGCAGTCTAACAAGTTCACTATCAAACAATAAACTGCAAACCTAACTTTAGACTTTATTTAAAGGAAAGTGAAGCAAGAGTTGAACGGTAGAAATCAAAGTTAGTGCTGCAAATCCTGTGACCAGAGTGGAGAACCTGACCTTGTAAAACAAAGGAACCACAGTAGAGTTTCTGTAACCTTGAAGAACTTATCGTATGTAAACATGTTGTAAGTGATAACTTTATATGTCATGCTTGGTTTCCTCTTTTGTTGGCATAAGAACAAAGAACATTTTCATGCAAAGTCAACACAAAACCAGCATCAATTAAGATGAAAAACACAAAACTAAAATAGCTGCATTCTATTTAATGGTCTGTAACGTCCCCAATAAACCTGCAGACACTGTCACGCTTCCTGTGTACTGTGTCTTTCTCAGTTTATGACACTGGCAAGGTTTATTTTGAGGGAAGAGCAGGGCCAAGCGTTCACTTCAGTTTAAGGGAATGAGCCAAAAACAGTCATAACCACCCTCTGTTCTGTAATAATGATGAGATTTGGAAACACTTTTAAGGTCAGTGTAGATGACAAAAAAATCCCAGATGGACTTTGGTGTCCTGTTAAATACAATGCAGACGAATAAACAAACCCACAAATCTCATGGTTTTATTATAAATTACACTGGTCAGAATTAGATAGTGGAGAATGAAACAATCTCACTGACTCAGACGATAGAAATTATCAAATGAATGTTCTGGTGTCAGACACAGCCACGGTCCACAGGAAGTGAAATTAAACTCTCTGGTTTTCTCTTTCTTCAACAGATCAACTTTGTCCTGGGCACTGGTCTGCTGTGTCTCTTCACGCAGGCCTCTCTGACGGGCAGAGATCAGGCTCTGCTGATGAAGACCTGGTCCGACCGCATGGGTGCCCTCTACAGGAAGATGAAGAACACAGGCGGCCGCTGCTTGGGCTACTTTCTGGAGCAGGCAGAAGAGGACATTCGGCAACAGATCAACGAGGCCGTGCAGAACCGTGCAGCTCCTGATGAGGCGGCAGACAGCATCCTGAAGACCCTGGAGAAGAACTACGATTGGCTGCGCTGGGCAGTGATGCTCCATCCTGCTGTGGGACCCATGGAGGACGTGGAGGAGGAGACGCAGGAAGAGAATGAAGATGTGTCAGCAGAACAGCAACTCAACAATTTTCTGTCTGTGGCATCTGAACCTCCAATCCCCCATGTGGTGGCGTGCTACCGTGACACACCCACCTCCCTGGACAAGAGCCGTATCCACCAGCTCATCGTCGACCTGGAGTGGAAGATCCCCAACCCTCCACCTGAGGTGTATTCCTCCATCGAGGAGGATCCAGGCAGAGCTCGGCGCTACCTGGCCTCACGCATGCTGAAGAAGCTGCAGGAGGGGTTAGGGTCCGGGGTGGCCGTCCACGTGGTGCCAGGCAGGATGGAGATGAAGTGCAACTTCCCTCCAGCCTCCTACTACCTCTACGAATACAAACACCGTCTGGCCTCAGGCACCGTGTGCGTGTTTGGATGAAAGAGAAACAACCTGCTGTTCTCATAATCATATCACAGTATCTGATTTATTTTCGTTGATTCCACAGTGGTATTAACATGTCCGGTGTAATATTGCTGCCAAATAAATGTCCTTTTAGAGAAAAAGACAAAAATGACATACAAGAGTTTTTTTTTTCTTTCCTTTAAAGCTAAATTCCAGTTTTTTAGTGTTCATGTTGGTCTCCTGCTTCAGTCCACAACTAATGTGGGATCTATTGACATTTTATACAGACATTCATTTTCTACAGATGATTAATTGTAATGACTTTGGTGATTACATTCCTTTTTATCAGGCGCAATTATGAACTAAGTTTTACATTGCATTTCTTTGCTAAAGATGAAAATGAGAATCGTTATAGTTGCTAAAACATCAACTTATTAACACTGACCCTGTCAATGTGTTAGCGCCTAGCTAGATTAAAGCACTTCAGAGTAATTGCTGAGATTTGGGAACACGAATCAACCACATCTAATTTACCATTCATGGTTAAATTAAAGGTGAGAGCAGTTGATCTGCTGCAAAGGAAAACTATGTAGTACTACGTTAGCATTAAATCACACACTGCCTGGACAGATAAAGTCGACTCAACTCTTGAACCACTCTTACACAGTCTGAACTTGATGAATCCTGGTATTGTCATGTTGGAATATGCTTGTTTCGTGCATATCAGAGAATATAAACCATATTAACCACTGCAGTAATTGTGCAGCGGAAAGTTTTCACCTATTTGCTGTGAAATGCATGTGGTGACTTTTTTTTTTTTTGGCCAGGCAGTGTAGTGATCTGGAGGTCAGTCTAAACTTTGCTTGAACAGTAATTTTAACAACTTTATTGTTTGCCTTTGTTAAAATAGGTTTAAGTAACATAGTTTACAACCTGAGGAGCCTATGTAGCCTCTTAAGGGGAGTTCATTTTCTGCTACTTTTGCAGGATCTTAAAATAATTTTCTTTTCAGAAACAGCTGTGGTTCAGTTCAGGTATAAGCTGCAACACTGCAGTTTGGGGAAACACTGCAGAGAGATTACAGCAGAAAGGAGACGTGATCATCAAGTTGCATGATCAACCATCGCAAACTAATGTCAGCAGTGGAACTACAGTAGCAGCAACAACACGTGGCTCAGACTCAAACATGAGCTCCATAAAAACCTGCGATTGTTGTCTGATTGTTGATGTTTCCTTTTAGCACTGTTGTTCCCAGATCTCAGCTGAGTACAAAGATATTTATGTTGAGAATTGTTGTCTGAAACCAGAATATTTGTTTTTAATCTTGTGTGTCTATTCTTTGCATTGATCTTCCAAACATTAGTTCTTAGTTTACAAGGAAGCAGAGATCGAACCTCTGACCCATCTTCACTGTTGAGGTCTTTGTTTATTGCTGATAACTGATAGAGCAGAAGACAGAATAATTCTCAGTCAGCATAAAAGTGCTCTACAACTGTCCATCTCCTCAATTCATCCACATGAAATCATGTCTGTGTTCACATAAAATGTCCTGGAAATATCCGTACCGAGGCTTCTGTCCTTTTTACATAGTAAAAAGTCCAAGGACTGCTTTTGCTCTTACACAAGTCCGTCATCAGAGTCGAGCTGAACCGTTTTTTCTAAGTCCTTCTTGACATCTGGGAAGCCCTCCAGCACCTGCTTAAAGTCATCGCAGGACAGAGAGAAGCACTGGCAGTCGGTCAGCGCCTTCACTGTGGCCAGATGTTTGCCTTTGGTCAGCACGCATGTCTCTGTTTTACACACAGAAGGAACCACAAGAGCGTGGTTAATAAGCAAGTAAACCCTAATGACAGGGATGAGATCTGACAATTAATCCTAAATGAAATAACCAGCCTTAGCTGAGTTGTTTTGGGAATCCTGCTTAACCCTGAACATTGTTAAGGTTTGCTGCCAAAAAAAGATTGGGACCCGCTCCCATTTAAAGCCTGAGAATTAAATAAATCCCACAAATTGGAAAAGATAGATTTGTTTCTTTTGGTTTGACAGTAACCTCTCCAAAATATTCTTGCATAAATGAATGTATGTGTGGTGGAAGCACTGAAATCTTTTACCAGAATTAATACAAATTTTCAGAATAATGTATAAGACGTTCACATAAAAAACAATAGCAGCAGCATCTTTTCCTAGACATGGTCTCTGTTCCTGTGTAGCTGTGTAGTCAGCTGTTTATGCAGCGATTGTTAGTTCAAATAGTTCAGAATTGACAGATTTTTAAAGGAAGTTTGGTTAAATTAATTTAAGCCACTTATCCTGACTTCTGTTAGCTAAATAGATTCAGTTTTTGGTTTTAGTTATTATCTGGTTATCACTTTTCAAATCACTAACTTATGTTGAAGACATTCAATAATCAGATTAACTCCAACCCACCTCCAAAAAAGTCTCCATCACACAGTTCCCTCTCGTAGGAGTCGGTCTCCATGAGGACCTGGCCGTGGTCAATGAAGAACATGCGGTCCCCGGGGACGTTCTGTCTGATAATCCAGTCCCCTTCCTGGAAAACTTCATACCTCAGTTTGAGGAGGACAACATTGATGAAGTTTTCATCTTTGTCCTGAAACAACGGGACGTTCCTCAGCAGCCGGCTGCACATCACTGTCAGGATTTGCTGGAAAAGAAATAAAGACTCAGATAAACCTAATTTCTGGGAATAACTTGATTTCACTTAAATGCGAGGAAACAAGCTAGCAGCGCTAATCCAGGGCATTAAGTTTGACTTCCAAGCTGCACCTCTTTAAGTGCTGAAGACACGGTGTTCATGATGTCCTTCTCGTCAAACCACTTCCCTCCATAGCGGGCCTGGTAGTAGTTGTTGATACGAAGCTGCAGCTCTGGTGGGAGCTTCATGAAAGCCATGTAGTGCTCCAAATGACTCATCTGTGTGTCACAGTGTTTTTTAGACAGGAATCACACGACACATGACAAACAGAAATAACAGGACACTTGCAGCAGCTCTGTAGGGCCTGGTGGTCACTCTAAGATAAGTCAACATAACTTCACTGTTTAATTAACGAACAGTAATAACGTGTGTACTTCTTTACTAGTGAGCTGCATTTTCTGGTGAAGTCTAGATAAAACGTCTTTGTAGGGTCAAGTATCACCACCTCTCCATCTCTGAGTTGTACCATCCACTTACACAGCCTTGCCTTTAATTGCTATTTGATGACACCCAGTTGCAGAGTGACATGTTCATTTACTGCAGTCGTTTCTGAACTCCTCATCTCTTATCATGACTACTCGCTCTACTGACAGAAGTACCAAACATTTCCAGATGTTTGTAAATGCAGGAGCATGTCTCTTATTTGCTCAGTTATAAAGGACACATCACTGCACTGTTCACGTCTCTGCACCTTGCTCTTGTACTCCTTGGCTGCTGGGTCAACATTGGCAATCATGGCTGTAGCGTTGGCCACTAGGACGGTGTACATCAGACAGCCAGATACCATGCTGACCATGACGATCCACATTTCAACATAATCTGGGGAAGAAGACACCGAAACATGAGCTTGTTCAGTTTCAAATAGCAGGTATTTATATCCAAGAGAGAATGTGATACATCTGTTAGTGCTGGAGAAAGAATAATCTATACTTCTCACTTGTTGGAGCATCCATGGAGCCATAGGAGAGAGCAATCATCTGGGAGAGAGCCCGAAAGACGCCCCAGGAGTACTTCACAATCACTGTGGCATTCTGGAAGAAACTTTAAATGTTTACAACAACAACGCATTTTTATACAAATTTAAAATGTTAGACAGATTTTTAAAGAACCTCTTAGCGTTTGTGGAGAACAATTCATTCTGTTCTAGCTGCATTTCTCAGAACATCACAAGGTGTGTTTAGTGAAATGAGTTTTACCATCAGGTTTTCTTTCCTGACCCAGCAGTCAGTGGGGAACTCCTCCAGCATGGGGACAAAGTACTGGATGCAGCCGTTCCAGTGACACAACAGGAAGATCATCATGAACAGAGACAAGACGCGGAAGAACAGACGGACCACCTCCAAGTTTGCATTGGAAACCTGTGATGAAGAGACAGAATCACACCCTAATTTCCAGTTGTTATGCATGACAACAAGTGCTTGAGAAGTAAACTTATAATAATGTATTATGAGATGAGTCCACTATAATGGCTGGACGACAGTATGTGAGTCGGACGGAGGCAGATTGTGATTTGATCCCAAAGCGTGGCTGAGATGGAGCGACAGAGGAAAGCCTGTAAGACTAAAAGACCTGGCACAGATCTGTGATGGATGAGGAAGCCAGGATGAACTTAACTAAGGAAGAGGCTCAACATTTTGCCAAAGGCAGGAAATGATGCTGGGACCCTGCTGTGGCCTTATGTCCCACAGGAGACCAAGTCAATGAAGTCGGGAAATGGTTATTTGTGTGAAATATGTATTATCATAATTATTGTTATTATTATTATTATTATTAGTAGTAGTAGTAGTAAGATTATGAGTATTATTGTTAATATATATTATTTTATTCTGCAAAGATGCAGATTGAACGACGTGTCTACTTTTCTGCACCAGAGACCATTTCCTTTGCCAGGAGCAGATTAAAGGCTTGAGGTTACACACAAATTCATGTATTATTCAGTGTCAAGATAACATCCAGGCTATATTGTGTTTTTTATTATGAGACAACCATGAACATAAACTAAATAAATGTGAGCTGTTCTACCTGTTAACTTTCCCCAGGTCTCTATTGTTTGAGCTTAAAGTTTGTATGATTCGAAAATAGGAAACTTTGTTTGTTTGTGTTGACGTTGAGCCCGGCGCCAGCTATCGCTCCATTAATGACGTAAGCTGTAAGTGGCCAAAGTTGGATCTGTCATCTGATCTGTGTCTATTACAGAGTCTGCAGATAGGAGAAAGGGTGATTGAGTTTCTGAGGTGAGCTTTGAAGGCTGACTGGCGTTTGAACTTACTTTCTCCACTTCGTTGAAGAACCTGACCAGTCTGGACACTCGAGCCAGTCGGATCAAGCTCAGGATCCTCACGAACATCAATATCCTCATCACCTTGTTGGTCTTGGACGGGTTGTCATCACTGTGGTATTCCAAGTCCTGGGATAGAATAATTAAAAACATACTGTATATTACATTTTTGTTAAATCATGAATTTTTATTTTATTAATTACATTTTCCTTATCGTGTGTGAAGAAAGTTGCTGCACAACATGTATTTGACAGCTGTACTTACTAATTACTTCTTTTCAAATTAGAAAGCATAACTTGGGAAGTCTCTTAATTTATTAATTGTTAGTTGTTAAACAAAGGGGAAAAGGGAGAAATTACTACAAACTCACATTGTTAAAAGCCTTTTGCTCTTTCTTTTCTCACGAATCATCTAACAACCCCTTAGATTTCTCTGGTGACTCCACTGACTCCCCCCAGGTTGGGAACCCCTAGACTTTACTGTTTTCAACTGTTTGTGCTCCTTTTAATCATCTTGATGTTTCTTTTCTCTTAGAGACCAGTTTGATTTTCTTCAGGGTCACTTTGCACTTTTTTTTGAAGCCCTTTAACTTTAAAATAAGAATTATAAACACACTTCAGGCGGAGGCTCTGGTTAAGAGGTTCCTTGACCTCAGCTCAGTAATACATCGAGTATAAATGAGTTAGAAAGTAGTGAAACAATGATTACTCAAGACAATCTGATAAGCTTTTAGAATGAACTACAGGGGTGTACTTGTACTCTGTATACTTTAAACACTCTTTGGAGTATTTTGAAACTGTGGTGTTTGTACTTTTACTTAGTAAAAGTACTTCTTCCACCACTGCAGCACACTGTTGTTTTTTTGCTGCAACAGTCTGCTCATTATTACCGCGAACAGCAGGATGTAGCCGATTGGGAAAGCTGCGATGACATCCGGTATGAACCATGTCCTCAGGTAACTGACTCGTATCTGCTTGAGATCCAGAACAGCTTCCTGTGAAAGAGAGCAGAGCAGCAGATTGAGCAGATGGATGAAGACACCGCCATCAGATGTGTGTTTTAACTCTTATGTCTGAGATGTCTGATTAGATTAGCAGTGTGTTCACACAGAAAAACCAGCATTCATCTGACCACATTGTTGAATTGTTGCTGAAGCACATGCATGAATGTGAACCCTAAACCAACTGTGAATAAATCTGCCAAAACCAGATGCTTGTGTATTCCAGAGTAAACACCACAGATGGGCCATTTGTGATTGGCAAGATAGAACTTTTAAAGCATGAGCAGATGAAAACAAACAGGATATAGTCTGCATAATTGGAAATGTTATACTCATTTAACCAATACGTCATAATCCCTGTTATAAAATCAAACAGCAGGTGCCAATTTTACCCATGTCCAGGAGCGGCGGGAGGGGAGGTTTGTTAATCTAGTCTTTCGTGTATTGAGTAGATTACAGATGGGGCGGAGATGGATTGTATGTGCTTGTGTGTGCAGGGATTATAGTCTTCCAGATTGTGTCTGAAAATAGAGTCCTGCCGCTCTCACCTCGCCGTCCTCTGTTATGATGCCCATCCGGAAATTCAGGGCCACATCTATCAGGAACAGAGTGTCTGAAAACACATTAAAGCCTTCCCATGCCAGCCCGCTGTTTTCATCCAGAAATGCTATCTCCATGGGAATGCCAATCAGGTTCAGAAATGTGATGGCCATCATGCACATGATGTAATAACTCCTAAAGGGAAAAGATAAAGAAAATAAATAAAACTAAAACATATATTGAGCATGTGTGTCTTCTGAGTAAACCTCAAATCATGGGTTCTATGTAGACTATGTACTTGAAACTCTCAGGTCTTTTTGCCAGTAGCACTAATTACACAGTCAAGCTGCAGCCGGTAATGCAAGCTGATTTATGCACACAAAACACTCTGATACTGTAACTGCACATCTTCTCAGCCAGGGTCCGATTGCCAGGCTCAAATAACTCTGCTCTCTGATCTCAGTTGTTTCATTCCCTCTCTTTTTTCACCTCATATGATCACATTACAAACTAATAATAACAATACTGTGTGGATAATTCAAAACCAGCCGCCTGTGACAACATGTTCCTTAAAGAAGCCATTTGATCCGTCTGATATGGCCTTCTAATCAAATTTTTAATTTTAATTGATTATGAAAGTTTAATTATTTGTTACCGACTTTGCTTTAATGTTTACCTGCTCTTTAGATTTTAAATTCACATTTCCATGAGGTTTTCTGACGTTTTCAGGTACAACACTAATCATGATCATGAATTGCATTGTTGAATAAAGTTTAATACTAATTAGCAACATCCATTACACCATTTTCAGTGGGCAACTATTAATTAATCTTAATTATTTTCCTTTCTTAATTACCTGATTGCTCATCCTTTAAAATTTACACTGAGCACAACAGACATGGTTCTGATTTTCCTTAAACATTTTAAAACTTAGAAATCTGTAGAAAATGCACACAACAAATCTGTGACATTGTTGATCGATAATCAAAAGGAGCTAACCCTGCTGTAATGACAGTAAAACTTAACTTCAGTCTCCATCAGATGTATTAAATACCTCATGAGGCTGAAGGGGTGAATGACAAAGACTCCGCTCTCCAGCTGACGGAGGCACTCCTTCTCCACGGCCACCTCGCTGCCGTACACGTACAGCGACTGTCTGTTCAGCTGAGGGAGAAGCAGGGCTCTCCATCCACAGGTGGCCATGGTGCATCCCACGGCGGGACCTTTTAGTTTCTCCATAGGCCACGGTCGGTCCCCTGTGATCAGCTGAATGCACAGGTCATCCTCCCTCTGCTTCTGCTGCTGCTTCTTCTTCTTCTCAGGATGAGAGGAGTCTAACTCGACCAGTCCTGACCTCCCCTCTTGGTCACAAGGTAATTTTCCATCAGGGCTCCAAACCTCAGGGCTTATTGAAGCTGTGTGGAGCCTGGTGAGTGGATACCCGCCTTTCTGCTCACTTGCTCCCTCCCTCCCTCTCTCTCTCTCTCTCTCTCTCTCTCTCTATTTTTGCCCCCACCTCACCTCTCCACTTCTTTTCTTTTTCTCCCAGCTCATCAACTATTCAGGATCCACGTCTCATCGCCACATGAATCAAGCCATGTCAAGAGAGTAAGGTCGAGCTCACAGTAATACTGAGGACAATGGCGTGTGTGTGTGTGTGTGTGTGTGTGTGTGTGGAGTGGATCACACCCATTGTTATGTGCGCTTCACGTCTGGTAGTGTGTGCAGAGACAAGTTTAGTGTCTCTGCCAGGGATGTAATTAAACACTGTACTGTGTTACCTGATGCTGTACATGTGCTTGCAGCTCCGAGTCAGCTCTTCTCTTGTTTGTTTGCTCATTTTAGCAGCAAAACAACAAACAGAAGATGAAATATTTCATTTTGAGGATTACAAAATAGAAGATCTGGATTTTAACCCACTGGATTTTCCTGGAAAGTCCCTGCAAAGCAAAGTTGGAAAGACAAAAATGATATTAGAGGATGTGGCAGCATGGGATTAACTGAGGTTTCATGTCAGTGGGTGAGGTGAGGTACTGGCAGCTTAGTGAATAAGATGTGTCTAATAATGTGAGGGATATTTCATGGGTTACAGTTTTTTCTTTAAAATCTCTCCAGCATTAGATTATTTGAAGCAGAGAGGAAACACCAGCAGTAGCTATGTGGAAGAAAAAATCACTTTTTCCACTTATAAACTAACATCTTCATACAAAATATGTTTTTAATGAAGTGGATGGTATGTGATGACACAGTGTGATGCAGTTTTCTGTGATATCCATGAACAACCAGTTTTAACGTTCAAGGTTTTGTTTATAGAGCCTGGGAAACTGACAGTGGGCCTCCCACATAAGACTTATTGTGGCATGTCATGCTACCTTAATCTTGTCTTCCATCATTAGTGGCACGGCCACCAGGAGGAAAATTAATGCACACAGACTTTTAGTGTTTGAACAAACGATTCTTGTTCTAACCATTGTTTTTTTATAATTATTGTACTTGTTCAGACTCAGAACCGACCCTCTTTAAAGGGTTAGAACGTGATCTAGTGACTGTTTGGTGTTTTGTCTGGAGCTCTCTCTTCTGCTGGTCTGTTGGTTTGTGAAAAATGACATTAAAATATACAGTATGTGGGAGAATGGACAGACAAACGCTGCTTACACTACTGCTTTTCTAGACAGGAAGAGGAGCTAGTTGAAAGACTGTGGCTTTAAACTTCCGCTCTGCAGGGGACACCAAAACAAAGAGAGACGTCAGCTAAAACTGGGAGCGAATTGAAGCCACATTTTTTCTTTTCATTATTAAGATGCCACGCTGTGGATGCTATATTCTATAGAAAGCACATATAGGTGCATATCTATCACACAGTACAGCAAACGAACAATCTGCTTACTTTGCTTTACATTTATCTAGCACACAGCTGGCCCTCAAACTAGAATAAGTGACTCAGTGTTTTTGCTTACGCAATGGTTTGCTGTGCTGACGCACTGTACACCCAGAAGACATGTGAAAACACACAAATCTTCAGTACTGTAGGACAGAAAATGAACTTCTTTCATATCATAAAAGTCCCACACCACCTTAGTTTATATTGCATCCATCAACTACTGTACTTTAACAGACTGTAATACTGCATCTGTGTACTGTACATATGCTGTGACTGTGCAGAACCGGTATGATTTCTCATTTTATTCACAGAGATCTTGATGTAATACCCAGAGGAAATATGAACATCAGTGTCCTTGAAAATAACAGGTCTAAATGCTCAGTGTTATATAATAATACTATGTTCCACAGTAGCATTATTAAAGTGACATTAGCAAGTGGTTACTTTCAGAAATAATGTTGTGACTCGTTATAATCATTGTAGAAATAAGGAAGAGTTAACATGTTGTTATGTTCTGACAGGTTTGGTTGCTCTACATACAAGTGGTTGAACTCAATACTTAAGAAAAAGTGCAGTAAAGAATGCACATCACTACAAGTAGAGGTACCACTACTATCTAAAATTTAGTACAAAGGTACTCGCTAGTACTGTGTAAGTAGGTAACCCCACTGTGAGTCTGATTTCTCTGGAGCAGCAGTTAAACTGTGTCACTAATCAAAACAAAGTATTTTAAATACTGTTGAATATGATTCTGCTGACAACATGTGGAACAAATCTAGTCCAGATTTCCTGATAATTTCAAATGAAGACTAATATATTATTTTATATATTATAAATCCAGCATATGTTTCATTTATTTGGTTCAGAAATGTAACTTTTAATTACTAATAAAAATACTGGGAGATATTCACCATTAATATTGTGGCTGACATCGATAATAAATCAGTCACTTTAAATGTCTTGATGATGATAGTTAATGTTACTGTGAAACATTAATTAAAGTGAATAATGCAGCAGTGACCTAATAATTTTTTAGCAGCACAATAATACATTTTACATGTATTCATTTTTAATACATTGGATAATTTGTGACTGGCTGTTAAATATTAAAATATTATATAATATAAATATTTAATGTAAATCAAGGGTGACTGTTACCACTTACATTTGTAATTGAAATTACCTTTTAGTTAAGCTGCAACTAATATTTTTAATGTAATTAATTAGTGTTATGTTTTATGTTAATAAAGCCCATTTTTATACTTTTTTAGCTACTTTTTATATTTAGAAACAAAAGTTTTATGTAGTTTTAATTTCTTTTTTACAGAGTACTACATTTCCCAGAAGCCCCTGTTGGCCCTCTGAGTCACGTGACTTTGTATAAAAACGCAGTGACGTGAGTTCGTTCTCCTCGTGTTACTTGAAGGTGAAGCTGTTAACAAGTCTCCGAACAGGTAAGTTTAACAACACAGCTTGAGTTCATGCGCAAGTTACCTGTTGTTTTGAAAGTGTTGAATCTGTTTAACTAACTAACCGTAGTTTGTGTGAACGTTTTCGTGAGTAACGTTGTCAACATGTTAGCCGCTGTTAGCTAACTTCATGTTAGCTAGCCACAGCGTTATGCAATGTTTCCCAGCAGCTAAAGCTAAGTTGGTAAACACGGAAACCGACTTGATGGTTGTGTTTGGGTTTTATCTTCACTTTCACCAGACTCAGTTACTTTAAATAAAACTATTCTCGTCCAGTCAGTGACCTGTGCAGGCTGCAGTGAGCATGGTGTTTGTGCTGTCATGTAGTCTGATGTTGCATCACTTCACCTTCCTCCAATGTCACATTGTGGATATAAGTAGATCTGCAGCATGATTATTTTATCATTATATCTGAATGTTAATAAAGATACTCGTTTGATAACACATGAGCAGTGACTCCTGCTCAGCCACATGTACACACCTTAAGTTTTCCCTCATTTTAACCTCTAAGTTATGACAGTGCTGCTTCCTATTATTATTTTGTAATCTGAGTATTTTGAGGTTTGCTGCTATAAATGTTTGAGCATGTTCAGTTTTCTCACTTTCCTTTGGGTCAAATGCATTTGACAATAAGCAGCAGTTTTCTGTAATGCACTTCTCAGGTGTTTCAACAAGTCATGATAATGTGAGTTGCAGCATATACAGTACAATACTTCAAGTGAAGTCACCTTCTCATGTCTCCTCTTCAGCCAGAAGATGTCGACCCTGTCTGCTGCCAGCGTGGAGCCTGCTGCTGTGACTGACAAGACAGAGCAGCACAAGCCACTGAAACCATGCTGCGCTTGTCCAGAAACAAAAAAAGTCAGGGATGCTTGGTAAGTGTCAAATCTGACAGACTGACTTGTTTCTTCCTTGTTACTGCTGAACATATATATTAATACCATGTTTCTGTTTTACCCTCAGCATTATTGAAAAGGGAGAGGAGAACTGCTCAGCTCTTATTGAGGCACATAAAGATTGCATGAGGGCGCTGGGATTCAAGATTTAACTCCTACATTTTGTATCTGTGTGTATGTGTGTGGTAAGTAGCAGAATCGTTACAAACAAGACCCGCTCGTGTTATCCTAATTTCTGTTGTCATCAGTTTTCTTACAGTTAGTTTCCTCATTGTGGGTTTTTTTTCTATCTCTCAACTTTTTAAAAGTTAGTTTTTCTACAATTTCACACACCTTTTAAAAATTGTATGCATTTTACTAGGTGTAAAATAAAGCATTTGTGTTTGAGTATATTTCATTGGTTGCCTACTAATTTAAAACTGGAAACTAGAAACCTGAATGTTCATTTTGCTCACATGTGGTGGTGCTGAGTTTACGATCTCTTGCCAAATGTGCTTTGACAAGTTAAATCCAGCTTGAATAGATTCAGTCTGGCGTGTAAATGTGCTCCTGCCCTCTGCAAACCACAAATGACTAGCGTCATGTAATTTAACTGCAGCTGACAATGAGCTTTTTTTTTTTTTTTTTTTTTTTTTTTTTGTATGAAATGTGGAAGATAAAAATGCTCAGTACTGTTATGTTTGGTTTTGAGTCTCGTGCTACTACTGGTTTAAATTGCAAAAAAAAAAAAAAAATGTCAACAATCAGAACAGTTGCAGATTATTGCATGAAACTTTTGTGTCTTCTCTTGCAGTATGTTGCTGCCTGCGTTGAAGAGGATCCTGGATATTTCTTTCTTTCTTCACCCCCTTATTTATACCTCCACTGGAAGGGAATCTGGATAAGTGCACTTGGACTGATGGGCTGATGTCTTTTTGTGAATTTTTTTTTTTTTTTTTTATAAAGTCTTTGAAATTTGAGAATTGTGTGAATCTGTCTAAATGCTGTCTGAAAATAAAGTCCTATGCAATAAGACTGTTTGTTTATCATAGGTTGGTTAATATTTAATGACAAAGTCCTGTAGTAAAGGTTTGTTCTTCTAGTGAAAACTGTTGCTCGACACAGTTGCTGTCCCTGGTATGCACTTAGGCTTAAAAATAACTCCTGCCCTGTGAAGTCAATACTTGGCATATCTGCATTCTTTCTCCATAGTGTGACACTGTTGGTGAAGCATGCCTGGCAGTGGGCGACTGCTCTCAACACATTCACAAAACCTGCAGAAAATGTTAAGCTACTGCAATCCCACCGTAGGTCCTTAATGCGTTAACTGGTCTACAAAATATTAAAAAGAAATGGGCTTTAGGCTCAATATGAGATTATTCGGTATTACTGTCTCCGTCTGAGGTTGCAAGGAATAAATAGAGCTGTGTCCCAGTGCATAACCTTCATGAAAGTATTTCAATGCTATAAGTCAATAGAACGGTGATTAAAATAAGGTCTTTATACAAACTTAAATCTGCAACAAGTGGTGTGGATGTACTTGCATAAAAATACTCCAAGTAAAAGTTAATTGTACATTTGAAATCTAAAAATAAAATATATTTATATATATATATATTAAAATTAAAAAGTGCATAAAATATAATGTACAAAAATATGTATACTTATGTATTGCCCCATTTTAGAATGATGCATTAACATCAATGTTGCAGCAGGTAAAGGCAGAACTAATTTTGTCTGCTGTACGTACTGATTAGCACATCATTTATTATGTAAATTAAGGTAAAATGAATATACTGAAGCAAATTTCCTGATAGTTGTACCTATTGTACAGCTGCTAGACAGATGTTTCCATGGATGTTTGTACAAATCCCTCTTAGCCCTTGGTGGATGACTTAACGAGTCACTTTAAAAGAAAGAAGCACCTATACCTCACCAGGCTAACACCTGATGGCAGTACAGTGGATGTGTGAAATAAAAATGAATATGAATCTTTGTGTCCATATTGAGGCACAATGAGCACGAAATTACCGCCAACAATGTTTATACCTTTTATTATATGTTACTAATACATACAAATATGTACAGTCAACATGGATTACTAGCAGTTTACTTTAAAAGTACACTTTTCCTTGTAAAACAGTTAAAACAATCTATACACATGAACGTATCACCATAAAAACTTACTGTATTGCTCATATTACAGATGAAAGTGTGTGTTACTTTCTTTCCCTCCCACATCATGCATCACACTATCTATTTTTTTAATTTGTGTAATTACACATCTTTGGCTTCTGCACGGAGCCATAATTTCACAATAAATCCTTTTACCTCCTTAGTTGTTTTTGTTATTTTGACAGTATGTATTTTAATCTTTTATTGTCTGCTTATTGTCTTACACCAATAAAAAAGGAAACATAAAGCAGAGGAGATAAATGTCTAATGGATAGAGACTCAGATGGACTTCACCACACTCCCTACGAGTGGCTGAGGCGACAGCCGGTGGTGTCGGGTGTTTATACATGAAATCTGACCTCTGTAGTCGTCCTACTCATTTCAGTGTCTCTAAATATGCACCAGCAGAGCCACTCGTTCTGGGACCAAAGTGGACTCATGGAGTTTGGATGAAGTTTTACTTTTTTATTTTATTTTTTTTAACTTGATGACACTCTGAGAGACATTAGTTATAGCCCCTCTCCTCCTCCCTCCTGTTTCCTGTCTCTTTCTCTCTCTCTTTCTGTTATGTTAAGTAGCAGGCCTGCTTTCTGTCCACCACTCTCTCCTCCTTGGGTTTCAATTCCAAACATGGTTATCCTTCTAGGGCTCTATCAACGCCCACCCTCCCTTATCCCTTCTCTTCCAGCTGTTGGCTCTACAGTGCAGGCTGATGGGTGAGAGACATAGACTGAAAAGCACAGCAAGAGACATAAGAAGGGGTGAGAAGCCAGAGAAGAGAGGAAGGGACAGATATTGAGAGGAGGAGGAGAAGAAGCACATTCCAGCTGTGTTTCTACAACAAATAAAACCGTGAGAACTTCTTCACATTGAAGAATTTTCCACTGCACGCCAACAGAACAAACATTTACTTCTGACATTTTCCGTCAGTAGCTTCTGTTTATTTTTTATCTATCAATAGCGTCTTGCTGAAGCTGGACAGAAATAGCCCTGAGTTTCATTGGGTAAGACGTCCTTTTGGTTCCGTTTGTTTGTTTTGTGCATCAAAAGCCACTTGTCAATTGAAGAGCTTCAAACATGAGTGCAGAAAACTCGTCTCTGCTGGACAGCTTGTTCTTTGCCCCTCTCTGCGATGGCTGGAGCAACAACACAGAGGGAGCCATTTACCATTTGGGCAACACCATCTTGTTCTTGGGTTACATGGGGGGAAGCGGGGCCTACGGCTGCCTCTTCATCTTTGGCTTCCTGGTTCCCGCCTTCCTGTGCCTGACCCTGTGGGGCTGGATGACGATGTGCGGCCTGGACGTCTTCACCTGGAACCTGCTCCTACTGCTCGCCTGCGTTGCTCAAATCTGCCACCTCCTTTACCGGCTGCATCAGGAGGGCATTCGCAGTGAAGAGCTGACCTCCCTCTACCAGGCGGTCTACCTGCCGCTGGGCGTGCCCGTGCAGGTGTTCAAGGACGTAGCAAGTGCTTTTGAGAATAAGGTGGTGGAGCTGAAAGCAGGAGAGACATACGCTGTGGAGGGCAAGACGCCCATCGACCAGCTCTCCTTTCTGCTGTCTGGGAGGTGGGGAGAGTGTGTTTATGTGCATTTGGGCATGTGTGTGTGCATATACACACATGTACAGTATCTTCACTGTGTAGAACCAGAGGTTAGTTCAATGGCTGCTCAGTGAATTCACTGTACGTCTGATATTCATGTTTTTGCTCTGTTTTTGGTCGCCACCAGCTCCTGTTTATTCTGTTTGATGCTGAGCAGGTAGTTGAGCTGAGGAAATGTTTTCAGTTTCTCTGAGTAACTAGTTTCACTTAACATGTAGGTATTAGATCAGTGTGTTCTGACACCTGTTGATCACAAACAGCATCACATTTTCTCCCATCATGACCCCTGTTCTACACATTATGACATACAATGCAGCAGTACAATAATACTGGATTATCATTGACCTGGACACTTAAAGATGCAGCTAATTTTACTTACGTCACACACATACAAGGGACAAACCAAACATCCCAAACTCTGTAAATGTGTTGTTTTATTCACCCGTGTGTTCACAGCTCCTGTGTTACAGTAAAGATTAATGATAAACTAGTTCTGACATCACAACTATATGTTGTTGTTGTACCACGTGTGCTGCACACAGTACGTTGCCCATTTTAACTGGCTATTCCACAACCAGATTGCTATTTTTTAATCCCCCACTGCTGTTGGCAGCGTGTAATCGTCACAGGAAATGTATCCTCTTGGTCCAAACATCCTGAAAATAGAGCTGCATTAGATCTCACAGTCCTGGAGTCTACACAAGAAAATTGTTGTAAACAGAATATTTTTGTCTGTGACTCACGACTGTGTCGTCCCGCTCCTCAGCGCCAGCTGGTTAAGTGATATCTTTGTACTTGGACATGAGAGCAGACGCTCCTCTTACCTTAAATTAAATGTTGGCCACGCCGTCGACAGCTCTGAGTGTACGAGCTAAACTTAGAACCACAAACAAATGAACAAAGGGCTGATAACTATTTTGTCACATTTCTAAAACCTTTATCTCCTTTTATGTTCTTGTTCTTTAAAGATTAAATCTGAAGTATTATTACTGTGTAATACACATCCGTTGTTTCTAACCTAATTCCATTAATCAAGATTTCCTGTGCCGTGTCTAACGACACTAAAACTATGTGGACACCTAGGTGGGAACTGGCTGCACCTCCCAAAGACAACACAATATCCACAGGAGCCAGAGGGTGGAGCGTCACAAAAGATAAACTGAGCAGTTAAGATCATTTTAGTCATGATAAGTTATATCTAGGGTCAAATTCTTCCAGAGGTGAGAGGTGGTGCCATCAGATGTCAGTTTGTAGTGAGTTTAAATCAAACGTCATAGTTTATGCTTTTGTAAATGAACTATATAAATAATTCCCACTCAGACATACAAACCCATGGATGAACTACTTCCTGTTACATTTGTTTCTGTAGAAGTCAGACAACGGAAACAAAGCAGATCGTCTCCAGCACTGATCTCACATCAAAATGAGGATAAACTAAACAAACTTTGGCAGAACGTTTGACTTCCAGTGACGTGTTAATGTTGAGAGTGCTCACCCTGTGGAAGTTATTCTTTCTAATAAAGCTTTCCTACGAAGAACGAATGTCCTGATGTCTTGAAATATAGTTTATGTGTGATGAAAGGCAGAGGAAGAAACTGAACATGTTCTTATACAGTACAATATGTACAGTTCAGTCTCTGACATACTGTAGATATTTATGCTAATATTTACCTCCAGCCTCCTGTTTTATTCCTGCAAAGTCACCTCCAGCTCTTTCTCTGCTTTCATTATCACTTCTGAAACCCTGCCTTTATTTTTAACCTTGTATCTCTCTCTGTCTCTTCTAGGATCAACGTATCTCTGGAGGGCCAGTTCCTGCATTACATCCACCGCCACCAGTTCCTCGACTCTCCAGAGTGGGAGTCCCTCAGACCAAACGAAGAAGGAAACTTCCAGGTGGGGTTCGTTTCAGGAGACGCACATAGTTTGTTAATGTCACGTTTAAAGTGACTAAAACCAGATGTCAAGTGACTCGTGTAGAGTGTTGGACTCTGATTGCTTTTGCCCTCCGCTCTGTGCTGTCCCTGAATGCCACACACACACACACACACAGAGTATGCTCACACTGTGTCATTCATTCAATATGGACACCGTGTTAAAATAATAATATCAGATTAGTGCACAAAGACAAACGTAAGTGAAATGTTCAATTTGCTCTCCAGCTTGATGTTCAGGTGTTTGATTCTTTCTCCTCAGGTGACCTTGACAGCGGAGGAGGACTCCCGCTTCATCTCATGGCGTCGCCGCCGCCTCTACATGCTGATTTCGAAGGACAGATACATTGCTCGTCTCTTCTCAGTCATGCTGGGCTACGATATCGCAGAGAAGCTCTACAACCTCAACAACAAGCTCTACATTAAGAGTGGCGTGCTGCTGGACATCCGCCTGCCGAGCCTCTACCACGTCCTGGCCCCATCCTCGCAGGGCAGCGAGGGCGGCAGCGGCAGCGACAGGGAGCAGCACCTGGACCAGCAGGGTGAAGACCAAGCACCAGCTTACGAGAAATGCGACCCAGCACAGTCTCAGGATCTCCAGCCGCACCTGCAGGGACCAAAGAAGACCCACCTGGATGAGCCCCGGAGACTCCAGCATGACCGCTATGAGCACCCCTGGGCGAAAGACCCGGAGCTGCCCTCTGGTGAGGACTCCACCAGCCTGGTCCTGGAGGACTTTGCTGATGTGGCAGGCTCCTTAATGGATTATGGCAGTGAGAGGGATTATTTGAGGTAGAGGGGCAGGGTGCTGGAGCTAACACACTGGGTCACCACTTAAGCTACATGTAAGTACTTCACCGGGGTGGAGAGAGGCGTTGGGGCCGTGTGTGCATGGACGGCTTGTGGTGCACAGTTCTTACTAACCTGGCTTTGTATGGACACATGGGGCTGGGCGATAATCAGTCCAGGATTAACAGAACTATTTTCCAATTTATAGATTTATAACAATATTGAAGTTGGTTTTTGCTTTTAAAAGTAACCACACATATTTTTACAATAAATTACGCAGAGTTCAGAGTTCTTTGCTGCCTTTTTGGCATATCTGTGTAATTATTTTATCTTCCTAAACTAAGATTAAGATTAAGATTAAGATTAAGATTAAGATGCCCTCCCAGGCCGGCTGCTTTGCATCAGTCTTTGCTTTGACTCTTTGCTTGTTGGGGTTTCTACGCTGTGTCTGTTGACCGAGCAGCGGTGAGATCAGCCAGACAGCAGATGTGTCTTATCTGAAGGATTAGAGCTCTGAAATTTCGGGAATGTCCAAAAAAAAAAATAAAAAATTCTGTGCCATGCTATTAATCCAGTGTTCCCACCCTTTGGCAATCTGTTTGCCTCTGTGCTACTACGCAGAAAGCAGCACTCATCCAGTCACAGGTGGGGGATCACATTTCATAGCTGGATTATGTGGTCAGGGTTCGGGCTACAGTATGTCTGTGATGCTTTGGGTCAAACGTATCAGGCCATGAAACCAATGACTCAGATCTAGTTGACAAGCAAACATAAACAAAGTGCGTGGATGAGATTCTGCCTCAAAGAAATCAACTGAACTGCAGCAGAAATATGTTTTGTGCAGGAAATGAGAGTGTTTGAATATTAACACTGCAGCTTCGTGGAGGCTCATTATATTTACTTCAGGTGGATTCCAGACATGTCACAATCAATCATGTCACAGGGATTTTTGAAGGCAGATAAAATTAAGCACGCTCTTTTACTACAGTATATCTTTAGAAACTGTTGGACACTCGTGTACGGTATAAATAACACGACCACAGTCACAGTAATTAAAGCAGTCTGGATTCCCCCGACTGCAACTTAAAGAAACATTAAAGGGTCTGAATACTTTTCTAAATGAGAGATTTCCTTTGTTTATTTTTAATTTATTTGCGAAATGTTCTTCAATCTTGCTTTCACTTGTAAGAAAATGTGGTTTCATCTGTTTCAAATTATATCTACATGATAAAGTGAGCAAAATGTGAAAGGGCTGAACAGTTTCTGAAGCTCTGAATATCTACAGTATGTTTGGCTGTTGCATTGTAATTTGGTTTTTATATTACTGTTACTCTTACTACTTTCTCTGACTGCAGCTTTGATGGTGTCTCTGCAGGAGGTGATAGTGACGGGAATCTACCACCTCGATTCCAGAGGGGCAGAGCTCCGCTGGCTCCCACCGACACTCCCAAGCTGTGAGAACAGTCTCTCCTGGAAATACTGCAGTACTCACAGTATTGCAGTACGAGTCTGTCAGTCCCTGTTCTCACCTCAGTTCACATCTTCAGCCTGACTACAGGGAACGTTTGCTCTTAGTGTTTAAATGATAAAAGTCAATATTCATGATTCTCTTTAACAGTATTTAGGACTGATGATTGTTACCACATTCACTTTTATATACTGTGTTTGTACTGCTCGTGTTTCTGCTGCTGTTGTCAGAGACAAACTTCTGCCCGGTGTTAAATCTGTATCTCTGTAACACATTGTAAACTAAATTGACTCATAATTAATAATAATCTTAATTGGCAATAAGAAAAGTAAGACTTAAAGAGCTGATGTGTCTACAAGTGCCTAAAAAAGTGAATATCTGCATTTAGTTTGTGGAAAACATTTCATTTACTTCAGTCTTGTGTAGAAACATCTTTGGTACAGTAACTTTTACCAGTTTCACTGTCATGTTTATATTTATGAAACCTAATTAATCTAAGAAACTTTTTCTTTGGATGCCTGTAGATTATATCTTTTTTGTAACTAATGAGTACTTAATACACACTTTAATATACTGTGAATTGTGTAGTTTGTGTGTGTCTGACTTCCAACGCTGAGAGATGGGACTAAAACATTTTTTTATGGGTCCAATAATTCACCATAAATCTCTGTGTGTGCAGTGAAAATATACAAGTTTGTTTTCTTTGACTGTCTGAAGTTCTTCTACACACAGCCAGCTACACATGATCTTGTACCACCCTGATTGTAAGCAGTCATTTGTGTGATTCACAACAAAACATTAAAAGCATAGTGGCTGCAAATCATAATAAATTAAATAATTACTTAACTCTACCTTTTTTTGGAGTTAATGCCCCGTTTCTCGTGACATTATTCACCCATCCTGTCCTAAAAATGGTTTGTTTCACATTGTTTTTTTTGCATTTTTCTTTTAATTAATTGATTTAACTTTCATCTTTCTCTCTGCTGTGTTTTACAAACATTATTTAACATCCGAACAGTTAAAACTAAAACACAAAGCACCAGTTGCTTCTTAGTTTATTGCTAGAATTCGCAAAACTGGAGCAGATGTTGGTCACATTCAACCAGATCGTAGGAAATGAAACACAGAGAGGCAAACATATAACAAAACACAGAATCTGTCAGTAAAACAGAAACATGGGAATCTTTTATTATTTCATGGTTTCATGATCGCAGCAGTTATGATGTTATGAAGATCAGTGGATTAACTAAATACCAATATGACTACACTGCATTTAAATCGGTGAGTAGTGGAGTAAATCCTGAATAAACGGTGGTTCTTTGGCTCCTGCCACTGAGATTTACCACATACATACACGTCTTTTTATTGTTAAACAGTGTGTAGAGGTGAAACAGTGCTGCCGACTCTGTCGATGCACCAGGTGAGTCTTTTGTTTTCCAGCATCTCGCCCTCTAGATGCCACACACCTGCACTAAGTCATGTGTCCACGGAGCTCCTCGTCTGATGTTGATGTTGTTCACACACAGCGGCTTCTCTCGCCTTAAACAGAAACACACGGCGTAAAACTCCGATTTAAAGATGAAACCTTTCAGCAGGAAATGGAAATAATCAGTTTAGACAAGCTCGGACAAAACGATCCAGGATTAAAATGGGGGCAGGTGGAGTGTTTTAATGGGTTCTTTTGTTTGAGTTCCCTTTGATGCTAACATCATTTTGACATTTCCACATTTGATTGATAATATAATAGAGACACAGTAAGAAAGGAGGAAGAGACGGAGGGAAGAGATGCAACAAGCCAGCGAGCACATACTGATCAAATACATGATTAACTGACAGAAAGTCATCTGTATGTGACTGGCTCTTTCATTTCCCCTGACATGTTTGCAGTGTTTGGTTCGTTCCCTCGTCTGTGCCCAGAGGCCAAAACTCTTTTCTTTTACTGTACGTTGGAGGATGTTTTGCTTGTGGACGTGCTGCATCCCTCAGCCAGCACATCCGGTCGAAGCCAACAGTTTCTGAAAAAGCTGGATTCAGCTGCTAAACTTAAACTAGTAGTTTAGTACGTTGATTTTATTTAATTTACTTATGAAGAGTTAATCATGTTGCAGGACGTTTTTTTTTGTATTAATCAAACTCTATTGTTCAAATTCTTTGATACGTGTTGAGAGATCAACTATCAGGAGAAGATGTGGGCTCTTGTGCGTCACAATACTGTATGTAAATGAATGTCATGTTCAGATAGTCGTACCTGAGCACGGGGAACTCAGTCAGACACACGGACTTGACGTGGACGTCTCCCTGCCTGTAGAACCGAGCTCCGGTGTTCTTCAGCTTGATGGAGTCGATTTCACACAGAGCCACGGGGTGAGCCAACACGGTCCTGTACACTGTCGTAGACGTCTGACTGAAATACACATTTGTAGGAACAAAAGCATCAACACAGTGAACTAACTGATGTGCTTTTAAAATAAAGCAAAAAAACAGGGTTAGACATGAAAACACAAAAGGTAAAAAGCATCTTCTTGAACTCGAGTGAACCTCCACACAGGCCCTTTTTTCTCTGCTCCCGTATCCTGCACCTGGCCGAGCCTTTACAGCAGCTCTCTTCTCAAAATAGAAGCTGCCCACTCACCTTTTTACAGTATCAGCTCTGACAGAGTCTGTGAACCAGAGCTGAACAAAGGACGTCTAGAAACTGAATCTGGTTCAACTTGGATTGTGGACTAAACAAGTAAAGCTGTCACATTTTTGACTGTTTGTGTTTATGTCCATTACTTCAATATGATGAATAACAGGACTTCTCACTTTTTCAAGTTTGCCTTCTGGAAGAATGTCATTGGATAAAATGTTGATGTTAGAGAAGGAGTACCTACAGTCTGAGCCTCTGTTGTGTTTCCATCTTCCCAGTCGTGAGTTTTACTTCCAACTCTGCGCTTTTATCCAGGGGAGAAACCTCCAGCTCCAGCAGGAGGTGATGAGCTGAGCAGAGGAACATCAGCACAGCAGGACACATTTTTAATTAGATTAATAATAATAATAATAATATAATAATTAATTGTGTGAAAAGTTGCATTTCACACACACACACAAATCTAAAAATATAAAATCCTTGTGAATTCTGTCATTAGAAAATAATCAGTGTTGGCACTTTAGCTGAAAAAATGAAACATCAGTAGAAATTGGAGTGAATATAATATAATAATATACAGTTAGACAGAGGATATGATCAATATGACCTCTTTACAGGGTTGACTCGGGATGGATTTAATTTAATTCTGTGTTATGGAAAGTTTTCTTTTAACCTATAGTTAATTAAAAAACAAAGTAAAATCTACCTTTTTGTCTTTTATAATATAAGTGAATTTGTAATTTAAAAAAATTACAAACTGTAATTTGTTACAGTTCCATAGTTTATCAGTTTTACCAGTGTTTCAAACACAACTCGTCTAATCTGTTTCATATTTTTAGGAAACAGTACCATGATCAGCACCTATATTCTGCTCTGCTTCCACTTTACCTATGTCGCTTTTCTCGTTTTTCTTAGAACCCTTAAGTGTTTTCTTTGGTTCTGTCCAAAGGAAAAGTCTGTTTTTGCTGTGGCTGTGTGGAATAAGAAGACTACTCTGGACGTCTGTGGACCATGATTTGTGATCTTATTGTGTCAGTGGTGCAGTGTCAGGTGTGAATTCTTCAGGTTATCTGTATCTGTAACAACAACAACACTCACCACAAAAAGGTGCCGAAGAGCTGGTGAGAAGAAATAACTTCTGCTCTTTGGGGATTGGAGACATTGTTATCCCACTGTTATCTGATAAACCTGAAACACACACACACACACACACACACACACACACACACACACACACACACACACACACACACACACACACACACACACAGTGCTCATACATTTGTATTAACTGTGTTTCTCCTATCAGAGTTTAAAACATTATATTGTATAATGTAATAAGTATTACATTAATTAGACACACTAGTTGTGTCTACTGTCCTTATATGAAATCAGTCTTTATACTTCAGAAAATAGAAAACTGAGCTTCATTAACAATAGAAACGTGTGTTTTCTCACCTATAGTTGGACACGCCCCCCTGAACATATCACAGGTCATACAGTTTCCCTTCATGAATTCCTCATAGTTGAAGCATGGGATCCCCTTCAGTGTGCACGAGCCGTTCAGCGCGCTCATGTAGACGTGCAGTGCCCTCATGTGGTCACACAGTACGTAGCTATACACTGGAAAGTAAACAAGAACTGACAACGACAGGAACACTGAGGGAGACACATGTCTGGAGACTTGGAAGTGAACTCTTTGTCATGTTGACTTATCAACGTGTATTTATTAACAGCCTGGACTCTACTTTAGATATTGTAGTGCTCAGCTCTACGCCTTGTGTTTTACTGAGGGCTGGACTTACTTGAATCAAACCTGGAGTGGACACATCCAGTCTGGTCTTTGCCTCCGTTCAGGAAGAAGTCCACGTGTCCAACAGGGATGGAGATACCAAAATCTGATGCAGGGGAAATATATTTAATACATCTAATAAATCAGCTCTTTACTTTTAAGGTTTAGAGGAAACCCCCCACTGTAAAGACAGCTGTGTACAGTTGTATTGTGTATGTATGTACGTTTGCACGTCTACCATCACATGCCATGTCTCCAACCACAATACGTTCAGTTAACAACCTGAGTGCACGCTCTTCTGGGTATTTACGTAACATTAGCTGGTGAACACAAGGACAGATTAAAGCAGGATTATATAACAGCCATAATTCAGGATAATTGCATGTTGGATTTCCCTCAGTTTCCTAAGATTTCCTTGAGTAACTTCCCCTATAGACTTTCTCTGCAGGCTTTTAAACCCCGCTGGAGAACTTAGTGAGTGAGTGGAGCACGACCATAACCGTGTCTGCTGGTGAGGTACATGTGGTTCATTTCTCGTTAGACTTTTGTAAAAAAAAATGTTGAAATTATTATCTGCGGTTTGGTAAAACGTTACACAAGCACAAGCAAAGGAAGTCACAACAATGACTCAGCAGTTAAACAGCAAACTCATGCCTCACGTTAGCCAAGTTTAGCTTTCATAAGCATAACAGTAAAACCACTAGATGTGCTGACACAGTTCATCGCTTATGAAGTGGACTAGTTAGTGTGTGTTATTGTGATAAGTTAAAGCTGCCTCACAGTCAGAGTCTGTGTGGATGGCATCGACAAACTGAGCGTCGGAGGGGTCCAACCGGTCAAAGGTGTCAGCTCCTTTAAACATGGGTCCAGCAGGGTCCAGGCCTGGACAGCAAACAGGGACAACTCAGTCAAAGGGAAACACTTCTTAGGGAACAAACTAAGAAACTGATGATCTGGGAGAATTCCCTTTCTATGCAACTAAACGTGAACTCTGTAAAGATTATTATTCACCTTTCGTGACCTCAAGTGTTGCTTGTGTCCTTTCATTTACCCTGTGCAAGTTCCTCAATGTCCTAAATGTTAAAATCCACTGGTAAACTTCTTTTAAAAAACATTTTTTAACACTCAGTTCTTTGTAATGTGTTTTGTGACTGAACTCTCTTTGAATAATGTATTTTTTTATGAATCCACTCGGCAGCTGTGGCCCCTCAGACTCACAGCAGAAGAATGGGGTATTGTTTGGGTGGTGTGTTCTGGGGACGGAAGGGGACTGTGCTTCAGAGTGGCTCTTATCAAAGTGCTGTTGTGCTTTGAAGAGCTGTGCTAACCCTCCAAGGCCACACTGACACTTTTCACAGTGAGAGTCTGTGTGAGAGACTCCTGAGCTGAATCAGCTCAGCTGTTGTTCTGTGTCTTTAGATGTAGATGAAGCTGCATCTGATATGATCTATTCATCATTTTATGTTGGCTTTTTGTCTCAAACTCAAGGTAAAAGTGCAGAGCTTCCATTTCAACGAGCAGTGATCGATCCTCAATATAAAAGCACCGAAGTGTCACGGGGAGTCGATCCAAACTCACCTGTGATTCTTCCTATCTTGCCCTCAAAAAGTGTCCCCACAAAACCAGCAACGTGCGCCCCGAGACTGACTCCGATAAAGTGGAAGGACTTAAGTGTGCATCCGTGCTTCTGTTGATATAGAAATGACAACATGTTATATTTGCATCACTAATCTGAAAATGCTGCATAAGACTCTGTTGTTATTGTTAAACAGTAAAAGCTCTGCTCAGTTCTTCCACCACTGTTTCTCTCACCTGTAGCTGGTTGATGAGGACAGAGATCTGCAAAGCCACCTCTTTGTAACACTCCACCACCAGGTTGTAGGCGTAGGAGGCGCCGTAGACCCAGTCCACCACCAGCACGTTCACATCCTGCGCCCTGAGGAGGGCCTGCACCAGCTCCTTCACCCAGGACGGCTTACTGCCCAGGGCTCTGTGGGGGTCGGGTCATGGACGGTGGAGTGAAGAGAGATGGAGTAGAGGAATGATGTAGGAAAGGGTGGAGGAACACGTTTCTGTGTGATGTGCCGTTACTTGTTAGAGCAAAGTCTTCCTCAGTATTAGTCTTTGTATTGTCTCCTCTTTAAATCCTTATTTCTAATCTTGTGTCATCTCTCTGAAGACTGAAGGGTTCAGCTGTGTGTCTTACTCTGTTGAAGCTGCAGCAAAAGCTGTAATTACAAGTGCAGTGCTTTCATTTTGTGGGGAGACAGTTTAAAAATAACTCCGAGTCCAGTTTTACATTTACTTTAAAAGTCGTTAAAACTTATTTTCAAGGTTTGTTTCCAACGAAACCAAAACTTCTGACGAACAGTTTCTGTTGCTGTTAAGGTGAAGCTGAAGTTACAGTAGAGAGGTGGATTCTTCTCCTCGCTCTTTATTTGCACCTTTTATTATCGTCAAAGACGCTGTGGGGATAAAAACAGTAAAATCTCTGGTGTTTATGTTTTTACAAATCTGTAACTGTGGCTATTTTCTCTGAGAATTTGGTAAATCTAGCCGTCCTGGTCCTGGTGTTTGGTCTGGACTTGTCCTGATGTGGTCTACATGGGGCTAATGCAGTAATTAAAATAAATGCTTTCAGGTCCTCTTTCTCACCTGTATCCATGGATGATGACCTTGGTTGGGAGGGAGACGTTGAAGAAGGTCGGCTGCTCGCTCAGAGACTCCTGGTTGAAGGTTTTTGCACAGTCAGCGTTTCTCCTCGTCAGCAGCAGGTACTGGACCTGCAGTTTGACTCTCTGCTGCCGGTAGCCCTGCCACGTGGTGTTGTTCAGGTCAGCACACTTGGTGTCTTGCTGCCTTTCCTCTACACCTGGATGATTAGAGGGACACCGTTCATTACGACTGTGAAGTGTTTGTCTCTGGTTTCATTAACCATCACTTATTAAATAAACATCTGAGACATAAAGAGAATCCTTTGTACACTGTATTTATGTGCATGTAATACTGCGTGTGTGATAAAATAAAGGTAAATAAATAAATCTCCTCTTCAATAAATGTTTCATTTGTAAACTATCAATTTGACAACTGAATCACTGACTGTACAGTTTTACTGAGACTCATAATGAAACTCAGCCTCTTCTTGTTTTACTTTCAATTTAAAGTATTACATGAATAAATAATAAAAAAGAGAGAAATAGAAAATCTTCTCAACTGTAAACTTACCCGCCACCAGTGATGTGATGTAGACCATCACAACACAGAGGACGATGGTTTTGTGTTCCCACAGCATGTCTGTAGCAGCCCAGGATCTTTCTTTAGTGCTTAACAGTTGAACCTCAGCCTGGGGGGGGGAATGGAGATCAGCTGCTGGCTGGAGGAAATCCCAGCTGGGTGCAGTTTAAATGTGGAGCTCTGCCTTCAGCTGGAAAACAGAGAAATCCCAAAGAGTCCAAAAACACACACACGTTTCTGATGCCTTGGTTTCTTTTCGTGTGCAGCTTCTTCTTTTTAAGCCTCGACGTATCCACAACAAACGTCCCCTCTCTTGTTCTCTTGTTATTTTTTGCACTGGGCCGGCTGATGTTTGAAACTCTCCACCCTGGTGGTAAATCTGTGACCTCATTGGTGGTCAATAGCTGTTTGTTCTAAAACCTGGACTCTGGCCTGGCTGCCCACTGGTCTCTGTGTGGAAGAGCTTGAACATGTTTGTGTGAGAGAGAGGAAAGTGTTGGAGAAGTGAGGAGAGGTCAGAGGGAAATCACTGATTGACTGATTCACTGTCAAAGCTCTTTGTAAATGTGCTGAATTAATTCCACAGCTCATGTTTCTGTGAGACATGAGACGTGTTCGGAGGACAAACACACGTATGGATCCACTTCTGTGAAACTAAATTCCTGCTAATTTGTTGGTAGGTAAACGTTTTATGATGAATTCATGATGCACTGTGTAGAAATACTTTCTCTACTCTTGTACATTTACAGAAACACAGCTCTTGTGGTCTCTGAGTGTTTCAGGCTCTTCTGCTGATTCTGCTTTTGTCTTTGTTGTTCTGTCCTCTCTTCACTCGTGGTTTTACAGGACTATCAGACCTTGAAGGGCTTCATTATGCTGGTCGTCTTTGTGCACGGTCATTATCAGTTTCTGTCCTTCTGGTCGATTTGACAACATAAATGAAAATGCAAAATACAAAAGAGTTTTTCTCCCATAAACTTTAATGACACACTCAGTATAATATAGTACAATGTCTAATATAGCAACTACAGGTGATGTTGAACATTCAACACAGGGTACAAGAGCTTCTACTGTGTCGTCCTCCCTCATTATGTATCAAAGCTAAAAGTGGAACTACTGGATGAATTAAACCTCCAGGTATCTGACTTCCACGAAGTCTTCAGTCTTTGTGGAAATAAATAAAAACGACAGTATCCTAAAATAACTAAAATAATCTGATGATGCTGAACCAACCGCAAAAAAAGAAATCCATACATAATGACTCTAAGAAAACACTGAACGTTGTGAAGGATGTTGAATAAACATCATATTTATTTGATGCATGAAACAAACAGACACATGAGTAGCTGGTGAACTGGTGCTGTGAACGTCTGCCCTGACGCTCGGAGATATTAGAGGTGATACATTTAATGCAAAGACACTTTGGACACTTTGAACTGACTTCGTGCATTAACTACTTTGCTGTTTTTCGCTCCCTCTCTTTTGGCAGCTCTGAGGCGAGCCAGTCAATGGTGCTCTTGCGTGCTTCCTCCCAGGTGTACCTCGGGTTGTATCCCAGGTCCCTCTGTGCTCTCTGATAGGAGAAGCTGAACGGTGTGTTCAGCATCGTGAGGAGCTGCCGGTTTAGAGGTGGGACGATGCGTATGAAAGGTTGAAGCATCTTACACAGCATCTCCACAAAGAAACACATGACGTAGAGGAGGTGGAGCGGCATTGGGAGTTTCTCTTGAATGCTGAAGCCCAGAGGTGACATCATGACATGGTTGAAGTCTGAGTAGCTCACAGGTGGGGTGTCATCGGAGATGAAGTAAAACCTCCCTCCTATAGCATTTCTTTTCTGTGGATCTTTGAGGCTGCGGGCTGCTTGGAGATGAGCCACGGCCACGTTACCCACATACACAGGATTCACACGGGCCTCCGGGAGAGACATCCGAAACAAAACGTTCCCGTTTCGTATCCCATCAGCCATGTGGCCCAGCAGGAAGCGGCAGCCCTCCCCGTAGATGTACATGGGTCTGAGGGCGCAGGTGGCCAGCCGGCCTCCGTTTTGAAGCACTTCTCCATGAGCCTGCAGGGTTCTCTGCTCCGCTTCCTTCTTCGTCTTGCTGTAGGAAAACTTCAGAGTGGATTCGTAGGTTGTGTCCTCGCTGCCGTTGACTATGGGTTCACCCCTCGGGTTTGGTCCCATCACCTCAATGGTGCTGGTGTAGATGAAGGACCCCACGTTCTCTTGAATACACGCCTCCAGAAGCAGCTGCGTCCCTGCAGAGAAGAAAAGAGCTGAAACAATCTGTGTTTTCTTATTGATTATTGATATTAAACACTGAACAAAGCTGTGAAACATCACTCATGACATGTTGAGCTTATTGAGATTAGAAGCATGGGAAGGAATTGATAGAATGAGAAGTCTTGTTCATGTCTGGTAATTGATTAACTTTATTTTAATCGTAGTTACTTGTTTTTTTTCTTTCTGTGGATTAAAGAGACTGAAACTTTACCTTTGACGTTGACCCCGTACACCTCACTGTACTCCAGTGATTCCTTAACATCTATGAGGGATGCAATGTGGAAGACGACTGATGCGCCGCGACAGGCTTTTCTCACAAAATCACTGTCCTGGATGTCCCCTTCAAAAACACTGAGCTTTGTGTCGCCTCGACAGTCTGACACAAAATAAAGGAAGAATAAAACTGTTGTCAGCTATAGCATGTTGTTTAGCTATATGAAACTCATAAAGTGAACTGATGTAGAATAACAAGTACATTAAATACAGATACTATTCTGTATCAGTTCTGTTTTCATCAAATGTGTTTACAAGACAAATTCTTCCTGTAGCTTTACTTCATTTAATATCTCATCAGAAAAATTCAGCTGGGTTGCAAAGAGTAGAATATTGTGTATTTAATCAGATTTTACCCTGGAGAGTCTGTAGAATCTGAGGCTGTACGTGCCTGTCGAGCAGTCGTATCTCGGTCATTTTCTCTTCCTCCAGCAGCAGCCTCACGAGCCTCTTTCCCAGGAATCCACAGGCTCCTGTCACCACACACACATCACCTCCCAGAGACATCACAGCGTAACTCTTCCTTGGTTTTAGGATTAAACCTGATCCTGCTAACGGCTCCTCTGTTGCTCCTTCTTCAGGGCCGTCTTGACAAACCTTCACAAAGGGATTTTGTTATCTTGGAGGTTTTGTGTTCAGTCTGTGGGAGGACGTGAGCACGTTTTGCTCTCACAGTCACAGCTTCTCCACTTTTTGTAAGAAAGTTACTAGAAAAAACAAATAGTTTCGCTCCAAGGTGGTGTGACAAATGGGATGGGCTCCGCTACCTCAGGGTGGAATTTGGTGCTTTCTGGAGCTTGATAAAATGGGGGATGGACACTCAGTTTATGCCAAGGACAGATACAGTCTAACCGAGTATTTCATTGGGAATAACACGATGCTACAAAGAGTTTCTGTCTGTGACAGAGAAAAACACGTCTTGACCTGAAGATTCAAGGCGTCATTTTATGTTTTTATGAAATAAAGATTTCTTAGTTGTGTCTGTTCACATTTGGCTGCAAAATATGATAAGTTGGTGATTATTTCTACATTTTCCAATGTTTACTTCTGTTAAACTACATTACAGAATGAAATTCAAACTCTTCGTGCCATGAGAATTATATTACAGCTTTTTCTGTACTAGTTACTTAGATTAAAACAGACAGAATAACTCATGTTAATAACAAGTGAGATGAGGTTTCTGGCCTGTTGCTGCTTTATGGGGTTTTCTTAGGGTAAAAAAAACACTTAATGCTAATTACATCTACCTCTATACATTCATATGTTTGTACATGAGTGGAGCAGGAAAAAATAAACTAATAAACTTAATGTTGAGTTTGAAGTATTGCACATGGTGGTTGTTGTTGTACGTGATATTTCACACAGTGAAGATCAGTGGCTGCAGAGGAGGAGGGTTCTTCCTGAAATCTATTATTATGTCTCCTATCTACATCATGTTTTGAACATTTCTGAGAACTCTTTAAATATTTTAACTGTAAAAGAACAGAAGATAAAATGAGTCGTCTTTAAAATTAAGTGATGAACTGTAAGTGGGGTTCTGTTGAAGGCAAAGACGAGCACACGACCCTGATGAAGGTGCAAGGCTCCACGAAACAAGATTAAATGATTCAAGGTGATGTGTCTGCCACATGGTCAAACATGTTATTTCTCTCACACTGAGTGTGAGAGTGTCACACTAGTGTTCACTCAATAAGTGGTACGCTAGGTCATACGCCACAGTGCTGCGGTGGAAACTCAGGGTGGTGCAGGGTTTTTACCTATGTGAGGCCTTGTGGTTGTGGGGACTCCAACCAGTATTATTATATACGTAAACCTTTTGACATTTACATTTGGTCTTTTTTACTCACTTTTACGCTTCTTGAAGATGAACAACATCAGATTTCTTTTGAAATCGAATCTAAAGTCTTTGAGATTACTCTGAAACTCTCTCCTGGTACATGAAGCGTAGATAAGAGGTCTTCTGAAGTCCCTTTTCTGTGAGGCACGGCTCACATCGCTGATGCTGCTTGTGGACAGGACATTGACACTTAGCTCTAAACCACAACTTTCATTTCATTGATTGGACAAGGTGTAGAGTTTCACTTACTTTTTCCAACATCACTGTTTATATTTAATGTATGTGTTCAATACAGACGTGAAACATTTAAACTGTTTGTGTTTTATCAGCTTAGAAATATTGTGTTTGTTGATATTTGTCACTTTCATGAAGATTAGACTCAAGCAGAAAACCAGGAAAAGAGTTCACATACTTTTTCTTGCAGCTGTAAATTAGGTCAAGTCTCACAAGGCATCTTTTCTCAGTTGTGTCTTTTCAGTGATGTGTTAGCCATCACATACTCTCGCTTTTCAGTGTTTCTAGTCCTTGACATACGTAGAAGTCGATATCACAGCTGTCTGTCGTCTTATCTGGAGGTGAAGGATGAAGCCTCGAGGGTATTTTCATGGTCATTCACTTGCATCAGACACGTGTGTGTTTATAGCTGCTGAAGGTTTTCTTATCCTAATGACTGATGAGGTTTTCACTGACAGAGAACAAGGCGATCCTTAGTGAAACATCATTTTATTAGTTTTATTTTAAAAACAATGCATCAAACAATACATGTACAAAAAAATCTAAACAAACAAGAAACATTACACCCACTTATTATGACGTTTGGCAAGAGGGAATCATTGAGTGAAATATTAATAATAATGTTTGACATATGTCCAGGAAATTCACTCAAAATGAAAAATGTATTTCTCACTAGTTAGCTAATTAATTGTTTTTTGTGGAACTATGACTGTCATATTATTATGAAATGAGCAGTTTGTCGTTGCTGAGGTTTTATAGAAAACTTTGAGGGCTGATAGTCAACAGTTATAGTAGATTATTTACCAATGTCCAATGAAATTTCCCTTTTATGATACAGCCTACAATATACACTATAATGTTATTGCATGAATGAAACAGCCACAGTTAATATTACAGCCTACAGATCGAGTTCTTACTGTGTTATTAAAGACATTTGAATGACAATCAGCAACATTACATTCTGACCATTTTTAAATTGTTAATACATTTAAAATTACAATACCGCAGTACATCTTTTATAAGCTGCTGCAGCGGAGGACAAATGTGTCTCAATGGGAGCAAATGTTCTGAGATACAATCTAATTTCCTTCCTCCTCCTCCTTCTTGTATCAAATAATTAGAACAAAGTGCAAAAGCACGATAATAAATTCCTACAGTGTGGGTGTCTGAACTGAACTAAACTGTTTTCTTTCACACTATCCTACTGTGTTTTTGTACTAATAATACGTGAAGCTGCATCATAAATCTTTCAATAAACTGTAGGGATCAGGTATTTTGTCTATAAAATATGTTTTGCAAATACCAGAATCAGAAAAATCAGCTGTTGCGAGTTAAACGTCTTTTTAGAGGTTGTTCCTCATGTTGTACACAGTAAAACACAGATGAATCCCTCACACTGTGGCCTTTCGTTGATAAATTTCCTCTTTCTGTAATTTGTCAGATGAAAAGTGATCAAATACTTGGTGTTTATGTTCTACCCGTGAGAATAAGAGAGAGTCATGAAGAGAAAATTGAACGTTGAACGTCTAATTTGAGAGATGTGAGTGTTTCGTGTTTAGCTGCGGAGAGAAAATAAGCACGAGCAGCAGAGTGACATAACTGAGTAAGTGGAAAGACGGGAAGTGGCCCCAGAGATTGTGTTGGATAAGAAGATCTCTAATTATCAAACTACTCAGTGCTAATGTGGCATACTATAGCTCAGCTTCTTCTGCAGCCCACACTATTTCCTGTGTTGCTCTTGTTTTCACACAGCACTTTAACACAGGTAAGTTTCATCTTTCCAGTGTCATAGCTCAGAAACCCCCACGTGTGGAGCTCTCTCAGCTCTTAGCTGTTGGCAGAGGGCATTCCTGTATCTGGGCCTCATCCACTGACCCCTCTGGCAGATGAACCGTCATCGTACAGGCCCGAATCCCGCCGAGAGGCTCCAGCACGTTGAAAACTCTGTCCCACACATCCTGCTCTGGATCATATCGCTGCACAATCTCAACCATGCATCTGCTGTTCCAAGAATACCCTCCCACCACGTAGATCTGCCCGTTAAACACTGTCACACCAACGTCGCTCTGGCCCCGAGGCATTGGTGCCACCACAGTCCACTGGTCTGTCTCGGGGCTGTAGTATTCACAGCCCAGGACGTCGTCGTAGTCACTGCAGCCTCGGAAGTGATTCCCACCCATGACGTAGAGTCTGTCTCCCACAGTGCACATGCAGTGAAGGCCACGGAGCTCCGTCATGTCGGCCCGTCGACTCCATGTGTCTGCGACAGGATCGTAGCACCAAAGCTCCTTTTGGAAGGTGTCCCGGGTGATGCCACCTGTGTGACGTGGGAATAAAACACATATTAAAATGCCGGAAGTAAAATATTCCTGCATCAAAGACCATCCAGGCCCTAAAATGTGTTTGATTAAAAAGATGTGCTGTGTTTCAGCTATTTTCAGCTGATCAATAAATCAATTAGTAAAGAGCAAACATCGAGAAAATTTGCTAATTACAGGAGCACAGACAGTTGGAAAATCTTTGGGGATTCTGGAGTGACCAGAACAGAACAGCACTAAATAAACAACTGGTTCATTTATTATTTTAATTTGCATTTGAATCATAAAAACTATATTTAATTATTATTTTATGTATGTGTCCGTGGGCGAGTTTGAAGTCGTGGTCTGGTACTTTCCTCAAAACAATGTGACCAACACAGAACTTCCTGATTCTTTTGAACTTATCTCCTTATTTGAATGCTGGTTAATCACTTAGCTGCCCAACGTCTTTCGATAATTAACGAATAGTTTTGTCATTTCTGCTCCATGAACTACTTGTTTACGAAAACAATTTGAATAGAGAGCAAAGCAGACGTGTTCTTTCCAGTGTATATGTAGAAGAAATAGTGTTCACCTCTTGCTTTAGGTGTGAAAAAGGCTCAATATTTAATGTACAGATGCACATTTCATATAAAAGTTTGACATTATTCAGTCCAAATGGTTCAGAAATGTGGAGCCAATAATGAGTAGTTACTGAGAACTCATTAAGAAGTAAGATGTTTTAGTGTATTTCAGTGCCACCACAAATGTTCTCTAACTAATGAAATAACATCATACACTAAATTGCGACTTCCTATTAAAATACACTTCCTTCACAGCTGCACAGGTATAAAAATATCCAACCTCTGCCTCAGTTTACTAAGAATCGATCACTCGCTTCAGTTGTTTCATCTTTAAAGAGAAATACGAGAGTATAAGAGTCGATATCATGTCTCGGGTGATGAAGTGTATAAACTGCAAACAGTGTTGTGTTTCTTTTAATGAATGCAACTTAATTATTGTACTAAACTAGTACGTTGAGATTTGATACACTTTAAATCACATCTATTATATTAGAGATTTGAAACCCTGCAGCTTTTCCACAAACACTCTTTTACAGGAATGTAAACTCAGGACTGTCACACTCACACACTCTATCAGCCCTGTTTGCTCTGGTTCTGTTTACTTCTGGTCTCATACATTCATTCTCTGATCACTGCCATGCTTCCTGCCACCTGACCTGATTCTCGCTCCTACTCACCTGCAGTGCATCAGTTAATCGGTCGTCTGTGTGTTTATACCGTCCTGATTACACAGTTAAAATACTTCTGTTACAGGATTTCCATTCCAAACTGCTTCTGTCATGTGCAAGTTTGTGAAGCAGTTGTTTGTCTTAGTGTTGACATCAATACTTTAATGATCATCACTGTGTAATCTGAATCTTTGTCTTAACTACTGGTCCTGTGCAGAATATGGACAGACGTAATTCGTTCAAGCTCTTGTATCTTGATGATTTTTTGTGTTTAATTACATCATGCTGAGCCAGGGTTGCAATATAAAAACCATCTAGTGGAATCCACTGAGTACAGGATGTGTCCAGGTCCAGTATGTGCCGTATTCCTGTAAATGTTATTGTACATACAGCAGTTTAGAGTCATGGCCTTTAACTTTGTTGCACAGCGCTGTGGCTTCAACCACAAGCCTTGGTGTTTCCTGTCTCTCTCTGTCCTGCATGTGAAACTCATGGTTCCGCTCTCACTATGAGAAACCCGTTTCCTGTCCAAGGTTGCTAAGTGACGTACCTCACCCGAGGTGAAGATCAGCGTGTGGGAGTTTGCTGCAGCAAACAGGAAGTTGTTTTAAATGGGTCAGCCAAGCAAGTGAAACGTATTGTTACCATGAGATAAGCGTTGTCGAGATCTACTAAAAGAGGCTTGTATGTTAACAGATGTGCTGTGAGTCAGAAAGGACTGTTAATAGAAGGATGGTCAAGGTTTTGTGTCTTTTTCTTGTGCAGTGTTCTCCAGTGTTCAACAAGCAGTTCACCAGCTGAGCGCTCCTCGAAGCTTTTCTGCCTCTCCTGTGCTTTAAGTGTGTTTTTGTTTGAATTTTTATTACTATTATTTTTACACCACCCAAAATGATGCTGCAGGCTAAACTGTACACGGTGACAATGAATTAACTCTGACTTAGATCATAAAATTTACCTTTAAAGGTAACAAATGAAAATGAATGAAATTCCTCCTCCAACGTGACACTTTGCTAGAACCTAAATTTTACAATGGACACTCATTCTGGCTCATAAATTGATTGATTCCAGATGAATCTGCTTCATAGTGCAGATTTATGTTACAGCAACAAGGAAAAGACAATTAACGTAATTAAAAAAACACAACAAAGATAATCAACAGTTTTACCTGAGATGTACATGAGGTCCCCGTGAACTGTTCCAGCGTGTCCATAGTGAGGCTCCACCATGTTGGTCACAAACGTCCACTCGTTTTTCTTCAGGTTGTAGCACTCCACTGTGTCTGAAGTGATAGAGATGTTTGGGGTTGATTCTTACATATTGTTCATTTGTAATACACATGATACAGTAGCAGCTGCTCAGTAATGATTGTGTTGATATTAAATGTTGGCCTGCTACTTTAATGTAAGTTTATCTGCATTAGCAAAATACACTGAATCCGTTCAGCTGTAGTAAAGGCAGACAGCAGCTCACCAATCTCTCCTGAGGCATTCCTTCCTCCGACGGCAAAAAGTTTCCCCTTCAGAGCACTGAGGTGGAAGAAGGTCCTCTTCTCGTTGAGGGAAGCAATCTGAAGCCACTTGTCGAAGCGTGGGTCGTAGCGGTAGGCGCTGTCTATGGCTGTCTTACCTTTGGTGTCGTATGTGCTCTGGCCTGAGAAGACAACGAGGATCAGCATGTTTGTCTCAACATTTTCATAGTACTCATAGTATTTTATTACACATGTGACTTAATGGGAACATTTTTAGTTTTAAATTTAAGTTTCAGTTTTCAAACAGTGGAACTTTAGTTTCAGTGTGTCAGAGATTTTTTGTCAATTTCAATCATGATGAGTAAATGAACAAGAACTTCATGCAAGTGGTGCACTAACCTCCAACAATAAAGAGGAAGCCACCCAGGAGAGCCACCCCATGCTGGTAGCGTGGCACCTCCATGGGCTTCAGGGCCCTCCAATGCTCAGCCACTTCATCATACAGCCTCAGCTCCCGGCTCACCACCAGCTGCTGCCTCATCACACCACCGAGTGCCAGGATGTGAGTGGAGTCCGAGCGTATTTGGGTCCGCTCAGTTTGCAGGGACGGCTGCATGAAAGGCATCATCTGATAGTTGCTGGCCTCCAGCAGGAGGTTCACGCAGGCCGTGTCAGAGCGCATCAAGGATTCACCTTCGTCCTCTTCGTCCTGTGAGATCTGAATCAGCTCACTGGGGCTCATCAGTGGGAAACGAATGTGGCGCATTAAGGCATAAACCGATGAGTGACGTTTAGGAGCATCATGCTCCAGCCAGTCCCTGGCAATGTTGTAGAGGTCCAGCTCAGAGAAACCTTTCAGAGAGTTGCTGGCCAGAGCGTTGGCCATGGTGGTCTCAGAGAGCTGGAGGTAACGCTCACACTGCACCAGCTCTAAGAGGTTCTGGCTCACAAACTCACCTACGTTAGACAGAACAAAGAGGATCAGAATAGTCCAAATACTACAGTATTTACTTGCTACAGTATTTTTATCCTATACTGTATAAAGGATGTACTTTTCTTACTCACCTATGTTCAGCAGAACATCCTCTAGAAGCAAGTCTGTAGCGATGTGCTCCACCTCCACACAGTTATCAATAGTGATCTGCATTAAAGAACAACACAGAAAATCATGGATTACCTTCAGGTCCTATAGGCCTATAGGTCATTCACCAAGCAGTGAATGACCTATAGGCCTCCTGCCTACTTAAATATAATTACAACATTGATGCAGCTTTGCAAACTGAAGGAAAAGCCTCTCACCTCACTGCTCAGAAGCTGATTACAGAAGCTCAGCACAGGCATGACCTGCAAGAAGTTTGCAGCCTCCAGTGTATCCTGGAGATTACCCATGTCCAGGCTGACTTTGGATGTGTAGATGAAGTCTATAATGTTCTTTAACCCCAACGTAGTGACGCCATGCAGCTTGATCTCTCTCATCTCCTGCTCCCTCATGCCTCCTGGATGAGTACAGAGACAAGGACAAGGTCAAAGAATGACTTTGCATTATGTCTAAAGATTTATCTTGTGCAGACACAATTTAAAAGTGCACATTCAGCAAGTATAGTGAAGTCTGACTGCTCAGAGGACAAAAGGACAATAGAAGCACTGTAATTAATTATGCCGTGGATTATAAATGCTGTATTGAGGTGAAAGCTACAAATGAAGGAAGCTCACTGTAGAAGTAAGTCATGATGCAAAACATTCTTCCTCTTTTCCTTTAGTATTTGTAAAAATATGTTAATCTAAAAGGGAAATGACTGCACGTTAAAAACAATGATTTCGACGATCAGCATTCTGTTATTTAGGGCGTGTAAGTTTTATATTAAAGCTTTGAAAGGTCTTAAAAAACTTTCTGATACTGATCTAATGTTTTCTGTATAGTTAAATGGGTTTCTACTATAACTTACATAATAATTAAAGTCTGATTAGTCAAACAATGCAGCATTTTCCAAACCTGTGACCTCCGACTGCACTGGAGGAGACCCCTTACCTGTGAACATTGCCTTGAAATAGTCACTGCATGAAGCCATGATAACTCTGTGAACTGGGAACATCTTCTTGCTGTCTCCAGGAACCAAGATGACGTCACAGAGAGTCTCATCTGCCCGAAAAGTATCAAAACCCTTTGGAAAGAAAACAGTGTTTGTCATGAGTAGCTTGCTGTGGTGCATGTTACTGTGAACCCTTCAGAAAATAGTCACGACCACAAACCTGCAGCACAGCTGCTCCGTGCTCACTGCTACTGAACACCTTGGACAGTGGTCGTGGTGGCAGTTTGGGCTTTGTGGCTTTGTCTGGACGTTTCGGTGGCGTGTCCAAGCGTGGGGGGAGGGGTGTAGGAGCTGCAGCCGGGGGCGGAAGTGGAGGTGAAGCAGGAGCCACTGGAAGCCTGTCATCTATAGTGCCGTAGTCAAAGAGTGAAAAGATAATGAGAAACGAGTAAGTCCTGCCACCTTCAGCTCTCTGATGTCCCTGCTGTCGTGAGGTATATTCAGTGTGGGGACATCACAGAGTGACAGAGAGTGGTGGACAGTTTTGTTTACTTGCGTGGGCTTAATCGTCTCCAGCTTAACATCAATAAAACTAAAAAACCTGGACTAGGTAGTGGAGTCTCTTATCTCTATATTTGAAATGAGGTTGTTTCAGAGAACAGACACCTGGAGACTGGACTGTACAACAACCTCAACATGGATCCACAACAAGCCCAGAGCCGGCTGGATTTCTGTGGAGGCTCAGGTCCTTTAAGATCTACAACACCATGGTCCTCCCTCCTCTATAAGGGGGTGGAGAACTCTAACTGAACTTACAACTGCATCTTCACATCCTCAACACCTGTTCACTCCACCTTTTACTATGATAAACCTCTTTTATCCATATGTAGAGTTTCTCTGTCATGAGTGAGTGTTTGAGTTATTTTACATTTGTGTCGGTGTGGTGTGAATCTTGAACACATTAAATGAAGCCTGCATCACCACGTCCACTTTCTTGTATCAGTCTTTTCTTTAAAACTGAAAGCTGTGGAGAGCCAGTGAGGACTCACCTTGCGGAGCAGGATCAGGTCTTTCTGGCTGAGCTGGAGGCCTTGGCCTTGGCCTTGGTGGATCTCTGGACTGCCTGCTGCCCAGGCGGGACAGCCTGCGGCTCAGCCTCCCTGCCCCGCTGTCATCTCCATTTCCCCTGCAGAGGTGGTGCAAGACCAAACTGTGCTTATATGTTTAATTTGCAGCCTCCATTTAATTCGTGTTTTGGTCAAACCGAGATTAGAGGATACAGAGTTTGTCTCATAGAGTCGTGTCGGCATCCAAAACAGCTTCAGGCGTACGGACTGTTTGTGGCAGTTTCACACGCACCGTTTCTCAGCACTTCCTGTTAGTTGTGCATCACTTTCTTCAGTAGAGTTAGGAGATCTTAAAGCCTGATTAGCTCAAAGCCTAACTTTAACCATGTCAGATATTTGATTAACGGAGCTTGTTATCTGACTTCTTACCCACTCTACAGAAGTCTGTTTTTTGTTTTTGTTATTTTAGAGTCCTGTGATCTGAAAAAGAGGAAACTCCTTCCAACGAAGTCACTTCTCTACAAACAGTTTCCTGCCAAGTCACTTACATGCAATGTGGTATACAACTAATTAAACGTACACTAAACCAAGCACGGTGCTGCAGTTACGTATTTAAGGAAACAAAGACTTTTATTTATTTTGTGTTGTCTTGTTGCAAACGTCAATACTCAATTCTAGTAAACGATAATCATGACAACAATAACACCCTGAACAAATTTCTTTTGCTTATGTATTATACAAGGACATGAAATGTTGAAGTTCATGTGCAATATCAACAAGAGAAACATTGTAAAGTAAGTACTGAACCAAAACAACCATTTACCCCATGTCATTTTCCTCTTGAGGGCTGTTGTTTCGCTGGTGAGACTTCCTATGTGAAAACAAAGTAAGTAGTGTAAGAAGACAGACATGTATTTTTGGTTCTCCTTTGTATTTGAGTCTATAATCAGATTTTATCCACATTAATAAAAATAAACTTCTGTTCATTCTTATGTTACCTTGTCAAACAGCATTCATGTTTATTTACAGCTACGTTTTATTTACTGTACTCAAGGACAGTAAATAGTTCATTTTCCACACTTAATATATGTATATTAATATATATGAAACTGCTAGCAGCGTGCTTTTCTTTGCATAAAATCAACTGTGTTACAACCTACATGGTTGTTTGTGAGCACAACAATAAATAATTTATACTATACTAACTATATTTTCTCTTTGTTTCGTCACATTAAACTGTTGTTTGTCTGTAACTTCCACAAAGACATCATCTCCGTACTTGCAGCTGTGTTAGTTCACACACTTTACTACACTTACATATGTGTGGGTCAAGTGTGCAAATTACTACCATGTGTAGGTTTTTAGATGACTGACATCAGATTTTGGGTTTTTTTTTGCTCACTTCAGTTGAGTATGAGTTGAGATTATGAAGGTGAATTGATGGAAAATGAGAATTTAAAAGCAACTAATTGTGTTATAAACAACATAGTCTGAATCTTTAATGAAGACACTAGATAAAAGCTCTTTCTTGGTGTTGTAATGCTTTTTAACTCTGACTTCTTACCTCTCTAATTCATTCAAGACTCAGTTTAAAGAACTTAAAGTTGATCTTTGTTTCATTAGCTATTTTTAAAGTCATTGGGTGCCAGTGCTTAGTATCACCACCAGTTATTAAAAGTGAGTAAAGTGTGATACAGCGGTGTGACCTAAATCTACTTTTGTAGTGTATGACTGCACATGAATGTACACATATGAACCTGTGGTAGGTTTTTCTTGTCATCCATGCCTGCAGATGTTTGAAATGGAGCTGGATGTACTGTAAAACTACAGAAATGTCGTTGGGTGACCTACCTGGAAGAAAGCTTCCTCAGCAGACTGGACCCGAGGCCTCCCTCCAGCCTGTTAATCTAACTGACCAGAACTCCGAGAGGAACACTCAGCAGACTGTCTGCTGCACTGCCCCAGCTGTTTGGAGAACTGAAGCGTCTGAGTGAGCATCACCGTTTCAACGTTTCACTTAACCAAGACCTCAGCGACTTCCTGTGCTACTTCTCTTTCTGTCTTTACACATCTTCATGCACCCGCCACTGTGTCACACTTGTGATATGGTTAGTGAAATATGCAAGTTTCACAAACGGCTTTTAAGGTTTTGAAATTATGCAGTATGCAGTAAAAGAAGAAAATGAAATGTATTAAATTGTTATCATTCATTTATCATTCACTAACATTTTAATGGTTTTTTTAATGGTAACAATTTTTTATGTAATTTGCAGAATGAAAGTTGAAAGCATCTAACATACTCAACAATATATTATATTATTATTCAATTTAAAACCAGTTTCTTCTAAAGACATTAGAGCGATTATGTGCCTACACTTTCAGTCAGACTACTATACTTTAATTTTCCTGCATTAAAAGGTTGTCAACAAACAAACCAAAAACTTCACCTGCTAATAACAGATACAGAAAATACCAACAAATCATCACCTCAGCAGGTGTTTATTAAACCACAAACACAGGCAGCATTTCAAACCACAGTGTATGTCATCATCTGTTTCTTGGTTTCATCATAAGTGTCTCCATCTCCTCCAATCCAAAAGCAAAAACACTTTCATTTGCCTTTTCTCACTCATGCATTCTGGCATGAAGACAGTTTGGTCATTTCCAAATGATGGAAGCTGCTTGCATGTATCATGTCTTCTTGACGTGATGAAGACATGAGTATTGAAGTGAACATCTTTCATTTCATCACGATGCTGTTTCTGAGTCTTGTTCAACACTCTCTTCAGTGGGTGTCCTTATTGTCCTCAGTGCTGCCCCCTGCTGGCATGTTAAAGCTTGGAGAACTGAATGAGGTTCCTGTTGATCTCTGCCACGTTCCTGCAACCTGAATCAATTCAGACACGCTGTTGTTTTATTTGAGATACTCTACTTATTTTGGCACAAAATGTATAAACATGGCCACAGTCATGATTGTTCTAGTGACTTGATTTGACATCTCTCACCTGACAAAGCCATGGACAGACGGAACTCATCATTTAAGATTTGCAGTACTTCCCTCACTCCTTCCTCACCCTGGAAGATCACACAATGAAACATATGACTGTATAGATAAAAACAGTGAGTGCAGACACACTAATGAAAGACACAGTGCGTAAAATCTTTATGATTTCACTGAGTTCAGACAAAGAAAACATGAAAATATGTGTCAGATAGCTAAATAACTGTGAGTACTAAAATTTCAAATAAAAGTGCAAAAGGCCACATGCACACACAAAATACATCCCACATGTGGGATTTTGTAGTTTTCTGCATTAATTTGTCATAAAACATGATCTGATCTTCGTCTAAGTCAAAAGTATCAACAAATTTAATGTGCCTAAAACAATAACACAAAAAATGTTTTGATCTTTCATGTGTTTATTGAGAACAACTAGGAAAACCTCATGGTTTGGAATGGAAAAAGTATTTGAACCCTTTGAATAATGACTATAAAAAAGCTAACTGGAGTCTTGTGTTAGCCTTCCAATTTGTTTGTGGGTGTGGGCTAGAGCTACTTTGACTAACACTTCACTGTCTTATTGCCACAGTACCTTGTATGCAAGGCCCCACACTGCTGGACGGCCAATGAATACACACTTTGCTCCCAAGGCCAGTGCTTTCAGCACATCACTTCCTGTCCTGATTCCTCCGTCCAGATAGATCTCGATCCGGCCCTGCACAGTGTCCACGATCTCTGCCAGTGCATCGATCTGTTGGTAGCAAAGGTGAAGACATAAGAGGGCCAACGTACTTCAAAGGAACAGTGCACAGTCTGGTCAGTGTAGACTGGCTGTTTATACTGCAGCCAAAGTTTAACCCTAACTCTTGGCAGGAGCCTTTAATTACTGATAACTGCTGCAACAGTTTCTACTGCTAGTAATGTACACAAACTGCAGTTACTGCGCGTCACTACTACTTGTACATTTAATAGGCATACTACTAGTACCACTACTACACACAAATACTGCTCCTGCTTCTTTTTATTCTACCTTTAATACCTTTACATGTCATATTTGTTGCTACCTCACGTACACCTACATCCCATCTGGAAATATGACATCAGACACAAGATGTTTTTATAATATAATGCAAGTCATCTGGTCAGTACGTACCGAGGCTGGACCTCCATCCAGCTGTCTCCCCCCATGGTTTGACACGATGATACCCTGAACACCATGCTCCACGGCCAGCTCAGCATCCTCCTTGGTTAGGATACCCTTGATGATAACAGGCAGACGGGTGATGGACTGCAGCCAGTACACGTCCTTCCAGCTGATGGAGGGGTCTAAGGTGTTGGCTGGGATCCCATACTCCTCTGGGCCCGCAGTCTCCTGCTTATAGTGCATGTTGTACACATACAACTGTTGTAAGTGTCTACTTCACATACAAATATACTCTGAACTATTACTGTACCTTTACTAACAGACTTTTAATAATCTGATATCATATCATTGTTATCTGATGTAACAGTGCAAACATAAAAAACAGTGACTTGAATACAGCGGTTTTATTCAGTGTAAACGTGTAATATTGTATTAAAGAAGCAGTAAATGAGGCAGACTTGTTTAGTATATTGTGTTTTCTTGTTTCACATGTTTCATCTTTGTTTTGTCTTGACGGCTTTTGTTTCATTTTTGCTTTAGTTTTATCTTTGATTTGCCTCGTGTATTTTCCGTTACGTCTTTATACAGTGGCAACAAAAGTATGTGAATCTTTTGGAATTTCATGGTTTTCTGCATTAATTTGTCTTAAATTCTGATCTGATCTTTAAGTCAAGAGTTTTAACAAATATAATGTGTCTACAATAATAACACAACCTCAACCAGGTCCTTCCTGAAGCTGTAGATCAGACCTGCACTTCGTTCAGAAGGACTTTTAGCCCATTCTTCTGCAGAACTGCTTTAGCTATGTCATATTCTTTGAATGTCTCATGTGTGACTCTCTTCAAGTCATTCTATAGCATCTTCATTGGGTTGAGGTCTGGGCTCTGACTAGGCCACTCCAAAAGGCAGATTTTGTTTCTGAAGCCATTCTGTTGTGTTGGCCAAACCCTGATGCAGCAAAGCAGGCCCAAATCATGGATGTTTCCTCCACTATACTTTACAATTGGAATGATGTTTTCATGATGATATGCTGTGACCTTTTTACGCCGGATGTAGTGCTGTGTGTTCTTTCCAAATAGTTTAATATAGTTTCATCAGTCCACAAAACTGTAATTTTGCTAAGTTCAGGCGTGCAGCAATGTAATTTTTAGTAAGTAGCGACTTCCTTTGTGATGTCCTGCCATAGACGCTCTGCTAGTTTTGCTTTTTCCATTTGCAGTATGAGATTTTTAAGGTTGTTCTCAATATATATGCCTGTGCTATGTTACACATACTGTTCACATACTTTTTCTCGTCACTGTATGTTTTAGAGAGTACATTAAAAAAAATTGTTACCTGGAATACTCCATCAAAGTTCTTGACCTTGAGGTGTGGTGGCAGCTTGAACTGGTTGCGGATGTCATTGCGGCGCTTTCCGGTGTAGGGGACGTCAACAGTGAGGACCAGAGCCTTGTAGCCAAGCGCCTCTACACGGTGCACAATCTGTTCTGACAGCTTCCGGTCCCTGTACACATACAGCTGGAACCAGCGGTAACCGTTTGGTGCTGCTGCCACTATCTCCTCCACTGAGCAGGTGGAGTAAGTGCTGGTGATGTAGCAGGTGTTGAGTGCCTCAGTGGCTGTGTGGTGAAAGTTGAGAAATCATTGCTATGGTAAATGAAGATTGATAGAGAGACACAAATACCATCCTCACCTCGAGCTGTAGCCACCTCCCCTTCATGCCAGGCCAGGCAGTGAAAGGCAGTAGGTGCAATACCAACTGGGAAGCTGATTTCTGTCCCCTGCACTGTGGTCCGAGTGTCGCTCACTGACACATCCCGCAGGATCCGAGGCCTCAGACGGATCCTGAGCAATCATAACAAATAAAATGCAATGTGGCAGTTTGCGAGGAAGAAATGTTCTGAACAGCTCCCTTCAAGATATGTCTATATTTATGAAATGATATCATGCTGTTTTTGATGCACATATCAGATTTTTCTGAATAAATACAGACGCGACACTCTGACATTCAGTTTTCCCAAAACTCTCACATTCCAGGACACAGCCCAACCCATATTCGTGCAGGAGGAAAATCACTAGCCTGACCCCAAATATATCAGCATATCTTTAGTAACAGGGTTGTTGAAGATATATAGTACGAAGCATCACAGTAAGGAAAAGCAGTCTATCGCTTTTTTTTTTTAAATAAAGAATTAGGAAAGCTGAGAGGAATGTACAAGGATGCACACAAGGGAAAGGCTCTGACAAGATTAAAAAATGATGACCCTGTATGTTTGTCCCACTGATAATAATGCAACTTTCAAAACAGTTTCTTCGTCACTACAGGGGGTTGGGAAACAGTGGAGCATGAGTGCTGTGTAAAATGTAACTGTCTGTTAGTGATTATAAAGAATCACAACCACACACACACACATAGACATCTGTAACAGCAGTCCAAAGTCCACAAAAAACATTTATCTATGACATTTTTACAGGCACTGTCCTCACATGATCATCAGTTTAAACATAAACCCCAAATGGTGTGGTTGTTTTTTGTAAACGTGGTATTTTGTTTATATGGGTTTAAGCTGCACTTTTACTCTGCACAAGTTTAACAGTGACTGATTATCTGCAGCCATAAACTGAAAAGTTAAATCACATACTTGTGATGGCCTTGAATGTCTGGGTTTATTTTTTTCAGTGTACCTTTTGTAAGCCAGTAGATTGTCGTCTCTGGTGCAACATTCGTCTGCTCCAGCGGCATAGTAATCCCAGGTGGCCTTTGAGAGATGCTCCTTGGCATACTCCTCAAAATCCGTCAGGCATACCATAGCCATCTCTGCACAGCGACCTCCCTCTCTGTGTGGGTGCAGATATCACATACTGTCATTTTGATGCTTCTCAACATGTGCAACAGCATGTACAATACATGAGTAGAATAGGAAAGAGATAATCACCCATTGATAATAATTCTTCAGTATAACAAGATAAATCCTTTCACCATAGGCAAAGACACTATGAATAACTAGCTGAAAGTGCAGACCTTCAAGTTTACAAAAAACCTCCTTTCTAAATGCTAAACACTGCTGACTTTGTTAAAGATAATTAGTTATTTATTTTCTATCTTTACCACAACCCGAGAGCTCTTACATTTAGTGTCATCTGGAAACATGCATGTGAGACAAATAGCTGCAGGCACCAGTTGAAAACAAGCATTCAAAGTTCAGAATATAAAACTATCGTACATTCATGAAGTTACAGCTTCAAGACTTACCACAAATTATTGATCTGTCATAAACAAAATCCCGAACTTTCACATGCCACAGCCTCCATGAAGGACTGAAGTTGCAACATCACTGCTCAAACTGAAACTCCCCTCATATCAGCAACGTATCACGTAGTCAACAACTCACCAGTCAAGCTTCTGCACTTTGACACCTGAGCATCTAAAGTCATTCAGTTTTTCCATTTCTTTTTGGGTCTTAAACAGGTTTAGATCCTTGTGTCTGTGTCTCTCCTTATATGCACAGCGTTGCTTTCTGTCAGTCAGAATCAAACTTTCATAAAGCCACTATAAAAGCCACTGACAGTGTATGTGACCCGAGAGGGACCCCAGCTCTTATTGTGTTTACACAAGCTGGAAATGTGCTGATGGTGACTCCAACTATAGTGAGGACAAGAGGTGTCTGACACAGTGCTCTGCAGCCCAGATAGGACATACTGTAGCACATATGCAAACATATTTACATGCTGTGTGCACACAATCCTACATGCTAATATGCACATTCAGTGAATACGGTTGTTGTCACGTAACTTCTCTCAGTTGTGTGTGATGGCAGGTTAAAGTGTTACAGTGTGCAAGCCCTTAGCAACACAAGTATAAACAATTCTCATTAACCACATATTGTTTCATACAGATGCTCAATTACTCTTCACATATACCAGGTGAGGAATATTCACACTCCTATTGAACTAACAACTTAAATCATTAAGTAGAGAAGACTAAATATACATAAAATAATAATTAAATGAAGCAAATCAACAGCTTCCTTCAAAATAATCATGTCAGTTTAAAGGTGCAGTGTGAAAGACTTAGTGACATCTAGCGGTAGGGTTGAAGATTGCACTTTCTTAATTAGACCTCACCTGGCCGTCCAGGTTCCAGGTCGTAGTCTGCTACAGGATCAAGTTAAAATTTGTAAACTTACACACTGAACCTTTAATAATGAAGCTTAGTGGACATCCTATTTGTTTTGGGGGGAAATTCAAGAACCAACCCTGTATTTACACTTTAAAATTAATTTACAGTGGAGACAGGTACAACATTTGTTTTATACAACTGCCAGTAAATGTGACTATTTCCAGGCCTAAAGAAACATAAAAGTTAAATTAATAAAAAATAACAACATCCATATCTGGGATATGGGCATACAACGTTTGGTAAAGCAAAAACAAAACAAAAATAAAAACAGCAACAAAAACATTAATGTGATTACTCTAGTCTAGTTGTGAGCAGTCTGCAGCGTAACCTTTGATCTAGATGTAGTTTAGATTAATCTAGATTATTATAGATTAATTTATATTGTTATATATTAATCTATATTATTATATATTAATTTATATTATTATAGATTCATCTATATTATTATATATTAATCTAGATTATTATAGATTAATCTAGATTATTATAGATTAATTTATATTGTTATATATTAATCTATATTATTATATATTAATTTATATTATTATAGATTAATCTATATTATTATATATTAATCTATATTATTAATATTAATCTATATTATTATATATTAATTTATATTATTAATATTAATCTATATTATTAATATTAATCTATATTATTATATATTAATCTATATTATTATATATTAATCTATATTATTATATATTAATCTATATTATTATATATTAATCTATATTATTATAGATTAATCTATATTATTATATATTAATTTATATTATTATATATTAATCTGCCTTGTTGACCTGGAGATGTTAAACTAAAGATGGCGGCCCACTGGTTCTCTAGGTAGGAACCAGACAGGTTCAAAGATCTTTATCTTGACTTATCTTGATCTATGAATTTTGACAATGTCAGCAGAACAGCGGTGAGTGTTTAAACTATTTATTTTTACAAATATAGTTTGTTATCTCTGCCGAGTAGGGTTACTAACGTTAGCTGGCTAGCTACCTGTGTGACTCGAATGTATGCTAGGCTAGGTTGAGCTAATTTAAGAGGGTAAAAATGGGAAAAAGCGCTAACAGGTGAAAGACACAAACTTAGTACGGAATATACAATTAGCTACTGCAGGTAGTGGATTTAATGCGAGTGAATGACCGATGAAACGTGAATTAAACTCGACAAACACCTGACGTGAGGTGGGATTCATTAGAAAACTTTCTACCTGCAACGCTTCACCGAGTCTGAAGGAAATCCGCCGGATCAGGAAGCCGTTGTTGCCTTTAGCTAAATGAGCTAACGCTAGCGTTAGTTAGCTAAATTTGTTCTGAATAACACTCTGTTTAAAAGACAGGTTGACAGGTTATGAAACACTTTATCGCCATTAAAAGTCTTATTTTTGCCATCCGCATTACGGATGTAATTAGTTTCTAAATATTATGCAAAATGTTATACACCATACAGCTATTTAAGCTAACTCAAGCTAACGCTAACCGTTCAAACAACGTCCGCTTTCACTGTCAGTGGACCATCAACAGGTGTAAGGTGAATCTCTCAAATCACATCTAAAATCAGCCTGTGGCCCGAATACACAAAATATAAAAATATTAACTATTACATTTCAGAGTAATATAATATGTCATTTAAGAAGAAACTAATGCACTTTACTACTTTGTACCAACAGGAAATTGTGCCAATGGTCACCAGGATAACAAGTGACTTTAGACAGTTACTGCCAACATGGTGGAAAACAACAATAATAGGTAAATATAAAGTTTGTCCTAAGGTCAAATTCCTTTTGTATTTGTTTTTTGAGATGTTCCTGTCGATTCTTTATCACTGTGCACAAATATTTCTTTTTCCAGAGAGCAGCTACTCAGGAACAGTGTCACAGCACATTTAACATGTTTAATTAGCCTCCATGCTATTATTGATTAAGTGCAGTTAATTTAATCACGTTTCCGTTTGAACACACTCTTGTGTATATATATATATATATAATTAATTGTATATGTTTTCAGTATAAAATATTATAAAGCCTATACCTTATTAAAGCTAGGTAACACAATAACTGAATATGCTACATCACTAGACTGAGCTGCCTGATTAAAATGTAGTAAATTCTACAATCATCTTATAAACACAATAAACAAAAAAGTCTCAAATTTCCCTAGAAATATAAAAAATGATGGCAGTGCAGTATGGAATTGCAAGGTCCTGGACTTGTTAGTGCTGAAACAATAAGAGCACTAGTCAGACCGACAGAACGCCAGTCAAAAACAATTTAAATAAACATTAATGAATTAATTCAATCAAATATCAGTCAACCAAGTATGCAGGATGTTGAGCTGAAAAGTATGGCTCTGTTCCTACCTATACTTTAATGTGTACCCGAAAAATAAAAAGCAACTGCTGCCTTTGTGTGAAATGTATGCATATTTATTTATATACATATATCCAATGTTAATCAAAGAAGAAGGAAAAAATAAACATGCCTCATTGTACTTATTTATTAATTATAATCTAAAGATGAGTCGGTAATTTCAAAAGCAGTATAGTAGATGAGTGAATGAATAACTACATACTAAAAAAATACATATTTATTATAAATAACTTAATGTCATAACAAATTTAATCGTTTACACTTATGAAGCTTTATATCCTTGTAACTTTTTGTCCTGTCAAGACTTGACAAAATTTATAGTATAGTATTGTCTCTCCGAGTACACAGACAATTAATAAAATTAAAACAGTCGACAGACACTTTACTCACCGATTACAAATGTTCATTCTTTCTCAACAGAACTTCTTCCCTTCTGATAGACTCATAACCTTCAAACAGAAAGCACAGGCGTTACAATTATAGTAGATGACAATAATAAAACTGCTACTGCTAATACTACTAGTACTGATGGTACTATTACCACTTCGACTACCACAGCTAATGCCTGTGCTTCCAATAGTATCACAGATACTGGTGGTGGCTTCTAATCATAGTACTACTACACTACAGTACAGTACTCAGAAATGGTGACAGTACTGTAATATACTGCAAATTATGCTACAGTTATAGTTTTGCTACTACTACTTACTTTTACTAGAGATATCAATACTACTGGTATTACAAATACTACTAAGTTAAAGAATGTTAAATAACCATAATTTCTTGTTGCAAAGCTAAAACAAATTTCAAACATTTACTGTAGATTTATTTCAGCCCCTGGCTTTTAATGTATTATTATTTTTATTATTATTATACTATTCTATTTTCTCAATTTTAACTTGGAAAGATCTCAGCACAAATCCTGCTCTCAAAGTTTTCAACTATGAACACTTGAGGGCAGTGCAATACTAAATAAATGAATGTTCTAATCATAAAGCTCCATTCAAAATCTGTAAAGCAGGCAAACGCAAGTAAACTTTAATTTAAAGCATGAATGTCAGAATAGCTCACTACACATTCAGTGTCTCTATAGAAAAACTATAAATAACGTCTGGTGTAACACCTGTGACACTAGTAAACACAATGTCACACTCACTCTCTCTAGGTGCAGCACTATACAAGGTGCTTTCTGAACTCTGTTAACTTAGGTTAAACCTAAAGCAATATTTAAAGCCTTCATTTTACAATTTTATTTGATTTTGATATGTTTAATTATTTAATATGTTTGTGAGTTCTTGAAAATGGAACCATTATAAAAGTGTGTGTGTGTCTGTGTGTGTATATATAATATAAAAAGATTAATTTGTTGTATTTTTTCGCTCCTATATATTTAATGTAAATGTCTTCTGCAAACAAAATAAAATATACTAAAATATTATATTTATTTTACCACAAGCTGGTACAGCTAATTTAGAACTCCTTTTACTGGGATTTCTGTCCTTTTTTGAGTTTATTTTTCTCAGTGTGGCTGGATGTGTGATAAACCTGAGCCTCCGTCCTGTGTAGGCTGTGAAATGTGACCCACTGAATGGCTGCTGGGAGCACATTGTCCAGGTGAATTTCTAGAATACCTTGTGTTTGGTATTAACTGTACAATACTAAACAAGGTGAAGATTTAACCTGCTTCTTTTATGGATAATTTGTTTATGTATCAGAGGCCTGCTCATGTTTCACTGGCTACGAGTGCTGCTCATCACCAGTAGATAAACATACCCTGTCACTCTGATGTTTTTAATCGGTCTCGTGAAAAGCACTGGGTGTCTACGTTTTGGTACAAGATAAACAACTGTAAGTAGAATCCAGTGAAAGTGGAAATAAATACAGCCAGTGAAGTGGATAAAATAAGTGGCTTACCTTAACCTGAGCTCTTTGGCCAGCCTACAGTAGGTGTTGGTTCCCCTCTCATGTGACAGGGTCCCCCACCACAGTGTCATGCTCCTCCCACACCAGCTAAGCCTCTCGTCAGCACTCTGAGCCCCGGCCTCTCTTTTGTGCCAAAAAACACCAAAAGCTCGCTCAGGTCAGTTGTTTGTAGGAGCAATAAACCCTTTACTTCCTAACATTCATCTTTCCTCCCTCCCATATTCTTCCAGCTTACCTCATTCCTAGTCTTGCTTCATCTGTCCTTACTTCCTATTTTTGTCCCTCATCTGCTCCCATAGAACTTTTCGTGTGAATTATGTTCACATTTTAATTGTTGTGTTAAGGAGTCTAAAGAGATATGGAAACAAGAAACATTAATTTTTCATATAACTCATGTGAAAAACAAAATGAGAAGCAAAACAAATATCCACAGACAACATAAATGCAGTAAAATTATTATTATTATTATATATAAAATTAAAATAACCAGGAGAATTTAAGGAATTCAATATTGACTGAAGAAAATCCAGTCCATTAGTGCTTTTAGTAAATGTATTCCTCCCAGTGTTAGTATTTAAAGATAGTTATTGGATTGTGTATTGTAGAAGATTTAAATGGGGAAAGAAGGTGAGTTAATTTTTGAGGTGAACAGTAAGCCTTTATACATAAATACCAACGGATGACATAAGGGCCATCTGACTTCAGCTGCTGAAGTAATGATGGAGCAGTGTGACAGTATCTCCATAATTTGATACAACTCCAATTAGCTAAAAGTATGTAAGAGACAAAGGCTGGGACAAAACTAAACAAAAACTTTGTGTGGTGCCAGGGCTTTTTTTCTGGAAATGTCAAGCAGAGTGCGGACTTTGACAGGTGTTTTGAGGGTCTTTACATATAAAACACAGATGTCCCAACCTTTGATATCATGAGCTTGTTATGTTAAGGGTCTCACCCATACAGTAAGTGATGGATGGATGGCAGGATGTGAGAGAAAATAATATGAATGCCATAGTGTCTTAGCTCACCGCGGACGAAACCAAACGCCTCGAGTAGTTGTTCAAGCATTTTAAAACAGCAGTGGAGCGCAGTGATGTTAAATTAGATTCTCTCGCTCTCATTTCATTACGGCCTTTGAATTGAATTTACTTCTTTGTAAATGTAATATCTTATGTAACAAAACCTGGCTTTTTCGGAGATGTGTGTCTTTCTGTATGTGTCTCTGAATTTATGTTTTATTTTTGGCTTCAACACAAAAAGGCTGTGAAGGTGGAGCCAAGGGCTAAATCTGACGAGTTGGACCTCCATGGGGAGGTGCGGGTGTTACCTGCAACGAGAGGAGGTGCAAATTGTGTTAATCCACAGCTGGCCTTGATGCCTAATACCACAGAGTTAGATCTGGCTCCAGGGCCGCTGTATTGGAGGTACTGGACATTCAGCTGAGTAGAAAACCTCTTCCACATGCTGGCTGAGGCTCTGCCCTGAGGCTGTGGCCCAGCATGCCGCGGCACATGTGTGTTGAATTGTCAAGGTGTTATCGTGCCCTGGCAAGGATTCTAGCCCCTCCACTTCTGTCTCTCCCAGGTTTATTGTCAGACTAAATACAGCCAAGTCCACAGATATGGGTCACAAATCCATGCAGCATGGACTTGGCAGCACATCCTAACTGATGGCTGCCCATCAAGGTTTTAATTTTTGCACAAAGGCCAGAGAGGGAAGTGCATATTTTTGTACTTTATTGCTATTTTATCCGAGGAGAAAAAATCTAAGGAATGTTTGAATTGCCTGCTGTGGGTGTTGCATGTTTTCTGCTTTCTCACACAAGTTGGGACAAAGGATCATTTAATTAGCACAATGATTGAAAGAGATAAAGAACAAAGAGGTTGTATTCTTCTTTTTTTTAATTACATTTTTTTAATGGCAGGAAAAAAACAGTGTTGCAATGAAAATACATTACCAGCTGTGACTGTTTTTTTTTTAACTTCATTTGTCCCTTCTCAGAAAAAAGAATTATTTATTCTCCATAAATAACATTTACTTGACTTGAATTGTTAAAAATGCAAAAAAATATTTTACTCAATTAGTGATGGCTAATTAAAACAACTGAAAGAAAACAAGATAAATATGCAAGCCTATTCAGAGATTCAATGGATGAGAAAATAGTCATGGATCATATAAAACTGTTATTGTTTACAGTTAGATATTTCTTCTTACAGTATCAAAATATTCAAGCCACTGAATATAATAAATAAATTAATTTTACTACAGTTGCACAGCTGTAAAAATGATGTATTTTGAATTATTTTCATGTGTTCATCACGGTTTGTTACTTGAAGCATTAAAACAAAGCATTTCTCGTAAACATCTGTTAAGTCACAACTGGCTTTCAAACTATATGATTATAATTGAATAATTCACATCAGTTAGTGATACTGTTTTTTTCTTGGAATTAACATGAAAAAGTCTTGGGTGAATTTGTATTGCAATTAGCGTGAATATTATTAAGCCATTTTGCCTGAAGTCAAATTAAGTAATTCAACATCTTTAAATGAAAATACACATTAACAGTATTTTATTCAGTATTTTTAAGTTATGAATAAGAATTGAAGACTGGTAGAGGGTTTTAGTTGAGGAGTACAGTGCTTAAAAATAGTCCAAGTAGATGTTTTTAAAGCTATAATTATATGTTAATTGTAGTTCTGTCATCTTTATTGTTTTTCTAGAGGCTTGGAAAGGCTCTCTAGTTTTTGGGAGTGTGTAGTTGCAGTATGTCCATGTCAGTGGAAAGCATTGTTTATTGTGCCAAAGCAAAGTTAAAGGAGTGAACACATCAGTGGCTGTAAACGTCATGTAGCGGCTGAGTGATGGATGTTCAGAGTATTTGATGTCTGGGAGAGATCTGAGCGTAACTCACACACTGCAGTCACGCCATTTCAGACTCTTATGATTCAATCCATACATACAGGGGACGATTTGCTCATGTCTACTGCGGGCCCATGGTTTATATTATTTGTGCACAGTTTTTCCCCCTATATAAGCAACGTGCATGTTGTAATATGTGTGAAGGATGCATTCTGCCCTCAAGTGATCCTGAAGCTAACACAACTCAACTGTGCTGACCTTCTCTGAGTGCATTAGGGCATTAACGTTCACTTGGAGTTTTCATGCTGCACGTACATGCATTTTCTCCTTTATGTAGTGTTTTTTTTCTTTCTGTGTGTTTTGTCCAAATTAATTATGTAAAAGAAACTACTAATCTAAATGTATGCTTCATGCATAGGTGTAAAAACCTTAATGAGTTCAGGCCATTGTTTTCCAAGAGAGATGTATTTAGTCATTATAGGAAGTCAAAGCACTTGCTGAAAACTAAGTGAGGAGCTCAGTGTAGTAAGAGGAGACATTTAACTTATTTCAATCAACTTCTATTTAATTTTCATCTTGATGACAAGTTGGTCCTCTTTAATCATGACTGGAAACTCAACTCTGACACAAGTAATTATATCACAATATTTGCTTAAATGTAGACTATGCAACTTAAGCTAGCAGTAGTTTCAGATTAAAATCTATTCTTCTCCGTCCAGACCTCTTAGCTATGTTTTTTTATTGTCTGCTATGCTCCGCCATGCTCTGCACGCCCTTTGAGGTAGGAATCATTATCAAATTACAGTTAAGAATTAACTGCAAAATGTAATAATAATAATAATAATAATAATAAAGCCGAAATAGGTGACATTCTCTGATTGGTTAGAAAGGCAAACCTCACTCATAAACTTCTAAGAGTAAATATCTCTGCACTGTACTTTTAATAATAACTGTGATTTTTTTAATCTACCTTACCTTAATGACCATCGTTTGACTTGTTTGTACTAGTGCTAAAATTGGGTGCCTACTTGTCTATCAGCCCTTAAATCACAGCATTAAAACAATAATCTGTTGTGCAGTTCTGTGGGGTATCACATACTAATCTTAAATAAGGCACTACATCAGGTTTGGTTATGTGGTTTTAATTTTTATAGGAGCAGAGTTTTGACTGACATCAAGTTTGGAAATATCCCGTTATGGAAAAAAATCAGGACAGTGTGATGTTCTTTAAATATTTGCAGCCTATACCTATGTTGTTACAGTTTACTATCCACTCTTGTTAACAACAAATTATATCTGGTTAGTCATCTGCTGCTAATCTGTATGGTGCATCAAGACCTACAGAGATTCCCTGACTGAAAGTGTGTGTGTGTCCACCACAGCCACAGCTGGTTGTATTGAGGAGCCCCTGTTCTTTAGAGCTTTGCTTTACTCACAGCAATTATAGATGAAAATAAAAACTCATTATAGACCTCCTGGAAACCTTAGTGATATATATTATTTTTGTTCACTCAATCAGTCTCTTGTGTAGCAAGTCTTTTGTTTTGACCTCAAACTCTTATACACACTTTATTTCTATTTAGCAGAACTCTGTATGCTAATCTTCTATTCAGAGCATAAGATCTGCAATGAGAATATGTTCAAATGAGAATATTTCCTGCTTTCCATTAGCAGTGTACAGTGAAGGATACAGTAAGACACGAAATCAGTGCTGAAAATACCCCATGTGATCATTTGGTTTGGGGTGTTTGCAGTTTGGGTACAGATGAGGAAAAGTGACTGCCAGCAGCTCGAGTCTGTCAGCTTCAGAGGCTGTTGCCATGTATGCAGTTGTTTCTTTGTCTTTCAGCAAAACGCTTTGCAGAACAATCATTTATTTTCTCAAAGAAATTAAAAAATCCTTGAAGTCTGGTGGGGCAAGAGCTCAACTTGTCTAATAACCATCTTGAAACTTTGTGTCCTCATGCCTGGCTGTGTGAACCCTTTTACTGGGGTGAATAATTGCCTCAGGGACACAAAGACTTCATAAAAAAGACGCATAAAAAAAACATATAAAACTCATGGTGTGCAGCTTTTCTACTTCATAATATGTAATAAATACTCTGGAATGATTCTTTCTGATCATTGAAAATCCACCAAGCTTTGATTTATTGGCCTTATGAAAAAAGAATGGGATAACAGTGCTCTCAAGCCTGCCGTCTTCACCGCTTTCTCTTCTTTCTTCCACATTTTCTCATCTTTCCTGCTCATCGTTTGAAGATTTTTCATGTGTTCTCTGAGAGTCATTTGGAAAGTTTCATGTCCAATCAGTCACTGCTGAAATGTGAATCCACTGCGACATTTTCTCTAATCAGCTCTCTCCAAGACTCCCCAACTATTTCTCTGAAATTATGCAAATATTGTGGCCAATTAGAATCAAACCAAACTCCTTACTCATCCCTGCTTCTTTTCTTTTGTTTGCTTCTTGAGGGAAGACAGACGGCACAGCCAGTGCGTTGTACAGGGCAGGCACAGCAAGCTGCTGCATTGCCAGCATTCAGATTGCTTGTTCTTGTTTACATTTGATAATTGTGTAGAGCTTCTGACCCTCATTACATCTCTTGACTGCAAACTGGTTGGTGGGAAGTAGAAAGCAGGTATGCTCATTCGTGGACGACATGTACTATATACTGTATGTATACACCCATGGCAACCTACTCACTCACATTTGGCTGGATAAGTAGTTTATTCTGGCTGAGCTTTTTCAGTATCTCAGTTTAAAATTCACCACTGCCAGAGATTTAGATTTTGATACAGAAGTCTAACGTTTTTACTGTCTACCTCAGGGGTTTAACAGATGAAACCTCCACTTCATATTCTTTCATATATCTAAGCAAGGCTCACAGAACTGTCTATCATTCAAGATCTGGTTTGTTTCAGAAGTATTACAGCACTGTGCTTGGCTTTGTTCTGCAAGTCCAAGATTCAAACTGGATGTGACAGGAATAAAGTTATTTAGACGGAAAATTGGATTGCTTTTGAAAACAGTGTATTAAATCACAAATCCCTTTTGTGAAAAATTTAGTAGTAAAACATTTGTTGTAGTTCTTTTAAACAGAGTTAAACCTTCCCAGGCAGCTCATGGTTTTGTAGCACAGTGAGCAGTATAGTGTCAACTTAAAGTCCTATGGTCTTCTAATACTGCTGAACATTACAAGTGCAAGCACCACTTCAGAAACATGGGTGACACTAAAACAATGACACAAATAAGAAAAAACTGAGAAGAATCTTGCTGAAATCTGATCTTTTTATTCCCTTAAATTTCTCTGTCAGTTGAATTTTTTGGCAGGTTGAGATATTATTTCGACCCAAGTTTGAATTGTATAGATTATTTGTTTTTTAATTTGAACTGTTCTCATTATCAGTGATACACTTTACTTCCAAGACGCCATCACTTTGGGAGTATTAGTTCCAGCAGAGTGCTATGCACATCTATTAAAAACCCACACTAAAGTACTTTAATGCTGTGACTAATTATCCGTTAATGTAAAGGCAAAAACCAAATTAACAACACAGCTGTGGTGCATAATCCTTTTCTTGCGGAACACCATTAGGCTACTTTGGAAACATTACACTGAGTTAATTCAGCGGGAAGAAAAAAACATTTTGGTCAAATGTGTCCTCTCCATTACAGAAGTGATGGAGGAGTAACATGCCTCATTTAGAAGAATCGTGTTAGGGTTTGGAGGAATGAGTCAAAACTGGTGAAAGCCACAATGAGACTGTAACATGAACACTAACATTTAATGTAAGAACAATAGAGGCAACATGTAATGTACTAGAATGAGAAACAACAGTTCAAATTTGAAAATCGCATACCCTTTGTGTGTTTCTGTAAATGTCAGAAGGTATTCATCTACATGCTGGTCTGTGGCTTTGACAAACGGGTATGCAACACTAAACTGTCACAGGTTGGACACAATAGATGAAAATCAGACACCTGATTTGTGACAGCTGCATGTTAACAAAATAAAAAAGAAAGCCCTGACCATTACTCAGAGCCCATAATCCAAAGACAACTGGAAAAGTATATTTAGCTCAAAGAGCAGAGTGGGAAGTAAATATTTTTACTGAATTTTTCCATTTAATGTTATGCAGCAGATGTGCCCAGAGGCGGCATGGAAATCACTTTACTGTCACCGCCAATATGAAAGCAGTGAGAGACAATAGCAGACTTTTAAGTTAGTATGGAGGAGGTTAAATGTTAAATGTGTTTTACTGGGATGCTCATATGTAGGAACCCAAGACTCTTCATCCCAAAATATCTGGTTTTACAGCAAAAAGACTACAGTTGTTTTTGTCAAATCTGGATTTGTATGGTTTGGCAAAGGCAACTGAAAATTTGCTAAGCATTACAGACAATATGCTGAACTCTAATTTTCTTACCCTGATGAAAACTGGACAAATTGCGGGCTTTTCTCAGGACCAGTTGGCTTTAGAAGGGTGTACGTGTGCATGCATGTGTTTCTGTGTGTAAGCAAGCATGTGAACATGAGTCAGACAAAAGGTCTCTGAATCGCCCCTCTGGCCAACCCAAAATGTTGTCAGTCATCTCCTCTTATAATCACAAAAAGATCAGAGCTCACATGCCCACATACTCAAACTACTGTACACCCACCTCACCACAGGCTTTGGAACCTTCTCTGAAGCCGGACGTCTCACTCTCACCCAAAAAATATAACCAGGGTTACCGTCACAAAATACATATTTTACATTAGTTTTAAACCTTTTCTGTTTAATTTAACAAATCCACAAATAAGCACAAGTCTGTTTTTAAGTTTGTGTGTGTTACTTAGAAAGATGAAGTGAGATGTTGTGTTGTGTTCTGCTTGTCTTAAATCTGGGGTGTTTCATTTCAGTGCTGTTTCTACACTGCAAAAAAAAAAAAAAAATCTAAGTATTCATTTTTGGAAGCCCTGTAATATAAAACAGAGAGCTGCAATCTTCCTGAATTAGAAAAAACAAACAAATCCTATTTGAAATGCTTAACGACTCGCTGTATTTTCTTCTGAAATTATCTGATGGAATCTTCCTGCTTATACAGAATATAAAAGTCCTATAACAGGTAAAAATGTTCTAAAATGGACTGGACTTGTCTCATTTTGTTGGCATAAAATAATATGTATGGTTTCAATATGAGTCTGAATCTCTTGTTCTTCTTTTGGAGTGTCTGGAAAACAAACCAGGACCAGTCTTGACTATAAAACTCAGCTCCAGAGCCAGCGCTACAACTCTGTGGGAACCAACAACTCCTAGAGCGAAAATGAGATGAAGAAAATAAAGGGGCCACTTTGCCACGTCGTCCCCAGAAGACTTTGTATCCAGTGAAGCACATGACACATTACATCCATTTTATTTCACTCTAGGTTTACTCTAATTATATTCTTATTATCATTCTACACTGAGATTAAATTCAAAACAAAATGGTACTAAGGACAAAATATTTAATTATACTGGGTCGGTGGGTGGCGGCACATTTACACTCTACATAATTTTTACTCTTCCCTCCTTCCTTTTCATAAAAAAATGTATGTTTGATAACAAACATGAAAAAAGAAACACCTCTGTGACCAGATGCACTCAGATCTCAGGCTGTGAAATACTTTTCAGGAGGAGATAGAAAGCGAGAACAGGATGGTGTTGACAGATTTATGTGCTCACAAGGGATTTTGTAGACTTCTCTCCTTCTGCACTGCATTCTACTCTTGTACCTGCAACGTGGCCACATGCGTTTCCACCTGCCATTTACAGTAGGATGCCCCCATCTGCCCACCCGGTGTCTCCACTGACAGATGAGGACAAAGATCCTGCAGAGAACTAGGCTTTGCACATGGCATCATGTTGACCAAGCTGTCACCAGGCTTTAGGGGATGTAGAAATGATGGAGAGTTTAAGCGTACTATGTGCTCGGCCCTATGTACATGTATATGTGTGTGGGTGTGGGTGTGTATAGACACTGCAGAAACACAGGAGGCGCCTAGACCTGTTTCCAGTTAAAAGCAGAAGCCCCCACAACAAAGGTTCTGTCGTAACAAGGAGAATATCATTTTTCTTTGGCCTCTGTGATCTGCCATTCTTACGTTTCACTTTCAAAGCTCTGCTTGCTGGCAGAAGTCCTCTGCTCTGTATCTCTGATGGAAAGACGGAACACTGCCCGCCGCCTCTCCTCACCTCCCTCCAAACCCCCCTGAAAAAAGAGAGCGAAAGAGAAGAGAATGGTGGGGGGAGGAAGTCCCAGTGCCCATCTTGCTTGCCATGACTGATAAAAGAAGCCTGGATGTGTTGGAAGCCATATTTCTCTGTCAAGCCTGGCTCTGTGGAGATCCTGCAGTAATCCTCCAACAGGCTATTTAAGACTTGTGGCTTCCTACTAAAGACCCCTTTAGGAATCCCTTCCTCCCTGCCTACACAGAGGGAAATCACAAAATTCCTTATCCTCCTTCTTCTGCCAGCAATTACGGGAGTTGCCAAAGTGGAGAGTGTGTAACTGCTTGAAAGAAGAGGTATCAACAATATCACATTTTTAGGTACATATTAAAAAAGACCTCACCTGAAATAACAATTTGGATCTCCAGTGAGAGTTAAGGATCAAAAAGTGAGGGTTGCTTAGCCTGCCCATCACTTTAATAAACAGCAATGATATTATCAACTAGGGAAAAAGCTGATCCAACTACATTATCACATAAACACGGTTATCTAACTGAATGCAGTACGAAGTAAAGAAAGTTAGTGAGAACTCAGGTGCTACTGCTACTGAGCTAATCAGAGCTACAGTAGCTGCAAAGGAAACTCTTGAAGTTATCTTCTCACTGCAACATCCAGCTGCTAACGTCACAACAACAATGTACATTTGAAAACTAGCAGATTGACTGAAAGTCCATGAAAAAGAAATCTAACTGTTACTGACATTGAGTAGACACTGAGCACTGAAACAAACTCTTTGTGTTGGAAACTACTTTCTGCTACTCCTATCTTACCCTCTCTTCCCGCTGTGCATGAATATTAATGCTCTATGTGATGATTAGTAGTAATTTCCCGCCTGCCCCACATCCTTCTCTTCTGGATTTATGGAATATAAACCACTGGATGTTTTCTGACCACAAAGCCTGGATGGACAACTAGAGGAACATGATGCGTGATGCATTAAAATCATAGACTTCACCTGAGTTGTCAAGAATTATACAGCTGGTTTTGATATACACTTAAAGCTGTAACTATCAGGCCACCTTAATAATACATACTGTATGTGCCATTAGTTTTTCCTTGAAGTGATGACCATGCCTCTCATGTGTTGACCAGATCTCTGATTTTGACTTGATGCCCATGGGGAGGATTTTATTCAATGAGCTGGTATTTATGGGCGGAAGGAAAGCAGCTTTGATAGACCGTCTCTTGAGCATTCTCCAAGATGAGATGTACTCATGTCTTCAACCTCTTGCCTCTTCCCCTCTTTATCTTTGTCTTTATTTCCCATCCAACAATATGTGAAACCTCTGAACCTCTGTGTGTGTGTGTGTGTGTGTGTGTGTGGGAAGAGAGGAAAAGATCTAAAAACTCTCTGCTCTATTAAAATGTTTGAACTGCCTTGTAAAACTATCATTGGGTAGTCAGGAACTCATCCAGTTATTAGATATTCAAGAGTTGTAGAGTAAATGTTTTTGCAAAAGGAATCTCTGATCAACTAAGAGTGAAGAAAGCACATTTAAGTTTTAATTTTCTGTCATATGTGTGCTTGTATTTCACATTACACTTCTGTCACATTCTGTTGGACTGCGTTGTGAAGTGGAGTCAGCTTTGAAAGGGATTCAACCATGTGTTGCTGCTGTTGTTGTTATTGTTGTAACCACTGAAATCCATCTCACATATGTATGCCACAAAGAGGCCTGTGTGCCAGTTGTTGTCTGAGTTACAAAGCTGAACCTACGGGGTTCCTCCTCGCTGGGAGCCAGTCCAGCCTTCGAAGCTTCGGGGGGAAGAACTGAGGCTTTCATGCTGTTTTAACTACAGATGTAGGAACCCTGCAAGTTCCACATTTTACTGCTTCAGCAATGTGGAGCAAGAAATTACCACCAAACTGCATTGCCCCCAAGAGGAAATGTTTGAAAGTTCTGCTGTCTTCACAGTCATTAGAAGAACTAATGTGAACAACATATGACTAATTGTGATACAGTGTAGAGTGGCAGCCAATGTGTGCGTTGTTGTTATTCTTAATTTGGTGTACTCACTGAAATTCAGTAGGCTTTTCTTTTTTTTAACAGAAGAAACAAATTTTGTTAATGATTGCTCTGTTCCACTGAGGGTCGCATGTAGCTGTGACTGGGATCTAACATGCAAAATACCATTGGTGAGCACATGTTTTGGTTTTGGTTGCTGCAAGGGCACAGTGGGCACAGTTGTACCAAACCTTATGTTTCTTTGACAACAAAACTGAGAAGTTGATTGTTGTTTGCCAGAAAATAGTTAAGGCATATACTGTAACTCCCACACATTATCATTTGTTTATTTACAGATTAACAAAATACATAACACTTTGTTTTAGAGGTGTCTATTTAGGCTAGCAGTCCTAATCTTTTCTAACTTCAGCTCTGCATTTTACTCATAGATATATTATTACACACTGCCCTTCCAAAAAAGGCACCACCTTGATTTAACTAAGCAAATAGGTAAGTGCCTCCCATTGGATAATTATTGTATGGATGATTATGTTTCAGCTGGCAAGAAGTTATTTAACCCTAACTCATACAGTGAGTGGCTTCTCATTTCTTGAACAACCCTGTCTGAAGACACATCCTGTGGTCGTGGAAAAGATGTTAATCTGTTTCAGAAGAGTCAAATTATTGGTATGAATCAAGTTAAAACAAACATCTAAGGAGACTGATGAAACTACTAAAACTGGGTTAGGATTACATTTACCCTGTTCCAGAGATAGGAGAGTGTCAGGGTAAGAAGAGAGGCAAATGAAGTGATGCACCCATCATGTCTAGTGCCTACCCAACAAGCCTGTGGGGGCAGTGCTATGATCTGGGGTTGTTGCAGTTGGTCAGGTCTAGGTTCAGCAACTTTATATGCCCAAACTCTGTTGTCTAGTAAAAGAAAGAAAGGACAACCAGGTCGTACTATTGTTTTCAAAATCATGCGCAGTGGTTGTACATCGGACTGCTGTATCATTTGTATGAAAAAATGCTGCTATACAGGCCTAAAGCAAATTTTATGAGCAAGCCTTCTGATGTTATCCCAGATGTTTTTTTCATATTTTCTCTTTATCTGCTTTTACATCTCAGTTTGAGGTTTTTATAGCAAAGCTCACAAAAGTGTCAGATGCTGCAGCTTGGCCAAAAATATCTCACATCTCCACTTTTCTGTGCTGTTGTCTGTTGTTCTGAAATACTTCTCCTGTTACTCTGCCTCTCTGTTTCTCACTTGTCCATATTTTAGCTGCAGAGACACCCCAGCATCCATAACATCTGTAGAGCAGGTTGAGAATCAGGGCACTATGCTACATGTGAAACATCAATCTGCCTTAGAAGTCTGCACCACATGTGTGTGAGATGTATCGGGTGGTGTTAATAAGTGTTTTATGTGTGTGTATGTGTTTGAATAACATTAGGTGAGTGTTGCTGTGTAAGAGAAATAGAGAACAGGGACTGTGCAAATGAACGCACAAAGCTAATTGGAATGAAAAAGAATGACCAGAAAACTGCAAAACTGTAGATAAGAGCACCAGCACCAGCTGTTAACGTTACACACTCACTTGCCTAGCTATTCAAATGTTAAGGAAATCATTATAAAGAATTGTTTTCTTAATACAGTATGCTTGCCAAGACATTTCAATGGAAAATTATCCTTACGTTATCCTCCTTTATAGTTACGTCAACTCTTCCCAATGGATTATCAAAAGTAAAACACTCAATACACAATAAATCCTTAAAAATAATTAATTCTAACACTAATTTCCTCAGACATTTCTCTCATCCCTCAGTTTCTGTGCATACTGGGAAGACACAGTCTCTTAATATATTTATACAGAGGTGTCAAATTAGCAGGCTGGCATATAATACAAACCAGGATGGAGGTCTTTTCCAGCTCATTATACTGCTAAGTAGGGTTAACCATGAGAGAATCTTGCTTCGCTCTGCAGTAAAAAGTCTTCTCTCTGTCTCTTGAGAAATCACTGAGATTGAAGTTGGCACCTCACACTCAGGGGCATCTCCAGGGGGAGGAGGCCCAGCCTCAGGCAGTCTGCTGCCAGCAATGGTGAAGGATTGTAGGGGAAAGGAGACATGGCAGCTCCACTTCCTCTTGGCTCGACAGTGGAAGCCAAATTAGAAAATGCACGGAGCCGTGCCTCATCAGTCATATAGTCCTCTTATCCCTCACTCACTTGTCGTCTTTATCTCTCTATCTCTTCAACCCCACTCAGCCCCTCTCCTCCTTCTTCCCGCTGTCCCTCTGCTGGATTACAGTGCAGAAATATAATCCAGATGATGGTTAACCACAGATCATTGGAGAGCACAGAGAGACAACCAGAAATCAACAGGCCTGATAATCACAGTGTGCGTCTTGATTATGCCGGCCTCCACAGTTTGGGTTGATGTTTGCGGAGGAGCTCTGAATTTTGCAGCTTTCTTTGGTTTGTGCGTTGATGGTGCTGCTGACAGTTCGAACCTCTGCACCGAGCTGTGGAGTTGTAGACAGTTTCCAGGATTTTGTTTTCTCCCTTACTTTCTTTATTTTTGTTTCTTTGTATAAGTTGCTTCTTCTCTTTAATTTAGTTTTAGTGTAATCGCACACTCTTCTTTCTGTCATCTCTTCCCTCGCTGTCTTGACCATTTCTACTGATTGTGCTATTTGAGGTTATGTCAGTATACAGGATAATATTTCCCAGTGGTGAACATCATTTTGCTACCTGTGTTTCTTCACTCGATTTACATTCTTATCTTGCTGATTCTAAAGTAATCTGAACCTTACCAACTCTGGATTGTGCGCCCTTCTAAACAATCATGGAAACATTCATTGTGAACATTGTATGTTTGAAAAATCAACTCGTTAAGATAAATTGTTTATGCAAATTGTGTGTTATTAAAATACTTTCATTCAAGAATGATAGTTGTGACGTCAGCAGCCTCCTTGCCATTTCTGCACTGCAATTATAACATGTAAACATATAAATTATCTAATAAAGTAGACCCTTAAAGTAAAATATAGATGTTTTCAAAAGTATGTCATGAATAGTTTTTATTTATTTATTAACCACATATTGCAGGAAGTCTTGTTTTAATAGTACATCTATGACAAGCTACAGTAATATCAATTGGTATTATCAGCACAGCCCATTACTGGTCAGGCTGTAAATTGATTTAAATTAAATTAAAATAGCATTTCTTTGTCAATTACAGATATTTAAAGTTTTTTTTTTTTTTTTTTTAAGTGACATGTTTTTATTTTTATCAATGTTGCAGTGTTAATGGATTCATAAGTTTATGAGAAGCTGAACGGCTTTCGTCTTCCTCGTGACTGTGTTTGTATTTTAAGAATGTTTTACATTATATTTTATTTTTCAGTGTAAGTGACTACATTACAGATGCAATTAATTTTACTTTAACTCACATCTAACAGCTAAGCTGTTACTGTCAGGGCTGCTCAGATCTTTACATTGTACACAACATTAAATTACAACAAAACTGACTCACATCAGATATTCTCATTGGTACCACCAGACACAATATTAAAAGACACAAAAACTATTTGATTAGTGCAAGTTGCTCAGTAGTTGGATTTAACATATTTAGATAAACCTGATTAGTCTAATAATTTCTAGCCCATATTGTAATATACTGTAGCAGTCGTCAAAATAAACTGTGTTAAACTTTACCCCACTATAACAAAGTTTCACTTTCTCTCTCTGAAGTTGTTTAACTACAGAAACTTCACATAGTACTAATATATTTCTCTCTCATCTTCTGTTTTCAGACTCTGCTGTATGTGTCTGTGATGCTGAGAGGTTGCCTCTCTCCTCTCTGTCTCTTGATCACCGGTGCTGACACACACGTGGAGACGACAGCTTTGAGGTCTGCAGCCTTGATCAGAAATCGGCACAAGCCATCAGGTCACATTAACCAAGACAACCTGGTGAGTTTTTCATAGATGGTGCTAAACCTGTTTTTTTTGAGTGTTGAGTGTTGAAAATTGACATGCTATGCATGAATTAAACACATAAAATAAACACTAAAAAATAGGAAACAACAAATCATATTGTAATAGTGATAGTGATTTCAGTTTGTATTTTAATTTTACTTTATAGAATAAAGGTAAAATGCTTTTGAAAAAATCTAAACTGAATTCCCTATCAGGTATAAATTATAACAAAGGTCATAGATTCATTGTCCTTCTTTTATGTCGAACAGCAAAGAACCACTAGGTGGCAAAATATTCCAATGTATTCAATATTCCCAATACTACCTAACACGTGCGACAAGGTGCAGTTTGGTCGATTCTCATCGCGGTCTCACATTTGTGGTTAGTGGCATTTTGAATGTTTGAAACACTAACTAACAAAAATAAAAGCCTAAATTGCCATAAAGGAAATGTTTTTAAAGGGTGTAAGATACCCTAAAAAGATAAGAATAGCTAACACTGCCACAGTATCATTGGAGGAAAAGCTGAGAGCCTAGAGCTTTAATAAAGTCATTGTGGTCAGTCATCAGAGAACAAGAGGAGACCGGAGCTGATGACAGGTTTTGTTTGAAACCTTATTTGTATGAAATACAATAAAATCTGAAGATAAAACCTCATAAAGGAAAATTGTGTTAAAGTTTAGAGCTAGCTAGCTTTTTAGCATTGCCAGTAAGAATCTTTAATTTTTCTGGAAATTGTAAAACAATACTTAAAATTGTCCAGATTAAAAAAGAATCCCTTTTTTTCTTACAGTTTATACCATGAAAGTCACCACCGGTATTTACACTGGATGTACTTCCTGATGCAACCCTTTTTATTATTTATGTATTTATTTTGTGAGTGCAGCCTTGGGGTTCATTGTCTCCTGCAGGGATAACTTAACATATGTTGGCCATTGCACTGACGGGTAATCACGCTACCAACTAAACCTATGTGCCCGCATCCATCTGTATATATTTTTCACATAACAAATGTCCCGTGCTACTTCACTTTGTAGTAGATGTGATGTTGTGTGTTGTGTTGAACGGTGGAGGTGAAATACATAAGGGAGTCTTTTACTTTGGATTCAGCTGTACATGATATAGAAAAGTAAACACGGTGATGACAGAGATGAGGGAATTTGAGAGAGAGGTTCCTGGGCTCTATGGGGCTAGTCGTAGGCCACAGTGCAATTCACAGCAGGATTTGGACATGTCTAAAATGAGGAAACCATACACTCCTACTGCATCTCTTTCTGACAAACAGTAGAGAGAGTATATCAAGTATTTTGGGTCTAGATGATAGGAAATAACAGACAAGACAAAGCAGGTAAGACATATAATCATAGATTAGGAGGCAACTACTCTGGGAGTCAGATCTCCAGGGCCCCCGAAAGAGCACCAGGTTCACTGTTCACCAGTATACTTTTGGTTATTTTGATTATTTTGAATTGGTAACACAAATTGGAAGATGCACTTTTAAAATACGTGTACAAAATCAACTGCTATTGATGTGTAGAAGTAAAAAAAATAAACTGCAGCTGGTAATATTCCAATATAGGATAATAGTTTCGGGATTTCTGTGTAAATTATAATTTAACAAGCAGCCCTGTTGCCCTCGTGCCTGAAGATGGATTCAAAAAATGAGGGTCAAAATCTACACTGTCCAGCTGTTTGAAGAAATCAAACCTGCTGTAGACTAAGAGCTGCAAACAGCCTAGAGTAGTTAGGTGGTATGTAGAAATGGACAAATGCATTGTTGGGGGGGAAAAAAACTAAATACCTCTCAACTTTAAGTTTTGATAAAGACACACCCCCCCTCATCCTGTCTCTCTTGTTCTAATAGAGAAAATGTAAGAGCTGCAGTGTCGAACACTGAACAATGCGGGCCTAGTCTCTCTCTTTCTTCTTCTTCCTCTCTCGCTGCAGTATCTGTGTATTTTAAAGCTATGAAAAATACTGATCTGGTCTGTTTCCTCTCTCGCACTGCACACATAGAAGAGCCACACTCCTCTGCGGGTCTGGTTTCAATTTCTGGAAAATGAAGAGGTAGTAAGAAGTTGAGAGAGGAAAAACTCCTGCCTTGTAAATCCATTATTGTTCAGGATATATCAGAAATCCAGCTTTAATAGGACTGTTTGTGTAGGTTCTACTCTCAATTCCCCACTACATAATCCTTTTCGCTGACCAAGACTTAGCTGCACAAATAAACATGGTAATGGATCCCTTCACTTAAAGCAAAGAGAAGAGTCAAAGAATGAGGCACCCTTCAGCACAATCTTTTCCAGATGGCACCAATAGATCACATTATTTACATCGGCTGTATTCGTGTTCCCAAGGCAACGCTATTCTGTTTTGCAATTGTTGGTTCAATGACCTGAATCCTTTCTGTTTTTTCTTTCCCGTGTCTTGATTAGCACAGAATCCAAAGATGATGGGGTCTCTTTCGTAGAAGAGTACACTACTGATGCACACATGTGGTGTCACTCCAACGCACCTTCTCCAGAGGATAGCCCCCCCACCTCCCCCTCACATGGGTTTCCTTATGATATTCAATCCCCAAGCTGGGCACGCATTATGAACTGATCAGTGTGCATCGTTTCCATTAGTGTAGCTCGCTCCCCTTCGCTCACCCGTGAACTGCGGTACAGTCTTTGGGACTCATTACCCTTCAGCTCCCTCAATGCGGATATGGATGGTTAGTTTCATTCAAGACCCTTAATTGCTTCTACTTGTCTTTTCTGCTCAGAGATGAGCAGCCGGGTAAATGATGATGTATGCTGCAAAATCTGTCCGGCAGGCGGAAACCTATACATGAGGAAAAAAATGCTTTATGTATACCACTGGAATTGTAAGTTAACATCCCCACAGTTGACCAGTGCAAAATGAGAGTCTGTCTGTTTTAAGAATTCAGTACTTAGGGCCAAGCTGAGAAACGAACCAACAAATGCTGCAGGGACAGCAGAACTTGAACTTGAAATAAAAACAAACAAAAACTGCATGAAGGTCGTCCGTCTGAATTGGGTAGGTACAGTATTGTAGTAGTCAATGCCTGCCCACAATGAGAACTCTCTGCTTCTGCCAAATCCTACTGTCTTCTTCCTCGTCTTCTTTCTGGCCAGGAGTCAAACCTTCGGGCTGTTCGCCTCATGCGTCTTTCCATTTCTAGCAGTGCGGGAGATGGAGGAGGCTGCTATTGGTTTCTGACATGATGAAGGAGAGAATTAAAAAGCATGAGATCAGAGAACATTAAGACCTGATTATCCTCCAGAAACTCTGTGTATTCTGCATTTGTTGCTGTGTTACTGCCAGGTACACTGTGTGTGTGTGTGTGTGTGTGTGTGTGTGTGTGTGTGTGTGTGTGTGTGTGTGTGTGTGTGTGTGTGTGTGTGTGTGTGTGTGCGTGTGCGTGGGCATGCACAATTGATGCATGAAGCAAGATTTGACAGATGTGGGTTTGTAAAGGTCATAATTCGAATGCTTTTTGCATTTGCCTATTGCCAGGTTTTTGTCAGAATTCTGAACATATTTAAATTTATTAGAAGGGATTATTGGATTCTGTACTGCTTTGAATAAATCACTACATTGATAAAGTGGATTATCAACCTACTTTTAGCTTCTCACAGTTCTACAAAAATTTATAGTCCCTTTCAGCTTGTTGTTTTTGTTTTTCGGCCCACAGTTTTACTGTTATGGTTGACTCTCACTGCAGCAAGCAGATGTTTTCACTGAAGGACCTCTAAAAACTGTATGCTACAAGACAGAGACCAAACAGCAGCCAGACACAGTTAGCTGCTAGTTAACAAATCATTTAGCAGCTAAAGATCCAGTTATTTCCTCAGGAGTTGGCAGAGAATATTTGACATGGTGCCCCATGAATGCAGGATGTGCAAATAGCCAGATTTTTACTAACCTAGCCACCACAGCAACTTAAATGGATGTACTGGATCAGTTTAAGAAGTACTGTATAGTAATTAATGTATGTAATTGAAAGCCACCTTAAAAAATATTTAAAGGAGTGTAAAAGTATATATCATAATGACATATTCAGTATTTAAAAATGCTAATAATGGGACATAATCAGTATTACATGAGAAAGACACTGATCCTGGATGAAGATATACAACGTAGGTTAAGTGAAAATTAAGGCTGATTTACAGATTTACAGATGAATATATGTTTGCACTGTTCACATTCACAAATGTACCCTTTAGTGCATATGCATCACTGCCAACCTTCAGTCTTTTGACAGTGAACATGCTGATGAGCCAGTTGGTCACTCAGTCATGTGTCTCTTTTTCTGCTCAAACCAAGAAAAATGCACCATGACTGCGTGTGTTTGACTCCTGGCTTTACCTTTGCTGTCATTTCTCTCACTCCACACGTTCTTGTCTTTGTGGTGATAAAAACTAATAAAGCTGCAGAGAAGCGGCTGGCCACTGTCCCCGTTCCAAAAAACCCAATTAAAACAAAACGCTGAGCAGTTAGTGCACATTATTCACGTTGGATCTCCCTAAGAATAGTAGATCACTCCCTTTAATGACAGATTTGTTCTTGTTTCAGGCAGAATTATGAAGTGACACTGAGCAGTTTTAACATAGTAAGCTTAAAAAGAAGGAGAGGAACATGGAAATGTAATTAGATTTAATGTGGACGTGTGGGAGCCAGTGAGCTTGGACAGTGAGCAGACGCTTGTGATTGTGCCTCCGGATGGTTGCGGGTGCAAATGCCTTGTTGCTCAGGTCCATGAAAGCTGAATAAACTCAGCAGCAGTAATTAGAGACTAAAAACGTAAAAACAGCCGAATAAGTCATTAGAATAAAGTTCTGTAATTTTGAAGATGTGGGACAGGCGTTTGGGGAAATTGGACAGATCCAAAGATGTCATGGTTAATTTTATATTTTTCACCAGTGTATCACATGCTGTAGTTTCTTTAAATGAAAAGAGACCTTCTGCTAATTGTACAGATTTAAAGGAGGAAGCGAAAGTGGACTACAACAGACAAGTTGTGCTTCAACTTAATCTGCACAGTTTTTAATCAATATTTAAAAAATATAAAATCAATATGGACACATCCAACATGTAAACACAGACTGAGTGACACTGATGTGCACAAATGTGATGGGAATTTAGGAGAAATTCCCAAATCTTTCCTCAAAAACAGAGGGATATTGAACTGTGTGTGGTATAAGATGGAGACCAGGTACCAAAGTGTCTGACTAGATATGTGCCAGATTCCTGTTTACACAACAAAGGGTCATCATTTGTTTTCTTAATGTTGTTGTGAGCTAAAAGTGTGAAAAGCTTAGAATGAAGCTGGGCTGGAGTGATTCAGTGAATGTTTACACAGGAAATTCTTTATTGGTGGTTGTTTGTTTAACGGTAATTTATGTTCCGCCCCCACCTGTTGCAGCAGAATGGATCTATTATGAACTTTTTTTTTTTTTTTTTTAAAGAACACAATAATTCCTGTGTGTCATTGGACATGAAAGCAGTTATTGTCCCTCTGCAGACATTTGTCTTTTAAACATAGGTTTTTGGTTATATCTTAGAATAGTTGCCATAAAAGAGTCATTCAGGGAAAATCAAAAAGACTATGACATTAACTTGGAGTTGAGGATAGAAGGTCTGTAGTGGTGCCACAAATGAGAGGAGGATGCTGGTAGATGACCTATAATTATGCACATGAGGAGCATCTCTGTGTCACACCATCTCTTCTTAATCATGGATCTGCTCATAAACATGTCTGCTGGGAAGCACTTGTGTCTCTTCTCATGGCAGCGAGGCATTACTCAGGTCTTTTCATGTCTTCCGATGTTGTTTCCAGATGGAACCATGGGGGAAATGCCACACTGTTGTATTTTTAAATCTTTGATAGCTAGTTGGCTGTTTTGATCCACATACTGTCCTCGTACTCATCTTTGGCCTTGTTATGTACTGTATAAATTTTCTTGCCAAATAATGTGTCTTTGATGAGATACACTTTGATTGTACTTTAGAAAGACTCCTATTGAGCATTGTAGGCTGTTTCAGACGAGTACCTTGTTATAGGCCTAAAGTCTTTTTAACTTCTTTATATTTAAAGAAATACATATTATTCCATATAAACCTCTTACTTGTCTTCAACTGTAGACAAACAGTTCATGTTGTGTTGCACCTTGCTGTTACTTTTTTGCAGAGTGCACACAGCGGCTGCTCTGCTCTGCCTCTGCGTGTGTGGCTCTGTGCCGGGTGAACCTGATCCTGACTGTGGCTCTTCATGCTCGTTAGTGTGTTTGCTGCTCCAGAAGGACGTGACCCAACATCCATCTGGACCAGATCCCCTCCGCCTGGGCTACAGCTGGGGAGTGTAACACATACAGTGTAATGTATTGAAGACTCTGACAGGTAAAACTCCTGTAACTTTTAATGGTAGACTACTAATCGGCCTGCAGTTTGTGTGATTATGCATTTGGAACTTCTTTCTTGAACTAGATTCACTCATCATTCACTCATTCTTGCTTTTCAATAAAAGAATATAGAGTACTAAGCTTCAGTTTCAGGACCTCGCTGTCCCTAATTATCTATTTCTGCAGGAATCCCAACATTACATGTCAGCCTCCAGTACATACAGATACTCTCACTCTAAATACTGTACTTACCCACTACTATTGTAGATGCAGATTGCCTCTTTTTCACAGATGAACACAGTGACCACTGTCTCACTGTAGTTTTTCTCTTTTCCACAGTGAATGTGCAGGCGGTTAGGCTGAGATGAAAATGAGCAGGTTCGATAGAGAGACGTCAGCCTGTTCCAGCTGTATGACTTCAGTAAAACAATCCTCCGTCACACACGCTGAATATCTGACGTGCTGACAGCAGTGATGAGGCCTTGGAACAGATATTACACATCTATTACATATGTGAGCGGCCCCATACACATGCACTAAAACATACATGTGTGCTATCACTTTGCCTGTCTCTTCCTCGCATATGCACGCACTCATGAGAAAAGCTTTACAGACATGGGATGAGATGGTTCCAGGGTTAAATGGAAAATTGTTACTGTGCACACAGCTAGCATTAATGTATCTGATTAAAGGACTTGCAAGTTACCTATAAACCAAAAAGAAGCACAACATAAGAAAACCTAAAGCAGCAGCATATGGACGTATATTTTCCTTTTGTTTTTTTGTTCAGTACAATAAATTCTTATTTAAAAGTATTACCCTTTAACTTTGAAAGATGTGATTGATGTTTCATAAGAGTCGCAGGCAAATTTTAGAATGAATTTTACACAGTACAAGAGTTATAGTGACAAAAACATATTATCATGTGCTGCACATTTACGCCCTAAAGTATTATATTAACATCAGCTTGAAAAACTCCAAAGTAAAACTTTTAATTCTGACTTTTTCAGGTAGACTTTTAATTTTAAACACCATATAACTGTATTATTACAGCATGCATTAGTAATGAGGATTTGCTCTGATTAGAATGATAAGTGTAGTTCCATAATATATTGCTTATTTTGCAATCATGCTGCTCTTTTATTTCATGTGGGCTTTTACATTTAAGATAACATCTGAGCTCTGTGAGACAGGCATCTGTACACATCACATCACAAAACTGTGTCTCTAGGGGAAAACATAAAATAACAGATTTTTTATTTTTTTTTGGTACATTATTGATATTGATGTCGATTGAAAAAATTGCTGGTTCCATTGGCTTCTATTCATGATATCTCTGCAGCTGTGGGTAAAATACTACAGTTAACAGACAGAAAATAGCTGTAACAAATGCACTAAATAACATACAAATAAAAAGAAATCTGTGAAACAAACAGCATACTGTGTACGTTTCTCAGACTTAGTGAAGCAGCTTCCTGAAAGAAAAGTGCTTCACATCTGCATGAAGAACACACAGCATCGGCCTCTGCTTTAACCCCTTTCCTGCTTTTAAATGAGAGTAAATTAGGTGTTATAATGTGGCTGTTTCTAGTGGCTGCTGAGAAAACACACTCACACATACACACACTTATTGGTTTGCTGATACTTGGACAGTTTATTCAATGTTCCAACTCTTAATCAGTCATCAAGTTCAAGGGGGAGACAGGCGATAAATGCAAACACACACATACACAACTGGATAAGAAGGTCACATTTGAGATCAGGATTTACTTTGGCTCATGTTGCTGCACATTAATAGATTAAATCATTTATTGGTTCAGGCTTTCATTACTTTGTGTTAGCACATATCCGAGGGAGTAATGTGTAGGCCATTCATTTTTCTCCCAAGCATTTCATGAAAATATTCAGGTTGTTTTCATACATGTTAGCTTGTTAACTAGTTTGTCCTTTAATCTGTTACTTTGCTGGATGGTAATCAGCTTAAAATGGTGCAAAATCTAATTTTAATATCCTGCAATGGTTGTTGCTAAGTCAAGAGTATTACATGTCATAATCCTAGCAAATTTCCACTTGTTGCCTTAGGAACGATGTGTTGACCACCTATCCCAACAACTACGACTGCTGCTAGCTCCCCATGTTGGGAACTATGTGAAATATTAATGCTCCACCATTGCTGGGGAAGAAAATCTTTCCGTATGGCTTCAGTGGAGATGTCACATATTATGTAAACTGCATATGTGTTGATAACGTGGAAATAAAAAAGCAACAATGGTTCTGTACTGCAGTAGACAACAGTTACATCATAGTTTATTCTGACTAAACCTCAGCTATATGGTGTTGTTACAATCAGCTCCAACTTTACCAGCTCTTCTGTTTTTGTTTCACACCAACTCTCTTAAGTAACAAAAATCTGTATCCCTTTTTTAATGAATAAAAAATAGTTTTTTTAAAAGCACAGTGTTTTTTAAAAGGCATGATTCTTTTATGACTAACTTTATAATTCAGTCGAGAGATAAAAGTCGTGTGAAATTAGTTTTTTAGTTTTAGTTATTTTACTTTTATGTAAATAAAGAATTTAAGTGGTACTTCTGCCTGTAGTGGAGTACTGTTTAGGAGGGAGTATTAAGTGTGCGTAATTCCTCTACCTCTGTTGAAATGTGTCATGCAGGTTTGTTGCATATAATCTGTTGTGTGAGTGAGTAATAATAGTAGTAGTAGAATCAAATTCTCAGTTAACATGGGAAACACAGTAATTGTGTTTAAGAAACAGACGGATCAAAACAATCCAGTGCAGTCTAAAGGAGTTTTACTTCAGGGTAAAAAACAAATTCAGTTTGTCTGCGTGACTTCTAGTTCATGTGGTAGGCTGTGGGGGGGGGTGGCGTGGCGGAGACTGAAAAAAGAAAGGATTCGTACCCAAAGAGACACTCATTCTTTTTCTCTTCACAGGGAATAAATGAGCACTGTCAGGCTGACTAATGACTGGGTCTCTGCTGCTGTGGAATCAGGAGAAAGTCTCCGTCAACTGGTGTCAGTAATTTTCTGATCGACCCCGGCGCTGATGGATTGTAGGATCTGGCTCTGATTACACGCTACACTGGCATCCACTCATCCTCTGATTCTTTTGTTATTTTGGTAACGCGTAATAAACACACATACAGCAGACATGCAAGCTTACACACACACACACAAACACATGCAGATACTCACGCTCTGTAGTCCTCATCAGTTCTGACACTTTCCTGAGACTTCAGCTCAGTCAGAGGCTGCATTATGGAAACCCCCGAAACACACATCAAGTCTGGTTCACAGAGAACTAAACACAGCTCTCAGTTACACTTTCTTCATTGTGCTAAATGGCCAATAATGGCTTTGAAATGCACTCTGACATAAATCATGTATGTATGTATGCTCTACATCTGAACATATTCATATTACAGCATTCAGACTGAGCAGATGCTTTTGTTGTGACGTTTATTTCGTGTTACTTAGCTGTGATCAGTCATTGAGGAGGAACATCTTCCTTGTGACAGGAAGCAGAAGGCTGGCTCTGATTATATGAAGCATTTATGACACTGATGGTGTGCAATAGAAACTACCTGCAGGTTTTTAAATATGGTTTTCTTACACTGAGGGTTTAACTCTTAGCTCCACACATGAAAACACAAGATCAGGTTATAAGCATTTTATTTGTCAAACACAAACTAGTAACTAGTACAATTTAAAACCATGTCCATTCCATTTATTTATTTATAGGTTTGCCACCTCCAGCTCTGTTTAATTGGTTTTCAGTGACTTGTTGGACACTTTATTAGAGTAGAAGTCGTAACTATTTATCTTATACACTGCACTTTTAAACATTTATTTAATAATTAAATAAAGACTAATAATTAAAAAATATACTGACAATAAAAATACTCCCCGCACACCTTCACCCCCACTTCTGTCCTGTCAGCACTACAACAGGCAATGAGACAAGGTGCTGAAACAGACTGCCTCCATTAGGGACCCCACAACCCCCATTGTACACCCCCAGTTTCTCTCTCTCACACACCTACACACTGTCGTGTTTCCTTTACGTGTCGCTACATTATGATGCATTATAACCTACTAATGTTCTTATTGTACTATATATTGTAAAAAAAATACCAGTTGTTGTTTTGGCTGTGCCTGATGATTATTATTCTGATGTATTGGGGAGATTTACTTCTGATCAATCAATCAAATTGTTTGATCTCTAGAGGATGACACCATAGTGAATAATACCCACCATTGTCACACTGTCAATTCAATATGTAGGTCAACCCATTGGTAAGAACATCTAAACAACCAGCAATATAAAAAACATTCAGTTTTCAGTTATATAAACATGAGAAAAGATCCTCACATTCAGTTTCTCATTATCATTACCATCTGTCAACTGACAATGATGATGTTGTAGTATTTGCAATTTTTTGCCTCTGTGTCAATAACAGGTTACATTATGTGTAAATTAATTTGAGAAACTGATTTAAGTTAAAATAATCAATTTGAGTTAGATCCAGTGAATTAAATACTTGACTTTATTGAACTTTATTGAAAGGAAATAATCCTGCTGAATAATAAAAAATAAAATAAAATAAACTGCCCATGCCTATTGTAAAACCACTACAGATATTTCTATGGCAAAATCTGCACATCGTTCCACTATCTCATGATCTATACTGTCACATCGCTCTACTCTAACTACAGACATGCTCTTTCGCACATGTATAGCCACACAGATATGTAATGAAATCCAGATCCTCCCTGGGGAAGCAAACATTGCTTTACACAAAATACTTTGTCCTGAATGTTTATTATGATTCTCTGAGGCTTCCCACTCTGAGAACAGCGGGTCGGAGAGGGAGCGAAGCTGCAGGCTGTGTGCGGTCGGCTCGACAATTCAATCACTGACACATTCTCCGCACTGCGCAGTATCACACTTTATTGTTTTTATCCCTTCAGCCAAATTCTAACCTTGCAGCTACCAACTCATCTGTCTGTACAATTTGCTCCTTGTCCATCTATGTAGACATGTGTTCTGTTTGTCAGTCCACGTGATTAATCCATCAATCATTTGTCTGTCCATCCATCCATCCGCTTGGGTGGTGGACACCCTGTGGATTCTGAATGCCTACAATGTCAGAGGGGAGACCCTGTCTTTCAGCGTCAGTATCCAGAGTCACACACACACACACACACACACTTTGGCCCCTCACTCAGCAGCCCCACCACCTCCCATCATGCCTTGCTTGGCTGTATTATGACAGGTGGAGTGTTGGTCACCACTAGCCGGACTTTCCTACCAGCATCTCTCCTCGGCCTCAGCTCAGGAGGGCTGCACCAGACAGTTAGCATGTGTGCTAAACCCACATACTTGCTTTAAAGACTACAAGCATAGTGTTAGAGAGCGTGGAGGAGAAAGGAGGAGAGAAAATGGTAGAGGAGGGACATGCAGAGGATGAGTAACAGTGTAGGAAAAGAGGATGATGAAGAAGATGATAGAGGAAAGTAGGATGAGGCAGAGTGAGAAGAAGAAGGCAAAGGTGACAATTATCACAAAGGAGGTGTGAAGCTGAGATGGAGGAGGAGGAACATGGAAAAATGAATCACCCTGATGGTGAGAGGAGAGAGCATTTGTAATGAAAGCACCAAGTCTTCACTCATCACCTGCACAAATTCTCGCTTTTCTCTGGAGATAAGACTGCTGAGTTATTATTTCTTCTTCTCTACTTCAAACTGAGTGATGGACAGTTTTTAACACTTCAACTTAAATTTACTTTCTTTCAGATGCTGTATAAACCAGTAGAGCAGCAGAAGTGGGTCTCATCACGATGCAGATTCATACTATTTTCAGGTTGAAGTCATAGTCTGTAGTCAGTTTTGCAGCTTCAATGTATCTCTGTGCTGAAATAATAATTTATATTTTTCTGTAATTTCAACATTTTTGTGATGATGATTTAAAACTAATATAAGGAAGATTTGAATATTTCAAACTTTGATGCTGCACACTGATACAGTACATTGAAAAAAGTTTGTGAATGAGCCTGAACTGTAAATTTTTACTGTTTTTCATATTTTTTTGCAAACAAACATTTGTTAGAATAAAATATTTTATAAGAGATGATTTAAACTAAATTAAATGTATCTTGAATTAAATTATGCTCAAGATTAATCTTAACACCACCATAAGTGTAGGTTAATCTGCCATTTTAATTGCTTAATGCTATATATTTACATTTCTGGAGTGTAGTTTAAAAATGTTTGAATGGCAAAATGACATGTGTGAAGAAATATTTTGATTAAATGATGTTTAAATTACACTGATAAACAGCCGAAGTGCTTTACACAAGATTAATTACCAAACAACAAACAACATGTATCTTAATTAAAATTAAGACATTTGAGAACATGCACTGTGATGTGCTAAGGGTCTCCATGTGCTGTCAGTTCTGTTCTAATACCTTATACACAACTTAATTATTCTGGTTTTGTGCTTACATGCTGCATAGTCTAAAGAAAATGTGTATAATTAAATGACCACACAGTAAACCGTCAGGCTTCTCATGTTTGCCCTGGCGCCCCGTATGAGCGGCTGGAGAGCTCCCGTAGGAGCGGCTGGAGAACAACAACACTCGAGATGTGTGGAGAGGCCTAAAGACCATCACTGGCCACGGACAGAGAGCAGGCACGGTGGCATCTGATGAAGATCAGGGCTTGGCCAACGAGTTAAACCTGTTCTTCAACAGGTTTGATTCCAGCCCTCCCCCTCCCACTTCACACATCTCCAGTCCAGCAGCTACACCCACCCCCACGCACTCTCACCATTTCACACCACCCCCATCCACAACCATCCCATCTCTGCCCCCCACCTCCACCCCCCTTTGCCTCACTTCTAATCAGGTGAGGAGAGAACTGAGGCGACTTAAGACCAGGAAAGCTGCAGGTCCAGACGGCATCGGACCCGGACTGCTCAGGGACTGTGCTGACCAGCTCTGTGAGGTGGTCAGTTACATCTACAACCTGAGCCTGAGTCTGGAGACGGTCCCGGTCCTGTGGAAGACCTCCTGTGTGGTTCCGGTTCCTAAGATGGTGCACGCTAAGGAGCCAAACCACTACAGACCAGTAGCCTTGACCTCCCACCTGATGAAGACCATGGAGAGGCTCATCCTCAGCCACCTTCGCTCAGTGGTCAGCACCGCGATGGACCCGCTGCAGTTTGCCTACAGGCCGAACATCGGAGTGGATGACGCTGTCATCTACCTGCTGCACCGGGCGCTGACTCACCTGGAGAATGCCGGAACCGCTGTGAGGGTCATGTTCTTTGACTTCTCCAGCGCCTTCAACACCATCCGGCCAGCTCTGCTGAGAGAGAAGCTGGAAGGGGCAGGAGTGGACGGACGACTGGCTGCATGGACGACCGACTACCTCACCAACAGGCCACAGTATGTGAGGCTACACAACTGTGTGTCAGAGGTGGTGGTTTCCAGCACTGGGGCTCCTCAGGGGACGGTGCTCTCACCGTTCCTTTTCACCCTTTACACATCGGACTTCACGTACGACACCAGCAGTTGTCACCTCCAGAAGTTCTCTGACGACTCGGCCATTGTTGGCTGTGTGTCAGGGGGGAACGAGCTGGAGTACAGGTCAGTCATTGTGGACTTTGTGGACTGGTGTGAGCGCAACCACTTGTGCTTGAACACCAGTAAGACAAAGGAGATGGTGATTGACTTCAGGAGGAGAACACCACAACACACACCGGTGAGCATCCAGGGTCTGGACATTGAGGTAGTGGACAGTTTTAAGTACCTGGGTGTTCACCTCAACAAGAAATTGGACTGGACTCACAACACTGATGCCCTGTACAAGAAGGGCCAAAGTCGCCTCCACCTTCTGAGGAGACTGAGGTCCTTTGGAGTGTGCAGGCCTCTCTTAAGGACTTTTTATGACTCTGTGGTAGCCTCTGCTATCCACTACGGCGTGGTCTGCTGGGGAGCAGGCAGCACAGACCGGGACAGAAAGAGGCTCAACAAGCTGGTCAGGAGGGCCAGTTCTGTCCTGGGCTGTCCACTGGACTCTGTGGAGGAAGTGGGTGAAAGGAGGATGTTGGCCAAGCTAACATCCATCATGGACAACACCTCTCACCCACTACATCGGACAGTGGAGGCACTGAGCAGCTCCTTTAGTTGCAGACTGTTACACCCTCCATGTAGGAAGGAGCGGTTCCGCAGGTCATTCATTCCAACAGCTGTTAGACTGTACAATGCCACAGTTTAAATATACATGTACAAAACCGGTTATCATGCATCCATAGCCCACCTGACTGTATTGTTTTTTACTTTATTTATTTTATTATTACGTATAACATATTATATATGTTAAGTCGTAATAGTGTATATAGTTGTAGATTCTCGTTAAATGTTTATTACTTTTGTATTTTTGCACACCCTTTCATTCTTTTTGCACATTACTGTTGTTCTTTTTGCACTGACCTGCTGTAGCAATTGAATTTCCCCAATGTGGGATCAATAAAGAATATCTTATCTTATCTTATCTTATCTTATCTTAATCTGGTTGTAGCCTTACATCACAACATCCTTATCACAGTTTTATTCACAGTGACCTCTGTGTTTTCTTACTTTGAGGAGTTTCTCCCACGCTGACCTCTCTGAACTCACTCAAGCACCACATACTGAATTACCCAAATTATTTATCATGAGACTCAAAGAACCAAGAAGCTGACATTTCTCTCTCTTCTCTCAAGAAGGAAAGAGGAGACAAAGCCAGGAGGACCAACCTCTACCGGGTGGCCAGGAAACAGGAGCTGGAGTCCTTAAGATACACACACACACACACACACACACAAGCAAGCATACAAACCCATCGCCCACCAGTCACTTTCAGCTCTCCCATCACCCAGGCGTGAGAGTACATACCGGCTCAGGTCTCTAAATCTGATGAACCAAAGCGCTCAGCCTCAGCGCCCCGGGAAATAATAATGAATATGGAATGATAGCCTGTATTCTGCAAATGCAACCAGATGCAAAAGGTGGAGGGAAAAAAATCAGGAGCAGATGTTTGTGAAACAAGATGTCTCAGGGACTGTGAACAGCCAGTGTGCCCTGCAAACATGTTGTAACCTTAGCCTGCGTGTAGCATAATCACTTATAGTACTGTATGTATATCGCCACTTTGTAATGAGGGAAGGTATGGAATAGTTCTGCAGCTGCTCTCTGGGAAAGTTCAGTTGTTAAGGAAGCAGCCGAGCTAGACACAACACCACCCAATTAACATAGAGACGTCAGATAATAAGGAAACCGCACATGTCTGACACATTTCTATAGCCTACTGTACATGTTGTGGTGGGAGAGTGTGTAACTGCATATCTTCCATTTCCATAGGCTCACACATACATATCAGTGCAGGCAGCTGGTGTACAGTTCAGCTAGTAGAGCCAGATATTTGTACTTCACTTTAAGCAACTGTCTTCAAGATCCCTGTTTTCTTATTTTATTGGAGCTCAGACTGAATGACTGTGTGTTTCTGTATTGAAATGTGTAGAAAAAACTTCAAAATCACCAGACATGGGACAGATCATTGTAATCCAGAGTACTGTTATACCACTCAGCTAAAACTTTACATTGAAACCCACGACACATTAATACTTTAAACTAAAATCTGTAACTCTGCATGTTGATAACCCTTTTACCGAAAGTAGAGGTGGCAGAGAAGCTGTCAATCTTCTTACTACTGAACATAATTATGAAAAAAAGTTTCTCACACTCTTATTTTAGTTTGTCTTAAGATAGAAACTCAAAATGAAATTAAATTAGTGAATGAATTAGGACAGGCAAAGCGAGAATTGGCTGCTGAACAAAAAATAAATAAAAAAATGATGGGGAAAATAAACAACTGATATAAAATCTAAAGGAAATTAAATAATATTAAATAACTTTTAAATATTAATATAAATAAAAGGATTACACTTTAAGAGGCACCCATCATGCCCAGTGTCTACTGTACAAGCCTGTGGGGGCAGTGCTATGATCTGGGGTTGCTGCAGTTGGTCAGGTCAAGGTTCAGCAACGTTATGAACCCGATAGAATGAGGTCAGCTGACTACCTGAATATACTGAATGACCAGATTGTTCCATCAATGGATTTTTTCTTCCAGGAGTATGGGATTAGGTGAAAAATTAATGCAGCTCTGGGCAGAAAAAAAATCGCAGAAGCTTATAAATGAAATAATGAGTGTGTGACTTTTTTACAATATGATATTCACATTTGTCTCTTTTAGTTATGACTAAATAAAATTAAAGAAAAAATAAATGATGAATCATCTATCAACAAAACGCCGTGATCGCTCTGAAACAAACAAATTTCACTTTGGGTTTGTCACCTTCACTGTCCGCATTTATGAATCGCTGTTAGTTTGTCCTTTCAGAGCCACCGTAGTATGAGGTCACGATCCAAGATGGCGCTCCCTGTGCAGACTAACATGAAACATCTCTTCAGGTTCATTCAGAAGTTAACTTCTCCGAAAAGGTTGTTTTCCGCTGGAGCCTGTCCTGAAAACAAGGTACGTACTGCGGTGAAAATGTTTTTAACTGTGGAGTTTGGTGTCACAGCTCGAAGAAGCGACTTCGAGCCGAGAGAGTTTATGTGAACGATTAAACTGAAACTAGATTTCTTTTTTTGTTTGTACTCAGTGTGTTCACCTGTTCATCCACCAGTCGGGTTTTAGCCTCTCGTGTAAAGATTTTCTGAATTGCAGTGCTGGTATTGTTTATTTACAATGAGGGGTCCTAGTTACATGATGCCAGTGGAGAGCATGTTGTATGTCTCTCGGTTAACTACCTGTTATAATAAGTAGTGACCTTTTCAGCAGGTGTGCTAACTACTGTAGTGTAGAGGTGGTGTGCTGTGCCTAAAATGTGTTTGTAGCTGAGACATCCCTAAAAAGAAGCATATACAACTTTTGCTAGATATTTACAATCAACTGTAGTCTAATTGTGGCAAACTATTTTTGAAAGACAAGAAAATGTTATGGTAAAACTGGATGTTTGTTGGGGAGAAAAGGCGGAAATAAATCCCTGTAAGACTGCAGAGGAGCTACAGGAGTGCTGGTGCACAGTTACATGCTTGTCAGTAGCAGGGTGCAGCAGTAGGTGCCATCTTTTGCCCTGCTGGGACTTGTTGCTGCACAAACTGGACCTACACGAAGAGATCAGAAGCAAATCTCATAATCTGATGTCTACAGAGGAAGATCTGAATAGGCCTGATGGTTTTGGAAACAAGTGCTGTGGGCAGATGAAGTTAAAACTGAAAGCAACGAACTCACTCCCATGATATAACATGAGGATGGAAGTATTCTTCCTTAAAGTTGTGTAGAGACAAACTAAATACTAAATACCATAAATTTTATTAGTTACACAAAAACGTCTTCAAACTGATTAGAAACGCCTATAACAGCACAGTGATTTAAACCATCGCTTCAAAATCCACCATGAACTACTTCCCACACACAATCCCCTGATTTAAACAGAACTAAATACTCTCCAATTCACCAAACACATTTGTTTTCATTAAACTACAGTGCACTGTTGTCTATTAGTAAAATTGATTAAGTTCTTATTGCATCTTTAGTATCTGCACTGTGCTCTGAGCAGGAAGTCTAACACTATATAATAAATAAATTATAATAATAAATAAATATACAGTCTATTTGCAGTCCATTGCTTTCAAGTGCAAGTGTGTCAGACTGTCAGTATTAGTCTAAAACTGTTTTTAAAAAGTAAAGACATGCAGAGAATACTTGTGAAACTGCAGCAGGATTTAGGTATTTACAGCAGCTGCATTTAGTTTGACAGCACAAAGGGTTTTCTGAGACTTTCAACCTCAGCAGTAGCCGTCAGCCTTGGTGTTCTGACTGAAGTTCCTGTTTCTCAAAGAAGAGATGAAAGAAAAATGGCTCTACCATATCATGGTTAAACCAGTCCAGTCCATGGAGAAGAGGCAGCCTGGGAAATGGAGGAAATCAGAAACTTAAGTTGAGCTAAACAAAGAAAATTATAACAATTGTTTTTGCATAAAAATTTGACTGTAGCTCTTTGTAGATTTTACAAAGCTGAAAAATCACAGTTATTGGTTGATATCAGGATTTTTTTTTACTTTACAGTTCCTGAATGAGTTTGTTTAAATTTAAAGTTAGTTTAAATAGTTTAAATTACACCTGTCTTTACTTTAACACACAACCTTCTTTTACTTCAGTAGCTTTTGTTTGTAACTATGTTTTCCATACTCTGTCTTAATTTTACTCTGTTCAGTTTCCTTTTCCAGTCTTAAATGTGACATCATATCCTCAGTAGCTCCTCAAGTTTAACTTTTTACTTCACTGGATTTAAACAACGCACCTACTACAACTCTGCTTAGGGTTTCCCATTATTGCACGGCTGCCTCTGAGACGCAAATGGGGTGTTAAGGCAAACAACGAGTCTCCTGGGACACATTAAAATAACCAGTGTGTTTCAGTACGACAACAATTCTAATTACTGAGCTGTTCTTGCATTACGAATCAGCTAGAAACTTCACCCATCTGCCCAAAGCCCCGTTGCTGGTTGATGTATGAGCTGTAATGCAGTATGCATGTTGACCGCCAACCCGTCTGTATTTTGTTAAGGCAAAGTCTCTGCAGAGGTTGGAGAGAGGTGTGTGACGAGAGGGGAGAAAGTAGGGGGGGCTCAAAAAGCATCACAGCAGTCCTTCATTACCAGCAATAACAGGAGAATTGAAGTGTTGGTTTTCATTTGTTTTAATTTTCTCCAAATGTGGACGACTGAGTGCAAACACAGGCACGCTCACAATGCTCCGAGGTGTGATGTGCGTCAAACAAGATGCTTTTTTTGGGAGGTTTTTCTGCACTGTGCAAAATGTGTTTAAAAAAGAGAAACTGGACCGCAACAAACCAGTGCAAAGACGAAGTGTGACCTTTGTCAGATGTTTTAGAATTTTGTTCAATGTTGACAATAACGTGATAATAACTTGTAGTAATTTGCCAACATGACTTGAGCAGAGGAGAAAACTGCTGTCAGCTGTTATTTTATTTTTATTTTTTATGTTTTAACTTGGGGAAACAAAAAAAAAAAAAGTTTTCTTGTGATGCATTAAGTGTTTTGTGCTTGGACGGTTGTAGTGTTATTGTCATTAGCGATTTATTATTGGTCAGTTCTGTCCTCCAGTAATTATTGAAGGAATACTAAGCTAGAATGTTTAGGCATAAGTATTGTTATAAAGCTTTATCGTGTCTCCTAAAAGTTATGATCCTATCATTCCTATCATCATATCACTTATGCCAAACAAGCAACTTAATCACTGCCTGTATCACATTTAGAGGCAATTATTTTTGTTGTTGTTTTGTTTTGTCTTTGTTTTTGTGTGTGTGCTTTTGAATTTGCCAATTCCCTAACTTCAGTCACAGTTGATTTGATTTTATATTAATGTATACAGTTGATTTTCCTTAACTTAACCAACTGCAGCAAGTTCACAAAAGTTGAATACTTTCAATGTTTTATCATATTTTTTATATTAATTATATAAAAAATCTTTTATTTTTTTTCCTTTATATATATATATATATATATATATATATATATATATATATATATATATATATATATATATATATATATATATATATATATATATATATATATATACTCCTGATTATTCAGCTTTATAGAAGACTAATGCTGAAATGGCAGACCCCCTTTTTGTGTGAATGCAGTGGCTGCTCAAAATTAATAAGACATAGTGTTGTTTAAAATTGAGTGACAAACTAGTCTCAGTCTTAAATCAGAGTTGATAATTCTTGATGACAAGGCAAAACAAAGGTGATGGTGAAGTGCTGCATAATTTCATTTACTCTGAGTAGTGAATTCAGTCAGTGTAGTTTTGAGTTTAAGTGTGTGTTTGAAGAGCGTGTCCTCCCTAGAGCCCCGCTGCTCTACACTAACCTCTAGCCCGTTCAGCCGTCTCTCGCCTGTGGTCCCATTATTGTCTGATATCAGTCATGTCAACTCGGGGCTCCAGGAAAGAGGAAGTGACTTCTAATTTGCTTCTCTGTTCTCCTTCACTCCAAATTCACTGAGTCGGGTGTCAGCTAAAACCATTAGTGCAGCTCCCGCACCACATGGGAGAGGCTGGCGAGAGTGAGGAAACACGGCCTCTCCTTTGAGGATGTTCATTAACTGCCCTATTTATTTTCAACTGTCAGAAAAACCACTAATTCTCAACAGTCTGCTCTGTGTAATTAGGTCTGTCGTAGTCGTTCTCCAGCCAGGACCCTCACCCAGATTCTGTGCACGTTACCCTGTTCTTAAAACTATCCCATATGTCAACATATTCCTTTTTCTTTTATTCATATCTAGCCAAGTCGAATTACCAAAACTGCCTGTAGACATGTACCCACAGTGGCACCAGGGGAGTCTTACTTGTTTTGATCCAGCACATTTTGCTGAGCGTCTGACATTTTTAATTAAAACGTACCAAGTATCTGGTATCATGCCTTTGAGGTGCACACAAGTCAACAGACGCTGCTTTTGCAGCAGGAAATGACTGGACTCTTCAGAAAAGCTGCTGCTGGTGGTTCGCTCTGAGTGTTACCATAATTATAGATTGATAATTTATGAGGTGTGTGCTGCTTATTTTTTGCTCTGTTGTGACTTTTATGTGTTTTACAGGTACTATTAGCGCTTGTGTCAGTCATTTGTTTCCTGTAAGTGAAATGAAATTAAACATGTTCATTGTTAACACAGGCGGCGAAGGAAGTGGTTAAATAAAACTATTGGAAACAGTTTGGAAGGACTGACTGCATGGAAACAAGTAGCTCTGACATGACTGTGTTTATCTAACAGTGAAAAAAGTTACATATAATTTAAGCTAGTCTTGGCTTTTCCAGCTGCACACAGCTGCTCTACATGTGATCATGGACATATTGTAGGCAAACTGCTTTGGTCTCAACAGGCCTTAACTCAGAGTACAGTGTTACAGTTTCTTAATCCTTGTTTGCATGAAGGAACCAGTTGTCAGTAGCTATCATTAAAAAGGTGTTGACATTTATTTTGTATTGTTTTTTATATGCTGTGCTCACGTGTCATATTCACTGCAGTCAAAACAGTCTTTTGGCAAGGCGGGGGTGTCATCTGCAAAACTCGCATCCCAAAACGCTGCATTAGCCAATCATATACGTACAAGCTTTAGTTTCTTGTGTTTTAGTTTGTTTGTTTGAAAAAGAAAGGGCTTCTGTCATTTGGAAATGGTTTGGCAGCAAAACATGTGAATCAAAGATCTGTGATTCGCGAGTTGTGTTTGAAACTAACCGCTCATACACAAACGCGACCAATGTGAGGAGAGATTCAGCCAACAACAGCAACAAACTCTGTTAATTTGTTTGCCAGTGGTACTTTCTATAATCGGAGCTGGAAGAAAGTGATAGAGGCTTTGGCATTTGCTTCATTCAAAAACATGATGCCATTTAGCCACATTAAAACAAAGGCTGGTGGCTGGTTACATCCTGTAACTCGGTTTTAGTTTGGTTTAGTAACACTGTGTCTGCCCTGGTTCTCTAGGCCGTATGCTGATGTGACTTGTGGCCTAAGGATGTTGATTATTTATACTTTTGCTTATATTCTTAATGCAAACATATTGCATATTACTGTGATATATTAAGCCTGTATCGCCTTTAATTTGAATGCCTGAATTGAACTGAACTTTACTGTGGCAATATTGTGTGATACTGTATTGATTCAAAACCCTGTCTGTTGTTATTTTTAATTAATAATTTAAACACAAACTCTAGGCAGTGATTCATTTTATGTTGTTTAAACTCCAGACCACTAGATGGCAGTGTTATGCATGTTGAACTTTTTATGTTTTAACTCAGAATGTATGCGTATGATTATTATATTATCACATTTTTATTAAAATTACATTTAAAAAAAAGCAATATATAGACTATAAATTAAATAGTTTCCTAAGTACATTTTGTATTTTCTGATTCTTGGCAAAACACTGCTCTGTTAACAATTAGTGTAAATGGAAAGTCACAAATATAATATTGAACATATTTAAAGTGTACCCAGAATTTTGAAGTACAACATTCAGTTTTTTTAGTAAGTAGTAGTGGCGCTTCGCAGCTCAGAGCACTTGGCTGGGGTCTTTCTATAACCTAACACGGTTATTAAAGAGTGTGGTCTGACTTAATATAGAAAATATAACTTGACGCACAATGTGTTTATTGAACTTTAAACAAAATTACATTCTTTCCTTATTATTAACCACAGTACTTTTCTTGCCTAAAACCAACCACACACTCTGTGGTTGAACTCGGTCCTGTGGTTTGTCAACCTCCTCCCATTGTACGCCCTGCAGTTGTCTCTGGTAATTAATTTAGCTTTGATTCATTAAAACATACACTGAATCTGAACACAATCATAATATGATTACATCTGCTACAATAATATAATGTGTCGTTAAATCTGAGGGAAGTTAAATCTGAACTGTGGAAGCATTAGTTGGCAAAACAATTTTACCATAAGGTCTATTTATTAGTTGTTAGATCTTAAGGCGTCAGTTTCATGAAGGTAATATGATACGATATCAGTTGTCATTGTTTGGCAGTTCCCATAAAGTAGAAAAGTCATTAAATATTTAGTTCCTAATGAGCCAGATTACGGTTTCCTGTCTCGAGGAGGCTGCTTCTCTAGGTAACCCCCCCCCCCCCCGTACGCCCCACCTCAGGCCACATTGAAATCTGGATCCTTCAGAAGCTGCAGCCTGTTAGAGCCAGAGTCTGGGGCTGCCTTCCCTGCCTGGTTATTTTTGGAGCACCGTCGGGCCCTGTCTGCGGGGAGTGCTGTTTTTGAAGGGCCTCCAGTCCCATTAATCAGCCGAGGGACCCCACGGCGTGAGCGGGCCCCGAGCCCTGGCCCGCCACACTGCAGCATTCTGTTCTTCTACCCCCGCTCTCCGCACAGTGTGAAGCTCAGAGGAACCTCATCAATCTCACCTGTCCCACACGTCAACCGCAGATTTAATCAAACGCTCCTTTTGGACCTTCCCCTCTGCTCCCCCTCTCTGGGAGGAAAAAAGGAAAAAAACTTGTCTTGACTGTAGTAACACTTTTATTCTTATTTATTTTTTTACCACTTTGCCTCCTCCATCACATTCTTTTCCTTTTTTTTTCTTGTGTTATCTGCTGCCCCATTTCTTCTCTGCATGCATACACATTCCTGTGTGCATGTTTTCTCTGTGGACATATGCACTTTGTTTCCAGCTGTGGTATGTTCCCACCTTAGCCAAACACACACACACACTCACATTTTTAGGGATAAAGAGGGGTGTAATACAGTAAGCCCCATTTCCTTTTTGATACCTCAGTGAAGTGCAGCTCTGTTGGTCGCCATCGTTAACAGGTCCCAAAGTGAGAGGAAGACAGAGATGAAGAACGATAGAGAGGAAAAGCAGGAGCTGTGTCAAGGTGCATTTCAGCAGTGTTAATGGGGTGTGTGTGTCACTCAGGACAGAAGAACAACACTGGATCCAGTGTGTCGAACGCTCAGTGGGAGAGCCACGAAAATGCTCCATCTGTAGGTCCATCTCGATGCGCTCCAGCCACGGTCAGATCTGGACGTTTTCCTTGGCCTACAAAGAGCTGATAGTAATTCACAGCGGGGCAAGCGGTGATTCTCCCAGAGGTGGTTTTGAGATGTGTTGAAATTGGCGCAGTGAAATGATGGGGACCGTTGCCACCCCCCACTTCTTCCTCAGTGAGAGAGATGTCAGTGTGCCACTCCAGGACTCCCGGTCTCTGATATGATGTATGAGCTCCGAAAAGCGGCCCAGAACAGATCAGAGAAGAGAAATCCACTGTTTTGCAAGTCTGAGCCCAACCAAAACTGTGACTGTGATTAATAACACGCAGCAAAGCGAGACTGTAGGTCTGGACATGCTCGACGCTGCAACCTCTCAACAATAGCTCGATTAATTCTTTACCAACATGGCATCTTTACGGTTTAGGATAAAAGTGCTGGACAGTTGACAAAACATCTAAACAAAACTATAATATAACATTACATCATGTTGTTTTTATTCTGCCGATCATTAAATTTATAGTTGCCTCTGGAAAACGATAGGTTATGCATGATCACATGGTGTGTGCAGGGTTTTTGTGTATTTATGTTTAGTGCATTGTTTATACATCTGGACCCGTGATTGAAGCCATTTCTTACAGTGACCAATATACTACTGAGTAAAGAAAGCAATATTCAAACAGGCCATGAGATGCATTTTAGTGTCCGGATATATGGAAGATTTTTTTTTTTTTTTTTACTATAACTTCTGCATGATCTCATTTATGATAAAACATTTTGTCAGATCAGTTCAAGGAAAGTGCAGTCTCCACATTGTTCCAGCTTTTTGCAGGTCCATATTTTATTTCACTGTTAGGTGTTAGGTGAATGTTTTGGCCTCTACAGAAGGAGTTACTTAGATTAGAGAAAGATTCGTAAAATCCCTGTCCTGTGAAACTACACACTGAATATGTGTTGGAGTTCTGTTCAGTTTTTCCCCAGTGCTATTTCTCATCCTCACACATTCTTCTGAGGATGTAATTTCATTGTATCTTGCACTGAAATGATGAATTTGTTTTCTTTCCCAGGGTTCTGAAAGTCTTTAAAGAGAAAAGAGAAATGTTTCCTGGAACCATATTTTCTCTTAAATGATAGGAAATCCAGGACTGATTCTTTTTTTTATTTGGCCTTGACTGAACTGAATCCTTTCCAGTTGACTATTGTTTTACGTTTAATAATAGAGCTTATACACAAGATCTGCTCACATTCCTGTTTCTTTTTTTTCATGAGCTGTCTGATCGTTTTCTTTCCATCAGCGTTGATCCTTGATGTGAGCTGTCAAATTCATATAGACAGACACCTTCACAGCTTCTCTCATGTTGATGTAGGCAATGACTATGACACGTGTGGACGTATGTCTATGTTTGCACATGACCACCATCCCTACAGAGATTACCATGCACATACACGCATTGACAAATGAGCACTTTTTCCCGGAAAGGTAGTGCAAGTGTGAAAACATGGCTTTTTAGTGTATCTAACCTTTTGGCTGTTGGTGTTAATGTCACACACACACGGTGCATAACGCATTCAGCATATGGCAGATGTGAAGGAAGGAAAGCTTTCCTCACTTTAGTGACAATGTATGACAACGTTGTGCCTGTCAGTGTAAAATATGAGCTTTAATATGAGCTTTCCTAAGCAACAAGTGCACCTTACAGAACTCTGAAAATGCTGCCAACGTCTTAGTACCAGATACCAGAAGGGCACCTTCAGAGGTTCATGCCTGGATGGGTAAATGCTGTTTTGGTATTAGGGTTGGACTTGTTTAATATTATGCAAGAGGTTTTATTGTTGTGGCTGATCTGTTTAGCTCAATGCAGTGTTTTGCACTGGACACATTCAAGTGTGTTGTGCCAAAGCCCAATTAGTCATAGTGCAGCAGTTGTTCATCAAAAGCCGTCAACGACAAAACACCTGTGTTTCATGATGTGCTGACATCATGAAACGCAACATGCTTGGAATATTTCAACCACTAGAAAATAGTCCTGTGACCTACAACACATAATAACTTCATATAGAGGTCTGAATACTGTCTCCAGGTTTGCTCAGCAGATATATAATTAAATAAGCAGAACAATCAAATTATTTTGGCATATAAGTAGTCAAATTGTTGCTCCTTATTTTATATCTTAAACCATCTAATAGGAAATAAAGCACTCTACACGTATGTGAATTAGTATAATCCATGGGAAAAGAAAGCTAAATGATAATAGTTTATTACTTTTGGCTTTGCAGGGCCGTATTCATTACAAACATTAACTGCTTTACAACATTTGCCTTCTCCTCTTTCATCATGCAGTAGCTGATTTACTTTCTTGCGTAACCTACTTTCTCATCCAACAGCTACAGAAGCACATGTTTAGAGACACTTTCCTTTGACCAGCAGTAACATGGAGGTGTTTGGAGAAGCAACATGATGTGCGATAGCCCATGATTGCCCAGTGGCTAGTTAGCTGTGGTGCTGACTCTCATTTGACACCCGATTGGCTCAAATGACATCATTACCATGTCTGCATAGCTAATGGATTCCCCTGGGGGCCACAGCAGAGGGGAACATGCGTTTGCCATGTCGACTTGAGGTGAGAAAATACATGAGCCAGACTTGGGGCCCATCTGCACCCCAATCAATCCTGACACCTCTTAAGAGGCTATCAGCATCAGCGGTGCTCCAGTGCAATTACCCCGTCGATAATGACATAAGCACCCAGTTCCTTCCTGACTCTTTTTTTGCCGGGTAGCAACTGGCTCCCTGAGGCCAATAGTCTGAGACTCTGTGGACCAAGCTGGCCTCCGAGCAGTTGTTCTTTGATCCCTCTGGGCTGGAAAATGCCGAAACTCTGGGCAACGCTGGTGAGAGGGCAGCTGTTACCTGATCTCAGATGCTGTGCTGAGCCTGTCTGATAGTCAGATTGAATGTGATGGGGCTCAGCAAGCTGTCAAGATAACCACTCTCTGAACGGTGACTGAAGAGGATATCCTCTGAAAGCTTCAGGTTTAAATGATTAGTTATGATAACCTCAAGGAGAGCAACTAAGGAATATATTATCAGCAGTCAGATTTGAGGTGATAACACACAGATCCCATGAGGTTTGAGGGGGAAGAGTTGGAAAAACTCTTCTGTTAAAATGTCCAGCTGTTGATGTAGACAGCCCCTCAACACATGTTGAGCTAAAACAAACGTAACGTCGTCATTAGTGTGGGTTCTTTGTTTTGAAAATGATAGCAGACCATAACTGTGTCAACTTTAACACAAGGTTAGTTTTCATGGGTAGTTTATGAATTTAACAAGAGGCGTGTGATATTAATTAAAAAAATATCTGGACACTTTCTGCCATTATCTGATTGTTGATAATCAAATGATAATGGCAAAATGTGAAACCTGCTGGTTATGCACCATAGTTTGGAAACATGAACCAAACATTACAGGCAGAGCTGTTGGATTGTGATATCTTCAGCCGGACAGTTTGTGTATATTGAGTTTAAAAGATTCAAAAGATATTTGAAACCATCTCTCTCAGTAGTATGAATTAACACCATGTCTCTGACAGTGTTTGTCGCCATCTGAGTGTGGTTTTGTGCTTGTACCTCAGCTGGCTTCAGTCTGTCGTGACCAGTTGACTTCTGAAGCTTTTTATATTGTTTATATTTTGTGCACTGGTTAGTTTAAATTTCTAAATGTGATGTGAATGCAAGTGCGTAATTTCTGTGTCGAACTGTTAAATGTTATGTTGTAAATTGCATTTTTAACTTTAGCTATTTAATTTTTGGTAGCTACACTAACTTGGCTTATGGGACATTGACTGACCTGCACCATGGTAGCACGCTGCATCCATGCTCAGAGCATCATTCATTATCAATGTGTCATGTAGCTACTAAGCTACATGTCAAATGCAATGAGTTTTTGTCTGTGGACTCGTGTTTTTATCTGTGGATTGCTAATCAGTTACACACTTTGTTAAATCAACAATGAAGATATTATTGCACATACATCTCAGGAATTTTAAACTAAATGCAGGAAAAGCTGATCATTACAATGTCTACTTCCAAATAAACAAAAGTATGTTTAAACATGTTGCATAAATTCCGTTACTGTCACAGAAAAACAGCAGCATGTGAAATAATTCACCACCTTTTGTTTGGGTTTGTCTAGCAGGGATGTATATTCCAGAAAACCTGTTTAGCAAGATCCGGTTAGTTTTTTTTAAAGCTGCTTTTACTTGAAACCTGCTCTAGAGGTTGTAGAACTAATGTAAAATGCTAACTGTAGTGCCAATGGAAGTTGTTGTTACCTCCACCCAGCTCCACACTCTAACAAAGACATGATCCCTCTCCAGCCTTTTACCTGTTACTGTGAGCATCCTGCCAAACCACAGCACAACACCTCTGCATCCCGGCTTGTGGGCTCTTCATTTGTGTTGCCCAGATGTTGAACACTGTCTTTCTAGTTGCCCAACGAAAAAAGAAGGAAATAAAAAACTGTTCCTGTCTGTGTCTTTGTGTTTTTTATGCTCTACTGAAGCCTTAATCTACCGTGTAAAGACTTTGGTGAAGAAGCCCTAGATTTTAGATGCCAGTGTGGTTTCATGTCTCATGACAGGTGCCCTCTAATTGTATCATGTGGTGCTTGGTGTCACAAGCAGTGGTTACGACTCCCTTCCAGCAGGGCAGAGTGAAAGCCAATGTTCAGAGGAGTCGGCCAGTGCCGGAAGAAATAAGACGGTCTTACCCGACCAGTCTTACCCAACACAATGATCTCCTTCGTTCCTTTAGAGCAAGTCAAAAAACTGCTGCTGTCTCAAATCCACCTCTGAAAATACGGCTCAGACTTTAATGCTGGTGATGTGGCGGCTGCATGTAGTGTGGTAAATCTGACTTCTCAATGTGTCTCTGTCTTAACACAGGCCTTGAAGTTGATTACACTGATAATTAGGTGTTATTGTTGGCCAGTGAGGTGATGCATTCTTTGGGAGAGAACAGAGGTGATAGCCATGGAGTTAGCATCCCAGAAATACAAGACTGCTGCTGGCGTCCAACCTGCCAATAGTTGAACACTGACACTTCAGTCTCTGCAGGCTTCTTTCTAGTTTCTCACCTTTTCACCTTCGCTCTCTCTTTCTCCAAACTCTAATCTCACCTCACTTCACTAGTTTTCACAGCCTTTTGTGTCATTATCTTTTTCTCTTGTTGTTAGTTTAAGTTTTAAATGAACGAATATTTGCTGCATGATGTTATAGACATGATCTTTATTTTTAGAAGTTCAAGTACCAATGAAAGTGTGACAAGCAGTCATCTTGTTTGTATTTTACTAATTGAAAATATTAATTAAAATAATAAAATTTACAAAATGATCTTTTCTAGTTGTCTCCAGGATGTGGACGTGTTTTTTCTGGGATTCAGCCGACTGGCGTGCCCCATTTGGGGAACTATCTGGGTGCTCTGGAGAACTGGGTGGCCCTGCAGGACCAGTATCCTTCAGTGCTGTACAGCATTGTGGACATGCACTCCATCACCCAGCCTCAGGACCCGAACCAACTCCGGAGCAACATAATGGACATGGCGGCCAGCCTGCTGGCCTGCGGCATTGACCCAGAGAGAGCTGTACTCTTCCAACAGTCTCAGGTGAGTCGGTTAATCAGTACTAATGAATGGTTTCAGCACTATTTTATTTAGTGTGTCTGGTCATATCTTAGCTTGACTACAGCATTGTCTTTCTGATGGTTTCACCAGCTGCACCATCAAACACCTTCAGGTCATCCATAATGCAGCAGCACGTCTCATTTGTGACACGTTACACCACTTTTCAGATCTCTGCACTGGCTTCATGTAGCTGCTGCATCACGTTCAAAGCCCTGACTGTTGCCTACAGAGTTGTCAACTCAACAGCACCGGTTTACCTGAACTCCCTCATGCACCCACCCACCTCTGCACGCTCAGCTGTCTCACTCTCACTCTCTTCTCTTCCAAATCTTACTCTTTTTTTATTATTTTAGGCCAAATTTCTGCACATTATTTTACACGTTTCCTACAGTTACCCAACAAAAACTTAATCAATGCTCCACTGGAGTCGTGTAAAAGTATATGCGAGTGTCCCTTTTGTCAGACTTCGTTCCCAAGTTTGCTTATTTCATTTAGATCACCTGATATTTACCTGCTGGGCATCCCTGATTCCTAACTGTATGCTACAAAAGCGTAAAAACCCACACTACTATAAATTGTCATTAAGTCCTGATTCAGCCACGTAAAGAAACTGAAGAATAATGAAAAATTCAGTGTTTGCAGCGCACAGCAGATCCCAGATTTCAGGGTTAAATTCAGTAAGGACGGGGAGAGAAACCACAGCTGTTTGTTTCTGCCGTGTTGTTTTCTTGCAAGTTTAGAAGTTGAAGTGTATGTGTGAGATAGTTCAAATGCGTTTCTCTACCAGTCCTGCACACACACATATTCAGTCCTATTTTTATTCCTGTTTAGCTTCATGCCACATAACTTGGCAGTGAGGCGACTCTCCTGTTCAACATGCCTGCTCCACATGTAAAAATACGATGACTGGCCAAAGAAAATACTCAGCTTCATTTGGAAGAGGGAGAAAAAAAGAACTGAACTGGTGACGAGCTGAAGTCAGTGCATCAAAAGTGAAGTGAATGAATCAGCAGATCCACAAAACCTCTGGGTTTCATAGAAGTACTGAGGGTGGGGGGGTAGATCTACTGTGCTGGACTGTTCTCTAAAGTCCCCTTTTGAAGGTCATGCTCGCTGTCATGGCTGTATAAGTCACTATCAATGTCATGCCCACATGATCCGTAACATAAGCATATCTCTTGTTGCGGTGCGTTTTTGCCATGCAGCGTGAATGGAGGCCCTGTTCTTCCCAAGCCTTTAAATATCTGAGTTTTATTGCACTTCAAACCATATCCATCTCTTTCTGCGCTGTCATCGACATCTGTCCCATCTCTTGTCTGTCTGCAGCGTGTAATGAATACCGACCCCCTACATGCTAGCCTGAAATCCTGGTTTATGTCCCCGCTGTCTGGTGTTGACGTCACGGTCCGCAGAATGCTTTTCAAGCAACAAGAGAAAGAGAGGATGGCAACGCAGCCAGCGTCCATAAACTTTAATTTGCTGAAGCAGAAGGATATTTCCTGCGTACCCACACACATATTTCTTTTCTTTTCTTTTTTTTTTTTTTTACATTCACAACAGCCTCCATGAAAGCAGATATGTTAGAGTTAATTTACCACTGCCAGATGCTCAAGCGATACTACATTAGCCTTCACCTCTTCATTTCTCCACAACATGTTGCTATTAATTTGTCCACATGCAAATAGGAAAAAACGAACACTAACCTAAAGCTAAACAACAGTTCAAGCAGATGGCGTGTTAATAATTCAGTGAAAGGCTGAATTGAGTTTGTAAACAAGCAACAAGGTAACAACATTGAATTGATGTCTATTTAAGTCTATTTGCAGTGCACCAGTGTTTATTAGCTAATTTTCAAGTAATTGGCTTCAGTAAATAAACTCTATGTAACCTCAGCTGATTAAAAATCAAATCAAGTTTTATTTATATAGGCTAACGCCGCATATAACAAATTTGCCTAAAGGGGCTTTATAATCTGTCCAACATGCTAACACCATCTGTTATCAGACCCTCGTACTGGAACGGGAACTAACTCCAACAAATAGAAGAAACCACAGATGCAGGATTGTTTTGTGCCCTCAAGACTCGTAAAAATTAATTAAAACAAAAGTTTTTACTGTTTCCTGTTCTATTAATGCACAAAAGTAGAAACAGGCAGAAACCCCTTAAGTTAATGTGAGAGTAGTGTTAAGTGGCTGAACACAGGTGTGTACACCTGTCCTTGTGAGAAGTGTAGGGCAGATTGAACGTACACAGTAGCAGTACACTTCTCTCCCACTTGGAGGCGCTAGGGGGGCACCCTCCTCTTCCTCCACCACAGCTGGATCATACCACACCCCTCATCCCTTCATATGTGTTTGTTTAAGCTGTCTGCTTAATTTATTTATTCTATTTATCTCTTGTATTCTTCTTTGTGGTCAGCATAATGCACACAGGCAGTTTGCATGTGTATATGCAGTGTGTACATATGAATACATTATCTGTCCTCTGTGTAAACGTGTAGTAAAACCCTGTTAAATATTAAATAGGTACTACTCTAACCCAGCATTTGAGATTAGAAATGAAAAGAGAGTTTTTTGCTGATGGATAGAAAAAGTAGTTAAAGTATTAATACTCAGATCTAGAACTGTCCGTGCCAGGTGGCCGAGGTTTCGGTTGCACACATGCAGCTTGTGTTGCTGTTGTTATAAAACATAACTTCGTCCCGGTCTCTCCACCCTGCAGGTGTCCGAGCACGCCGAGCTCTCCTGGATCCTCGGCTGTCTGACCAGCATGCCCCGCCTACGCCACCTACCTCAGTGGAAGGTGAGTCGTTAAGGTGTCCCACAGCAAACACGAACACGATAAGATATAAATATACACACATAGAAAAAAATTATCAGATAAATGACCAGTGAGTCTGTAGAGAAGCTTCAGAGGTAGCTGAAGTACAAATGGTAAACTTTGGTGAAGAAAACCTTTTTTCAAACAAACCTCTATAAATAATTTACAGTAAAAGTGGGTTGTGACGCTTTACAAGCCATAAAAAAATCGATTCTTGATTCTAGTTGAAATGCTGGACTCCTATAAGGTTATTAAGACGTATGTGAATAGTGCTTGTTGTTTAACCACTTCTATCACTATTTAAACATCTTTAGAATGACAGGAAAGAAACCAGGGAAACAGTGTCTGCTGGTTACTTACAGATACCAGAATGAAGTCATAGTTTACTTCCTGATGCACAGACTGAATCTCTTTTTTCTGATTAAACTGATTCCTGTGCACATAATCATAGATACTGTCACTGTGCAGCTGCATTGTCAATAATTTATTCTGTAACTTGGTCTTTTTTTCTGTACTTACTATATCATCAGAAGTATTTATTTCAATGCTGAACACAATTAAACCGGGAGGAACCCTCAAAATCCAGCTTTGAATCTTGCTGCAGTCTGAAGATGGCTCCTTTTTACAGTAAATTGCATATCTTGGCTTAATTATTGCATTTGGACCTCTTCATTCTCCCACACTGGTTCAGAATCATGCTGATTCGATTATCAGCACGTCTGTGCTTAACGTCACTTTAATAGATGCAAATTAAGAGCATTCCTTCTTCTACTCCCACTGAATTTCCGGCACTTATCCAGTATCCCTATTGTCAGCTCTATCGTTTTTATTCCTCTCTTTTGACTGCCAAAGGGCTTCTTTCAGTTTAAATACGTAATAAAGTGCAAATGAACCAGACGTTCCCTGTTCTTGTTCTTCGTTACTACATAGAAAACACCTTTATTTATTCACCACATGAACCAATCTGAATCACAGTGGAACAGGTCACAGGAGCTCATCCGTATCCTGTGTGTGTGAGAGCTGATGAGTCGTAAAAGTGAAAATGACTCTGTGTGGAGTGACGGAGTATTTCCCCTCTGTTCAGTCTGATTTTGATGTTCTTGTTATTTTTCTTCTTCCTGCTTGTGCTTCTTATTATTTTTGTCCATTTTTTACTCCAGATGAAGAGCAAACAAAGGAATGAAGGCAGCGTTGGTCTCTATACGTATCCTGTCCTCCAGGCCGCCGATATTCTCCTCTACAAGTAAGAACTCCATTCACACAAGACGTTTTCAGTCATTTATCCGTGTTTCCTCTCTCGTTACGGGTCGTGCACTGTGCTTTTGCTGAGGTTGTTGACGGCAGCCATTGTTACTGTTGGAGCGTACAGACATGTGCAGTCATCCTGCGTGTTCAAAAGCAGATTCATCTTTGTATTCGAAAGCCAAGGCCATTCTGTGTTTAATCTCAAAGAGAAACTCAGTCGGAAGTGGTTTGAATAATTGTCTTATAAATTAAATCCCAATGAGCTCTGTGTTTTAACGAGTGATGTCTTTTTAAAACTCTATTTTCTTGCGAATGCATGTGTTTAATTGTATTTTATTACTTCTGGTCTTGATCAGTTGAGTTGAACATGAAAATGTGCAGTGTGTGCATGGATAAATATGAAATGACAGAAACGTTTTAACGCAGTAAATGCCACATAAAGTGTAAATGTTATTATATTGATCATGAAAACTTATTTAGGTAGCATTTAGGTATTGATCTTTGTTGCCTGTGGCTGATCCAGAGTGATGTTCCCACTATGTGGCTGAAATTTATCGACACAGTTCAGCACAAGAAGTCAAGTGTTGTTGTTGAATTGTGTGATATTTGTTCCTGTAAAAATGTTGATAAAACTTCACCGAGCTACTCAAACAGCCAAAACTCCATTTCCTTTCAAAGACACTGATGGTGCAGAGACGACTCCATCTCTAGTGTCTCCGATTCGTGCTCGACTCTCGCTGCGTATTTCAGCTCTTGTTCTCTCACTCTGTAGCTGCTGATGATGTTTTGTTCTGGGATCTTCTCTCAGGTCCACTCACGTACCCGTCGGAGAGGATCAGGTCCAGCATTTAGAGCTGGCTCAGGATCTCGCTCGCATCTTCAACAACCGTTACGGAGACTTGTTCCCTGAACCCCGCGCTCTCCTGAGTAAGAACACACACACACGCATCAGTTTCACAGCTACAAATGATAAAAAAACGACGACTGGTACCAGCAGGGAGTAGCTTTTCATTTTTAGAGTCATATTTTCCATTAAAAATAAAAATCTGGTTGATTTGCATTGGAAACAAGGTTTCATGTACTTTCTGCACTGATAGGAAACGAGGAAGAGAGGTCAATAATATATAATATAATAAAGAATGTTTATGCTTTTGCCTTTGTTTGATTCTAGACAGTCGAGATACAGACAAGAAACACGGGGCTAGGATATAGGGGGCATCGCGGACGTTGTTCTTACCATATTTTATGGCATGAGCAGTAACCATTTAGCATTTGAAGTTTATTTAATGAATACTTTATTTTCAGTTCTCTAGTCCAGGACTATATCTGTTAAATAAAGAAGAATTAATGAAATGTCTGTTTTCAGAGTAGAGCGACCTACCACATGTTACAGTGAAGCGAAATTCTAGAGAATATGTCGTCTTTCAACAGAGAGTTAACAAGCAATAAAATGTTTTATTTTGAAAATATCTACTCATAGTTTTTACACACACACACACACACACACACACACACACACACACACACGGACCACATGTTCAGATCCCAGTTTCATTGTCCTTGATGATGAGTGTCATAAAAGCAAAAGATGCAGTCAAGATGCAGCTTTGATTGAAGAAATATTTTCTTCTTCTTGTATCACAGTAATAAAGTTATAATATATTAGGTGGGCGGCGTCCTGGAGATGACTTTATTTTAAGAGGTTTATTTTGTGCAGCCAGGAGCAATATTTGACGTGTGGATCTCATCTTCATTTCTCAAATGAAAGCTTCAAGTCACCACCTTCCGCTTTAAACCAAACCTAAATCTATCTTAAGATTTGTTTGAAATAAGAGAGTCTCAGAGGTGATGGACAGGACGTGGCATGTGGGGTGGATGTGGACGACTTGATGGGAAAGAAAAGAGTTGGAACTTAGTTGCAGCAGGAAATCCCACAGTATCATTACTTATAGTTTGTTTTCTATTTGTAAAAAGAACTAATCAGGTTTAAGGGGAACATGCAACCTTCACTTTCCACGTAAAATGTTCTCCTAACATCAACAACATCGAGAAACTCAGAGTCGCTCGTTGAGGTTCCCATCGCATGACGCTGTTTGGCTCGTCAGGCTAAATACAGGCTCCTCTAACTTCTGATTAGAGGAGAAAGTCACACGGTATTTAGCAGGAAGTGTTTATCAATCAGCACACTGTACTTACAAAGCTTAACGATATGTTAAAGTACTTTTATATTTTTAATATTTTGTTTCATCAGTCTGTTTTTCTTCCACAGGCTCCACACGAAAGGTCAAATCCCTCCGTGACCCCTCTGCTAAAATGTCCAAATCTGACCCCCAAGCGATGGCCACCATTACCATCACAGACTCTCCTGATGACATCGCCCTTAAGATCCGCCGCGCGGTCACCGACTTCACCTCTGAGGTCACCTTCGACCCCGAGACACGTCCAGGTGTGTCTAACCTGGTGACAATCCATGCTGCCATGGCGATGATCACCGTGGAGGAAGCGCTGTGTCAAGCCAGAGGTTTGGATACGGGAGCCTATAAGCAGCTCGTAACTGAGGCTGTGATCCAGAGGCTAAACCCCATCAGAGAGGAGATCGAGAGGCTGAGGAATGACCGGGATCATCTGGAGAAAGTGCTGGTTCAGGGGACTCACAGGGCCCGGGAACTGGCGGCCCCGGTCCTGAGAGAGGTCCGACAGCGTGTTGGATTCTGCTGAGAGGCAGCAAGGCTCGAAAAAAACAACTCCACGCTCAGTAGTTAACTACTGAAACCAATTATACTCTGATGACTGTTTGCTTTTTTATACCATTCAAGGGGAAAACTGGTGTTTAGACTGAAAACCGATTGTTGGAGGAACCTTTTGCTTTTCTGCCTTCTGCTTTTATCTCATTGAAATAAATGAGGAGGCTGCTTCACTTGGGCGAAGTGGTAACGTGGGTCTCAACCCAACAAAACAACAACAGAAGAGTTGTTCTAGGACGTTTACTGAGCACTCATTTTGAAGACGTTGCTGTTCATTTATCTGCCCGTTTTATCGGGTGTTTCATCAATATTCTTTTAATGCTCCTTAATTAAAATGTTGCACAGACAAACTTCTCTGCTGTCAAAATAATAATGAAAATCATTTTATTTGAAGAGATAAAAGCTACTTATTAAATTACACGTATTTGACTTTCACATTTAAAATACAACGAATCACAGAATAAAAGCAGATAAAAGATACTCAAACCAGATTCAGTGATGGTTCGACATGTGATTTATTTATTTTTTAGGGTTTGGAGGTTTCTGTTAACGCAACACAGTTTACAAAACAGAAAGAAAAGTAAAGGATAGATGGAAGAAAACTGCCCTACTCCTCCTACAGATGTACAAAACACAATATGTGTGAATAAATAAAGGTCAGACAGTTAAAAACGTGAAAGATTTTGTGGTGCAAAAATTAAAAGGAAAACGTGTAATAACTCACGTCATGGTTTTAAAAACCTAAAGTGAAGTCGTGTCTTTGTACTGCAGATCACTTCAGCGTGTATATTTAGTCTATTTCAGAGCTATAAGGACCGAACTGTTTACTGCTGCAAAATGTTTGAACAACATCCGGGCCACACTGAGATAATAACTGAGGCTCAGGAATGTAGTGTCAGCTCGGGTCAGTCTCCACACTCACAACATGTTTGTCTGTTACATACACTCAGCTGCCACTTTATTAGGGACACCTGTACAGTCGCACGAATCGGTGTAAAGAATAAATTAATGTACATGATTATTACTGAGGTCATCGTTAAGGGTGGTGTGTGTGTCGCACTGGCTGTTTCTAACTGTGTGGGCAGATGCTAGAAACACGTCAACGCCATCGTCAGCCGAGCTTCCACAATTACAGAACAGATACTTGTAGATGTTTTCTGCGTGTTTGGACTGTCGAGTTTTGTTTTTCTCCCGGAGCAGCTGCTTGTCACTCCACAGCTAAACGTCCTGCACTTTGTGGCTTCTGCAACTGAATAATTGTGCCACCTGCTGATTTCAGACTCTGCTGCAGGTCCAGTGTGTCACCTCGGCCTCCACAAGAGTTTAGAGGTAAAGATTTGAGCACGGACACTGAGGTGATTCAAAGGTGGAGGCTTTCTATTTATTTATTATTTACTCATTTTACTATTTTCAGTTTTTCATCCTTTTTGTCTCTTTGACTTTTATTATCATCCTGTGGCATCTTAAACTTTATTAATCTCACTTGTGCATCTCTGCCATAGGAAACAGACGCCTAATTAAAATAATACACACACTCAGCACAGTAACTGCACACACACGGTTACAATCATGTGTCCACAGTAATTAAACACACTCATTTCTACCCAACTGTAAAACCCTGCTGTAGTTTGGCTGTTCACAGGAACCCTCGCACATGATCATGTTAGAGAGACTATTTTACACCTGCAGTAATATGAGCATCGACATTAAGGTATTTATTTCATAAATTATATTTGCTTCCATTAATTTTGTCCATTCTTTAATTCCTTCTTGTCCTTTATTTTCCTGTCATCGTTCTTGTCTCCTCCTCTTTTGCCTCCTCCACACTATTTCGATTCCTCCCTCCTTGATTCCTTCTTGTTTTTCCTTCTCTACTGTTTCTCACCCACTCTTATTCTCGCTCGTTCACCATCCTGCTGCTGTTTATACAAAAAACCCAGATACAGAGAAGTCGAGACTTTTGTTGGCGCACAAAGTAAAATTAGAAAAGAAAAAGACGGAGACACGATAATAAGAGTTTGTAAAATCTTTAATAACAATGTTCTGATTAACAAACCTCATAAAGGAATTAAAAACAAGATTTTTCAATGCAGCTTTGCAAATAATTTAGTTCTTTGACATCTACAGTTTATAATATATTGTGGAAAGATTCAGGGATTCTCCAGCTGAAACCTGTTGTCTTTTAAAACACAGCAGACATTAAAACCTGTAGCTCTATTACGAAAGAAGGAAGCCGAACATCAAATCTGTGCAGAAACACCGCCAAGTTCTCTGGACCAGAGCAAAGACGCTGGAAACGAGTTCAGACGAGTCCAATTGTAGGATCCATGTTAGAAAACACTGAAAAACGTTTATTTTCTAGTTGCAATTTGGTCAAATAAACAAAAGTTCGTGTTAATTAATTTATCAGATCGTTTCCTTGTCTTCTCTATTTATTTATTTATTTATTTATTTATTTATTTAGTATCCCTGCAGGTTTAACTTTCTTCCATCAGGGTTTTAATTGAAAACGCACCTCTTCAGGATTATAATATACCTGCAGGGTCTCACACACGCACACGCACAGTGGAGCTGCGCTGTGATTTTTCCATCTCGGCGCATCCTCACTAGATTTATTTCCCTTTGCGTCATTTTTTTTTTCTTTTGGCATAAAAAGCGGACAGAATATAAATAGAAACACGTACAGACTCTACACACACACACACACACACACACACACACACACACACACACCACACACCCACACACAGCACCAGGTTGTTAATCACGGCGACCTGTTAGGACCAGATGCGGCCGGAGACGTGCGCAGGCCTCGGTGACGTCGCTGTGGCGCAATAAGTAAACTGCAACTGAAGCGTTTTATGCGCAGAAGTAAAAACTTTAATAGAGTCGTAGTAAATGTTATTTTTTTAGAGAAATGGAAATGGTGTCGCATGGAAACAGCTACAGACAAAATAAACATCAGAAATGGGCTTTTTGGTGATGTAGAAGTTTTACGGTGAACACGCAGTGAGCAGAAAAGGAAACTAATAAACATTAAACCTCTTAACCTTCAGCAGACAGCAGAGATTTTATCACACTAATATACAACGAACTTCATTTATCAGTGACCTCATGTAAATTACGGAACATAAATATAAAATTGAAAATAACTTTGCGGTGTTTGTTTTACAGCTGTAATATCTGACAATTATTTCTAAGAAACGTCAGCGGTGATAAATTAGCCCCTGACATTTTATTAAAGGACCATTGCGACTTTTTAAACCTCTTGAGCAGGGTGGCCGAACTGTTTAGTTGAGTTTAGAAGCAGTAGAAGCAGAAGACAAACACGCAAGTGTCGTATAATTAGGCCGATTTATTTACTTAAATCGTTAGTTTGAGAATAGAACATAACGTTTACCCAGATAGGCTGTAACTGCAGGATATTTTCCACTTTATAATTACATCTGTATAACACCCGTTGAAGATTTATTTGACTCCACAAAACAAAGGACACGCACAGCGTGGATGTTTTCAGAATAAGAAGTTTCAGTGTGTTATTATTGACTATTATTGTTTCATTCCTTTGTTCACAGCGATGTCTGGTGTGAAATTAACAAACTCTGTCATTTTAAAGTATAAAGTTTTATTTGACCTTTTATTGATTTGATTTTAAAAAATCTCTCATATACTATCTCTTACTATGAACTATTTCTTATCGTCATTACGCACACGAGTCGCTGCGCACTTGGTCCAAACCTCCACTTCCTTTTTGGATATTTGCTTCTTCTTCTTTTTTTTTTTATCTTGTTCTTGAACTCCGACCTTTTGGTTGTGGTCATCACAGTAACACAGTTTATAATTAAATGCACAATTTGACACCTATAACATAATCTTAAATTAGGCTGCTGCTGCTTTTATAAATATAAAAATCTGCGTCATGTGAATTTAGCTTCGTTGCACACGTGTCTGCAAGTTTAACCTGCAGCTCCTGCTCTGCAACATGTATAGAGCGTCCAGTCCAGCGTGGGGGGGTCACAGTCACTGACCCGAGAGCTGCTGCCGCTTCAGAGACTCTGCTGCTGGCTTCCTTCTCCGGGGTCAGGCGGGGTCAGAGGTTTTGTTTAATTGAATATTAACGGCACGTTTGAGCGTCTCGGCCCCGCTTCCACGCGTCTGTTCTGGTTGCACGAAATCTAAAAACAAACTGTTCTCAGTTGGATTTCGGGTGTGTGACTGTGTTTATGAGTAAAAAGTTCTCAGACTCTCCAGTTTGGTAAAAACGGCAACAGAACTGGCAACTGTGGTGGTTTGGGTCCTAATTATGTGAGAAATTCAGAAATAATTTCAGAGAAAATATTTGTAGTTGAACCTCTGGAGATTTAATTAAAGTGAGAATCAAAGAGTTCAGATTTGGTTCAGTTTTGGGCGACTGAGATGCCATCAGGCTATAATTAGGATCTAAACAGCAAACAGTTGGTTTTAGTTTTTACTACGGGTGTTGAACCAGTTTCCTCCCACACGATACCCCAGCCGCCCCGCCCCGCCCCGCACACACACACACGCAGGCACACGCACAATATTTACTTCCTTTGCCAAAACTTTACGCACGAGCGATAATAAAAGTATCGACTGAGTAAAGTTGTTTAAATTGATGTTTCAGATCATTTTCAAACTTTGTATTCTTTGCTTATCTGGTTTGTTTCTCAATAATTAGTTTTACGCCCAAATAAAAACACAAAGCGCGAAAATAGTTTCTACTAAACAACAGAAAGTCGGTAGAAGTTCGTCGTTCGTCGCCCAGCGGAGATTTGAAGTGTGTCAGGAGGAAATGATGAATTAAGGCGAGTTGAATTATTTCATTTAAGCTGTAAGATGTCACTAAAATAACCCGACGGGGTTTATTTCTTTGTGACTATTTTATTTTCCAGTTGTCTTAATTTGTTGTGATGCTCTAACAGTTGTTCCACCTTCACAGCAGAGTCATGAACCCGCTGCGCACTTCAATATATCTTTCTGTTAAGAACAACGCTCTGCGGTGACCTTTGGGAAAGCTCCCCTGTCTGCGGGCGCAGGTTGACTTCAGGCCCGCTCGGTGCCGAACTCCGCTTCTTTCTCCCGCTGACGGGAAACGTGTAAAAGATTTTTCCTCCGCGGTAGAAAGTGATCATCCTGTTTTCTTCAGGCGCTTCTTCCCGAGCATCAGGCCCGCACACACATCTCATGCAGCTCAGAGCAAGGTCTCAGCAAAGAGCTCATGTTTTTAAAGAGTAAAATATATCTCATTATAATTCTTATAATTTAATTCGGTTTTGTTGAGTGTAGAGTCTATTTACTATTTACTCACACTGGAAAAAGTATTTTTCACTTTTTTCACTTATTTTAACACAAAATGTTAAAAACAAAAAAAAGAAATCAGAAAATATTCTTAATTTTTATTATTTTATCGAATGACACTGGACTCGTGTCATTTCATGGTAATTTGCTCTTTTATTTCACCAGTAGCAGGAATTTAACAACAAAATATTAACGATTAATACCTGATTATGTTATAGTTACAGTTAAATAGTTAATAGACTTGTAGAATAATTAGACATGAAGTCGTGGAAGGAAACTTATTTTTTAAATCAACAATCATTATTATCTATTATATTATTATCTATTCTCTGAACACACCAGTTCATCATATTGGTTATGAATATGTTTCTGTTACCGAGCGGACAACGCGCCGGGCAGAGCTGCTTCCCTTCCTAATCTTCTGGTCTCGTCTAGTCTGGGACCAGCCCACCTGTCCTGCTGCAGCTCTGCTTCAGCTGTCGGGCGACACGATGAAGCTGTGACGGGACTTTTCCTCCAATCTGCCCCAGTAGTGATGGAGGCAGCAGCTCAGGCTTGATGAGAAACGCATTTTAAAATGACACGGGGACATTTTTCTGTGAGGTGAGGGCCTCGCTGTGGCCCAAACCTGCCTGAGGAGAAGTGAATCTGCAGGATCTGAACAAAGTGAGAGGCTGGGGAGGTCAGTGACTGCATCAATAAATTCAAATGACAGCTAAGTTATTGTGCTGCAGGCAAATCTTCGGCTAAATGACAAAAAATATAATAAGCTCATGTGTTTTCCATTGGCTACATTATGAAGTGGTTGATTAGGCTGCTGCAGTTCTGATGACGGTTCCTCTTCCAGGACGCGCGTCTCGCCCCGCTCCCATTGGACAGAACTCTTCGTGCTGCTCTCTTTTCTCTCTCCTCATTGGACGCTGGCGTTTGACAGGGCGCGTGAGGGCCGCCCTCTGCGCTTGGAAAAAATGCTCCTCCAGAAGTGAGTATCAATCAGAGAGAAGTGAGGGGGTCAGAAAGAGAAAAAGAAAAACGCGGAGTGGAAGGACAGAGCGGCACACCGCATCAAAACGATCAATCCTCTCGGACTCGAACTCCTGCGCAGCCAGGATGACGCACTCTGCCTTTAAAAGTTTGACGCGGCGTTTCTAGTCAGAGTTGGATTTACTTTGGACACTTGGTGAGTTTGAGCCTCGCTGTAAACACTGACGTGTGCATTTTTATTGTTTGCTTCACTGCAAACTTTGGACGGACGGAGTGGCTTTTTCGCCGCGTCCCCTTCGGGTGGATTTGAGAGAAATGAGTGAGAGGAGGCGATCTGCCGCAGCTCTGAGCTCTAGAGCCCACGCTTTTTCCGTGGAAGCCCTGATCGGCTCCAACAAGAAGAGGAAGCTCCGAGGCTGGGAGGAGAAGGAGCTGGAGTTGTCCATGGAGAGTCTCGCCACCGACGGAGAGGACCCAACGCACTGTCTGGATATGGACCCGGGTCAGTGCGCAGACATGCACCACACCGCTCAGTTGTCCGGAGTGCACCGTTAGATCACTGAAGCGCAACGCAAACCCACGAGTCCCGAGTCAAAACATGGCTCCACTTTCAATGACCCAACCCACGACACCGCATGTAGTTAGAAGCTCCACGGTCTCCATGTGAATGTGGATGATTTATTCTTTAAACCGAGTGAGAAGTTGTTGTTTTAGTGATTCTGCTTCACTGCAGCGCAGAAAAGAAAGGAAGACGTTTTGTAGTTGCTGCTGTAGCGTAGCTTCCAAAAAAGATGAGTGCAGGCCTGAAGAGAAAGTCTCTGCTGTCAGAAAAATAACACAGCATTCCTTAAGGAAGCCAATCAATCAGTGATCTCACTGCGCTTCAGACGCGAGGCTCAGATTAGACGTGTGTCTCTTGGTTTGTCCAGGTTTTGACTCGGGACTGGTGGATTACACTGTCAGATAGAAATAACATCAAAAACAGTAGAAATAGTTGAATGAGTCAGAGCCTAAAGTCGTGCTGCTGTTTGGACGCAGTTTGCTTTCAACAGAAATTTGGCTGCAGGCTTTGGAGGAGGCCTGACGTGACGCGTTTTATCCTGACAGACAAACGATTCTAGACCTTTTTAATTCTATTGAACCAGATTCGGAGTAATGAGTCCAGGTACTTGTGCAGATTTGCAGGTGAATGTGCGCCCGTATTGCGCCACCGGGAGAATATTTTATATTTCATAAGTTTATTAAGTTTATTGACGCTTAGAAAAAACTTTGAAGGTTTAAAGAGGCAAATAGTTTAATAATAAAATCAATAAAATGCACAAAGGAGGATTAAGAAAAACCCTTTTATTGAAATATAGCAAAAGAAAAGATCAGATACTAATTTATTACTCGCACTAATTAAAGTTCTATGTGATTAATTATTTATTTTTCCATAATGTTAAATTCACAGCTCATTTGCAGTTGATTTTATTTATTTATTTTGCAGCATGTACGCTCCAGTATTACTGTTCCTGTGAATTAGTTCATTATAATATCTCTGATCACACTGAGATAAACCTGCTGTGGCGCTGAAAAAGAGCTCGAAGTGACTTTTAACCTCGACGCTTCGCTTTGCGCTTCACAATCCGAGCTGCGCGCCCCTTTTAGGTCACAGATAAAAGTACATTTGTCTGCAAATTCAATTCACACAACGTTAAATATAATAAATAACAAATATTTTTTAACTTTATTCGTCTATTTGCAAAATGTTAGAGGTCGAGAAAACGATTTTTCCTCGTGAGGATTGTGGATCTCGATGATTGGATATTTAATGAAATGGGCCTGAACGACTCGTACTGTGTTAAATGAACTTTACAGCTTATTACATTTCTGTAGGAACATAAACAGACAGACGTGAAACTTTCCGAGCTCTGCGTCCTGTTCACACACTGCAGGCCAACGCTGAGTCCCGCTGCCTGCTGCAGGCTGCAGGCTGACCCCTGGGGCGCAGCGCCTTTACGCACGACTCCTCTCTGGTGCGAAACTTCGTGGATGAAAAACAGAACTTAAGAAAGAGGAAAATAAAAGTAAATGACCGGGAGCAGGATTTGAATGAGGGGAAGTTGTTTTAGAAATCATCATGGGGATTTAACCTGTTGATGCATAGATCAGTGCGAACTGAGGTTAAATAAGGGAGGTGACACTAAACTTTGGTTTTGTGTGTGTGTGTGTGTGTGTGTGTGTGTGTGTGTGTGTGTGTGTGTGTGTGTGTGTGTGTGTGTGTGTGTGTGTGTGTGTGTTTCAAAGGTCAAAATGAAACAGAACTCAAATCAAACCGCGGTCAATGCGGGAATAATTATCCAATCGTCTTTAATTCCGTGAGGCAGAAATGTTTTTTTGTTCGCTCTCTCCCAGGTTTTGTTCCGGGTGATTTCAGAATTTGTGGCTGTATGAACGACACAGTTCCCGCCCCCCTCTGGTCCCACTCATTAGCAGGCGGGTTCCTGGCAGGTTCATCGTGTCCTGCTCGGGTCCTAATGCCTCCGCTTTGGCGCAGTCGGGCGGCTGTGACCGAGAACAGCGAGTCTCTGTGGTCAGATTATGTGGTTTTGAGGAATCCTTAACGGAGTGATTTTATTTTTACTCCACGCCAGGCTAGGCTGGAAGCCGACTGGTCGTATAACACGTTTATTAGCCCTAAAGACAAGGCCAGGACTGAGAGAAGCACAGGCTCGCATTTTACAGTCGGACTGTAAGAGCCGAGCGGCTCAGTTAGCACAGAAAAAGTAGTTTTGCTAGAGCTCACAAAACCTCTGCAGCTACAACTCGGTAGGTTTACAATTAACACGAGAAGCTACATCTAGTATAACTTATTATTTAATGCCATTTAGAAAAGGCCTCACTCAAGTTGTGCGATTTACAAGGTGACACTTTTCGCTTTTACGCGTAAATTACGCACAGAACCAAACACATTCAGACAGTGACAATTTCACCAGGTGTCTGCTGGTTAAACGCGAACACTGCTGTTTGGTAACATACCGAAGGCCGCTTCTTCCTTTCAGAGTTTCTCTAAGAGGGTTTTTCCTCTGTGGAGCGCGCAGGCTGAGAGAAGACGTGTTTAGTTTTTGTTTCCATCCATTCAGTGAGCAAACAGACGCTCCACGGTGTGAACTGAGTTATCAGTGATTTCATATTTCGCAAATGATCATGTCCACTTTCTTGATAAAATACTTCACTATAAATGCTAAACGACTAATAGCTATATAATAATTCTAACAGATTTCAAGTCCACCTGTGATATTTAACTTCTTACTCTAGAAAAACTTTTTCTGTTGAATGTGTTTAGTATTTTAAGGATCCTCTCACATTTTACTGCTGCTCCACAGCTTCAAATGGAAATTCTGGAGATGATAAAAATCATTGGATAAAAATTTCTCAAATTTACATTTGGGGGAGTTTTAGGATTTAAATATAATTTTCTATCTTTGACCAGGTTTAAGAGGCAACTTTCAAAATAAATATCTCAAATTAGGTGATGAATCTCTACCTACAAACTATCACACACCTGTATCAGACTTATTATGATGAAGATGATTTTAGATCAAATATTTATCTGCGGTTCAGAGTTGGAAAAATTAAATTCAGCTTCAATTAAACTTTAAATCTCTTTATTTGTTTTTACATTGCTTCTTGTAATCATGAATCTTTAAATGCAGAATGTAGCTTTATTGTTCAACTAAAACAACAAAATATTTGTATTAGTTATGATCTACTTAGTGAATAAAAAGCTTTTTATAACATTATTAAAATCAGGTCCTCTCAGTGTTTTGGGGCATTAAGCTGTTTGCAGCTGGTGTGAGTGTGACTCCATGTGAACTGTGACACAGAGGACAATGACATGTACACCGCTGACTTGATTCAATTCAGACCACTTAGGGGCGACTATGGATGTTGGCTTTATTGTAATGGGGCCTGGCATGAGCTGATTGGGAGCCTTTAACCACTAGATACAGGCCCCAAGTGTGTGTGTGTGAGTGTGTGAGAAGCTAACCACAGCAGATGTCAGAGCAGCGTTCGGCTGAATGGGCAAATTTTTGTTCATCCATAAATGTCAGTTCTTATTCATTCAGCTAAAAAAAAAAAAAAAAGAAATGAAACAAAAGCTTCAGCCTTCGTATAAAGTCATCACTGTGTTTCCAGTTTGGATTTTTCTTTCTGACTCTGAGTTTGTACATAAACACAAACACGAAGCCGGTTCTGGGAGCGTGGTGGTGTATTTCAGACCCGTGTGTGTGGCTGGTGACTGGTGGAGGACAGGTCCTTCAGCCTGATGACAGGGCAGCCAGGCACAGTTCACAGGCTCCCGCTTGGCTGACAGTTCCCCTTCACTGCATCTCGGAGGCATTCCTGCCAAATTGTCTCTTTTAATCAGACCGCTTTTGCTGTCTGGAATGCGTCTGTTTCCTCTGAACGCCTCCGTTTCACACACTAACATCCAGTTTTTGGAGATATGGAGCTAAATGTGGCTTTTCAGGTTGTGTTTACTGCAAATATTTTTAGTTGTGATGCCAAAATATGTCAATGTTTTTATACAGTGTCAAGTCTTCTTGCACACGAGGTAAAGCCACAGCATTTAGATCTTAATTAGAAAACCTGATGAATGACACAGACATGATAGATTACGGAACATGAATGATTAAAAAAGAATAAATGCCTCCACAGTAGATTGGATCAGACAAACCTCCATCGTATGATTATTTTTTTACTGACACCGTCACCAGTGTGTTTTTCACTTTCTGCAGAACAGTTTGATGCTGAGACCAAAACACAATCACAAATTCCTCACCCCCCCTCTTTTTAGTCCTGTTAAATTAAATGCCTTCTGTTGGCATCATCTCATCTTATTGGTCCCATCTGAAGATTACATTACAGCACTGCAGAGTTTTTTAAATGGGGTGGGGGGATTGATCCATCTGTCTTGTCCTCTTCCTTTAACACCATCAGTGTGTGTAATAAGTGTTTTTTATGGGGAGTGAGGGGGCAGCTAGCTGACTGATTGAGTGTCTCACTGTGGATCTGCATGTGTGCGAACAGTTAAAGGGGGACGATGAGGAGACTGATCATGTGTGACAGTCCTCACTGGCTGCAGTGACACTGGAAGGATCTCCCAAGAAGATGATGGAAAGTCTCTCTCTGTCTCTCTGTGGTCAGTCCGCCCCCCTATCCCTCCTCTCCGCTCCTCCTATCTCCATCTCTTCTCTCTGGGCTCTTGTTTCCAGCGGGGTTGGCTCAGCCTGCGCCGCGGCGGTTTCACCTGGGACGCAGTCCAGTCTCTCAGCAGCTTTGCATTTGCATAACCATATTTGTGTGCCCTTAGTCTGCCAAGTCAACCTCCTCATGTCAGGGCCCCCGATAAATAATACATTATTAGATATTTTTTTTCTTTTTGGTCGGTGTTGGGGTGTGTGTAGGATATTCAGCCGTAAACTGTTTCAAAGAAAAGTGAAATAAGACTTGGTGCATGTGCATGTGGTGATCTTATGAGAGTTTGTCTGTTAAAGTGCAGATCAGGAGTGTTGAACGTTAAAAATCCAGCACCCCAGCTGGAAAAACTATGATACAATTTGACATTTAATACCCAAACATTTCGATTTTAATTTGAAATAACATCACATGTGTGTAAAGTAATATTTAAAGGTCAGAGTGAAGGAGAGTAATCATTTTTATACTGGCAGAAAATGAGCTTGGATTTAGAATCTAGTATAATTTGTGAGCTCCTGTTTGACATTAAAGAAATACTTTAGTGTTAAAATGCAGTGAAGATGGTGGAAATGTGCTGTGGACTAAATAATGATGCTGCAAATTCAACATGTGGATAGTGCAGGATTGTCAGGTGTTTCTGTTATTTTGTCCACCAGGCTGTGGCCTGAATAGCCAGGCTGCTTATTCCACTTGAAGTGAATAAGGCGAATGTAAAGCGGCTGAGGTCACTGGTTGGTGTCTGGGAGTCAGAGAGGCTCAGACGGATGGAAACCTCTCCTGTAGGTCTGGATGTGATTCAGGATGAAGGGAACGTTTTTATCTGCTCAAACGTTGTGAATGGTCAGTCTGTAAAACCTGGTCCAGAAGGAGCATTTGAAGGGAAACTTAATTTGCTGGATGTTTCCCATCGGAGTTCGTCATTGTGTGGCCCAATTCAAAATTTAATATTTTCTACATCGCACTTCAAAGTCTTCACGCAACATTTATTCTGCTTTTGACATCAGCCCAGAACTCCACGACGAGCTGTGCCAGAGAGACAAACTCGCCCGTCTCTCTCCAGGCTGGAGAAGGCAGGTGATTTGGAGTCGGTGGAGAGAACTTTCTCGCCGCGCCAAGTTTCCTGCGTAAAGCCGCGCATTAATTCCACTGTTTCAGAGCTGCATTCTCAGCATCTTCCTCATTTCCCCCTCAGACTCAGAAGCGAGTCCCGGCTCCGACGGAGAGGGTCTGGCCGAGAGGACATCGTGCTCCTTTGGCTCACCTGCCGACCTGGCTCCCGGTCCCTGCGATCAGTCGCCCCCGGCCTCCATGGAGGAGATCCAGGTGGAGCTGCAGTGCGCAGATCTGTGGAAGCGCTTCCATGACATCGGCACGGAGATGATCATCACTAAGGCGGGCAGGTAGGCCAGACACGCACGCACACACACGCACACACACGCACACACCTGCTGGAAGTAGCTCAGAAGGTTTACGTGCGGCTCTGCGGCGGAATTATGGCGCAGACAGACTCTGTGCCAACTGTGCGTAAAGGGAGATTTTGCAAACTTTTACGCACGACAGAGTATTTTCTAATTATTTGGAGAGCACAAACAGCTAAGAAGGTTCCTCTTCAGTCCCACTGTGAATTAATTTTCGAAAATAATTTCACATAAGGGGACACACACACACACACACACACACACACACACACACACACACACACACACACACACACACACACACACACACACTCACTCACTCAGTTTCGGGGGTGTTAATGTGTTGCACATGCAGGCCGCTCTGCTGCGTTCAGGCCTTCACGACGCGGCAGGTTATTCCTGATGCTGGAGAACAAGGAGAGCTGGTTCTAATTAATCTCTCTCTAACATGTTCCGGGTTCTCGCACCAACAGTCCCACAAAACCCAGAGCAAGCGCAGGAGTTGACCTGCGGATCCTGCAGGAAAGACCTTTCCCCGCAGCCTGCTCCCCTCACCGCGCCCGGAGCGCCGCACATTTCCACCAACATTTCCTCCTCTCTTCACATCAGTCGGCAGACGACTGATAACAGGATTTTTATGATCGTGCTGAGTCTTTAAAGCTCTTGTTTGTTAAATGACGTGAAGTAGCGCTGTCCACGATGAGATCAGTCTTTATATTTCTCAAAACAGTTTGAAATTATGAGACATATTGATTGAAGATGATACAGAATAATTTAATTGCATGTTTGAATTTGGGTCTTTTTATTTACATCATATAAAACAGCAGATTTTAACCTATACACATGTCCAGCTTTCTAAACCTGTTCTTCTGGTCATTTGTTTGACCCTTTAAAACCATATTCATTAATTACATTTTATTTTTAGCGCGGTTTTAATTGAAACCAGAGGCTGTTTTCATCTTTTCTCTCTGCTCTGACTTCAGATTAAATAACCTCTAACCCTCCTCTGCTCGTTACAGACTACACTTGGCTGTTTTTTATGAATTGGGTTTAAATTGGTAATCAGCTCATAAACAGAGCAACAATGAGTTTGCGCTGAAGCAGAGTGAAGACGGACGAGACCGTCGCCGTGCGCACTTCACGGCCTGCTCATAATAAGCCCATAAATCCAGAAGAGAAGGGAAGCACGAAAACAGCCCTCTGTTCTCATTAGTCCGGGCTGGATTTACGACCTTTAAATGAAAAAGTAAAATGCAGCGTTTGAAGTGCAAAACGAGGAATTAAGTTGAAGCACGTCCTTCTCTGTGTACACAGCGTTTTATTTCATATCAGCGTCGTTTCCTCCTTTTTACGCAGTTTTCACGACGTTTGCACCAAAGTGAGTTTAAGTCTTCAACATCAAAACAGAGGAGGTGAAATCTATTTATAATCTCATTTAAATCACATTCCAGTTAAACTATTTTAAATATTTATGAAAAAATTAAGACATTAGCAGAATAAAGCTCAGCAGTGCAAAGGTCAGAGGTCACAGCGGGATGACACTACGGAGTGTTCAGTGAAATAATAAAAACACAAAGAAACATTTATAATTTCTAGTATTTAAAAATTTAGTTTTTATAAATTAATGGCCCCACAAAAATTAAATATGATGTGATGCACAGATTAAATGTTGGGTTTTATTAAATTAACCAATTAGGGAAATTAAATTAATTAAAGACAATAAAACCGCTCTGAGCTCTGATTAAGCAAAAAACTGCCTCTCCCCAAATCTAAAGGTGGATGTTTACTTCTTCCCCTACAGAGAAGCCAGTCAGCAACAGTTTGTGTGCAACTAACTGCAACTAAAATCTAAATCTTAAAGTCTTTCACCAATTACCTCTTATAAAGTTTCAATTATCAGCCTTGTTTTCAAATACTTCCAGCGTATAGTTAATACATTTATCTATTTAATGAACATAAACACGTAGCTGCAGGTTGATGAGCTCATTCAGTGCTGCACAAACATCACTGTGTTTACATCAACTGTTCAAACGAAGGACTTGAACACATCATCTCCTCTGATTTCACTGTCTAACGAGTGACGGAGCAAATGTAGATTCTCCTCAAACCTTCAAACAACTCTTAACTCAGAAGTCTGGGTATTTTGTACAGTAGCCTGCAGAACTGGAGGGAGGCGCCTCAGTGCTCCACTGCACAAGCGTTTCCAATAATTAACGGTACAGCATCATAATAAAAATCAGCAGTCAACATGTCACAGGGAATCAGAATCAGAAATAATGCTCGGCACATGTAAAAAAGAAATTTTTGATGTTAGTTAGCTGAAATTAAAAGACCCAAACAGGCAGTTCAGGTCAGTAATATTACTTTATCTTACATTTTTAGACATTTGAATATTTATGTGAGGTTTATGTTGTTTCTTTGTAAAAATAACTGTCAGAAAAAATTCCTTTTTGCACCTATGAGTTAATTAGCTGCACACGTAACATTCATCTTTCTGTTTGTAGTGGAGATCCTAGTCTGTTCAGGTGATTTTAAGATTTGTCCTCTTTTATTTCCACACCTGCAGGAAAACAAAGAGACACCTATTACTCTGTTATACAACAGTAAGTGTTGCTTTTTCCACTTCAGGAGGATGTTTCCTGCCATGCGAGTGAAGATAGCAGGTCTGGACCCTCATCAGCAGTATTACATCGCCATGGACATCGTGCCTGTGGACAACAAGAGATACAGGTACCTTCCCCACACAGACAGGGCGTTAATCAATCACACATTAGTTTCATCTCCCAACACTGTTGTAGAAAACAGTCTGAAGCCCAACATTACATGTAATTGTCTTTGCACATTTCATTATGTTCCTTGCCATTTTCATTTAACTTCCAAATGCAGAAATGTGTCCCAGAGTTTCTCTACCAAACCGCTGTGAAACCAAAAAGATTTCATTCTTTTGGGTTTCAGTGGGGCGTTTAATGTCCCATGATGGTCTCAATTCTGTTTCAGATGCTTTTCACCCACAACAAGAATTAAGCTGTGGTGAAAACGCTGACTAATTGTATTTTTTTATTGGCATGAACAAAAACAAAAACAAAAAAAAAGTAAAATGTACAGATGCTGCACAGAAACACAGCTTTAGGCGACTTCAGTCTGAAAATAGCTGGATCAACCCTCAGAACCTCTTTTAATAAATGCACAGCTGGACATAATATGCACATATGTACATGTGCCTGTGAGCTGCACACGAGTCGGACTGAGCATAAACATTTTGACCTAGTTGGATTCTCGTCATCTTCTAATGTTAGAGACGTACGTAAGTGGATTTGGAAAGAACAAAAATATTTCAGCCTTTTGTCATTTTTCACATTTTTCATAACTGCTGCTGTTTTTTCTCATCAATGCAAAACACTTAGTTACTCCCATCATTTGCATCCGTGAAGTGAAGTGAAAGTGATTAAAGTGTGGATGTGCTGGAGGAAAGCTTGTGTATGATGGATCTCTCTGGATATGCAATAAGATATCCTGGCCCGCTGCACTGGTCCCTGAAGCCGGAGCCAGAGAGAGGAGATTGAAATGTATTCATCATCCCCCTGGCTGAGCAGCAGAGCCAGAGGCTGCCTGCAAATAGGATAACTCTCAACATTCAGCTGTAATGACAGAAAAGGGAAAACACGAGAGTCGAGTCAGGTTTGAGGGGGGGGGGGGGCACATACCTGCTTCTGTAGAGGTTTATAGGTTTTTTCTTTAGGGCTCAATATCAACTTTTCAGGTGTCGTGACAGAAACAGGAAGTGAAATGAAGAAGATGGGAAAAATGTGTGATGTTTACCTGCATATTCAGCGTTGGCGTCTGGTTTGAAACAGTAAGAGCGGATGCACATACAGTAACGCTCAAGTGATAATGTGGCAAATCCAATAACGTTTTACTCCCCATGCTTTCTGACTTCTTCACCCTGTGTACTCTGCTCCACCTCATGCCCGTTGGCGTCCACAAGTTTTAATATAGCGGGAAAGTGTTGAGTTATTCAAGGCAACTCCAAAACTTTGAATAAAGAATTCATTCTTCCAATAATAATAATAAAAAAAAAACAAGATAGGAAAAATGTGAATTGTGATAAATAGCAGCACCATCAAACTACACCTAATCTAAAGGTGTAGTTCAATCTAACAAGAATTAACTTTATATGGAAAGAAGTGTAGAGACATGTCTTAAAGCTGAGTTGTGTTAATGTGTGTGTTATAAATGCCCACATGGCCTCTTGGCAGCTGCTGAGCGTATTTTTAAGCAGAAAGTTAAATGGCATAAAACAAGTTTACAAGTCTTCATGTGTTGGGATGTGAGAATGAATATTTGATTGTAAAAGCTGAGCGTGCCACAGATTTAATCCCTCAGCAGAAACAAAACTATGGCATGTCAGAAAGGAATTTAAGATGCAACTCTACATAAAAACAACTTATTAGTCAACGATGTGTGTGTTTGATTCAAGTTTCCTGCATCTGTCATTTCCTATCACTGTTTATTAACGTAAAGTTTTCCACCAGAGCGGCAGACGTTCTGCCCTGCCACCTCTCCTCGTTCTCCCACCAGCGAACCAAGACATTGTGGAGGATTTTTAGAGGCCAGAAGAACTTGTAAAATTAAATAGGATTTTCTTCCTGGCTCGAGAATTTACCACAGGGCTTTGCAAACTGAGCTGGGAGCTGTCACTGGTGTGTCTCACAGTCCTGGAGAGATTGGGGTCTGGAAATCCAGTCTTTATTGGAAAGGACTTGCTTTGCTTGGGCTCCCTGCCTGTCTTTAAGAACGTCTCATTGGTGCTGCGCTCATTAAATCTCCATATATTACAGTTGTTTCATGTGGACGGTCACTCAGTTTATCCTCTGATCACTGAACGTTAGGAGATGTGTGTCCCCAAACGTACCCCAGTCCTTCAACTGCGTCAGAGTATGTTGCACTAATGCTTTAAAACACATACGTACCCCAAATACCCACAAACAATTAGAAACACACTTGAAAGAGTTAAACGTGCAAAACCTTGTGCTGCATTATGTTCTTCTAACTTGAATTAAATTAGACTTAGCTGCATGTAGAATGGCTAAATTGGATCAAATGCATTTACGGCATGTTTTTTCTATCCTTCAAATGTTAAATCTAGAAACAAAAGACACAACAAAGTCCTGATCACCATGTAATAATTCCACAAGCTCCAGTCTTAAACCCATCATGTTAACCTGAATCAACTAAACTGAGACTGTAATAAAAATTAAACACAGTAAAACAATTAAAGCTGCACTAATCAAAATTATTCATCTTATTAGTACATCAAAATATTGTATCTTTATACGAATGAGGTTAGTTGTAGAGATAAAACCACAGAGAACTATTATTTAAGGGAATATTTTAGCTTCTTTTAGGGCTTTGTTTTGGTTTTCTGGCCCTCGACTTTAAAGTTTTGGTTCACTCTTTGTGTGTGATAACACATCATCACATTATGTGTTTACAGCTTATTCTTTTGCCCAAAGATCAATCAATAAAATCAATAAGTGCACATTTAAAATAAAACACACTTTGCCATATTCGCGAGAATCTGTATTTAACGTAATCTTTATTCTGACAACCTGTACAATAACCTGCAACAGAAGGAAGCACTGGAGGAACTCCAGCTTTTCATTATTTATACTTCATGGTGAGGATATTTGTTGTGTGCATTTCTATATGTGGGTTTTATGTTTTAACGTGCCTGCGTGTTCATCTCAGTGGGTGTATTTGAGAAAAAGAAAGAGAACCAGAGTGTGCACTGGAGTTCGGTTTTGTCAGCTGTATGGTTTGGAGTTTGGCTGGAAGGGGAGAGGACCCCCTCCTCCGCTCTCCCTCATCTGTCCAGTAAGAGTGTCACATTAAGTCCAGTCTTTATTGATCGTGCTGGTGCCAGATGGCAGATTTACGAAGATGAAAGCAAGGCGACTAATCAGATTTCCAGTCCTGTTTGGGGCTAAAGTTTCCTCGTTCCCCAACACTTTTCCTGCTATGCCGAGCGTAACCCTAAACAGCACTCCAAACAGGAAATTACAAAAACGCCTGGCAACCTTTGTTCACATGTAAATGTGTGTGTTAGTGTGTGTGTGTGTCGAGGTCGAATATCAGAGCTGTGTGTGAAGGTGTGTTGGGATGAGATGGAGTAAAAAGTGTGTAACAGGTAGATTAATGGTTTTTCATCATTTCACCAACAGAGAGCAAAAACATTTTTATGTAAATACATTTTATATGATTTTAATTTTAACTGATATTATTTAACAGGAGTTTTTCTAAACTAAACTAAAGGACAGATGGTGTTGATGCTGCACTGATTCGTGTTAATGTAACCTGTAACCAAAAAGACTCTAAGCTAAATAGTCGATGTATGAAACGACAGTGTGAGTCGTCAATGAACCAACCAAACACAGAATCCACTGAATCTGCAGCTCAGCTCCACCGAGCACACAGTTTCATAGCTCATTCTTTAATTGTCCGGCCACAACTTTACTATTGCTTCCCTCTCGCTGCGTTTCACTTTTGACCACAGTGAGCAGCTGTTTTCAGAGAAAAAGCTCTAAAATGTGCTGAGCACCAAACTGAAGACTCGTTAGCAACTAGCCAGCTGGTTATTGCTGCTGGATGTTCTCAGTATCAACTTAAAATATGATATGATGGGATATACTTCTCTTAACTTGTCTCTCCTGCCTCCACGTCATTGCAGGTTTAACACTTGTTGTGTGGCTGCTCTTCCCTGATTGACAGGGTGCATGCATTAAAATCAGGATTAAACCTTTTATACTGGATAAATAAAATAACACACGTATAGAAAGTGTAGATGAAAACTCACACGATGGCTGAAGGCGTAGCTGAGACATCAGATGGTTATTGAATGTTTTATTGGGGGTATTGGGTTGAATTGCACAGCTGAGTTCAGTTTTGGTCTTTGTTTGGAGAAATGACAAAACAATAAAACATAATACATTAATGTAGAAAAACTGAACAAAGTCCATCTGAGCTTATTAATGCATCTCACCATGTGGTCGCTGCAAACCACTCAGAACAATCTCGCTCAGTTATGAAGGTCTGGTGAAAACTGGATTCCGGTGATGGCTTCAGTGCGTTTTATTTAACAAACAGGATGGAGAACGGGACAAATACCAGTAAGAGCTGTTAGCTGTGTGTGGCCGTGGAGGGAAGGAAATAGAAGTTCTGTCGTTAAAACACATTTACATGTTTCTCGTGTGCACAGATCCTTTAATAAGAGCTCTGATTTGAACTGGTCCAACATGTCAAATCTCTCGTTGGCTTTACATTCAGTCATTTGTTGGATGCTTTTATCTCAAGCGACTAAAAAATCACACATCTTGACCAATTAGGGGTTCAGCGTCTTGCTCGTGGACACACGAGGACTGTAGGGATTGAGCTGCCTTTGATTATTGATATTGGAGGAGGTGGAGCAGATATGAGTAAACTGCTGAGCTCCTGTTGTGAATGTAGATGATGTGTTGATTATGAATGTCATGTTTAAAACACTCTACGCTGTTATAGGTGACAGAGAACTGACTTTACCTCTAACATGGCTGCCAAACAGCATGTTCACCAACATCCTTCAAAACGCTCCCATTGCTCTTTAAAGCCAGTTGTGTTTTTTGTGGCAGGAGGAGGCCGAGTGTGTATTTTTGCTTGTATTTCAGTGTATTTATACTTAGGCTTTACGAGTGTGTGTGTGTGTGTGTGTGTGTGTGTGTAGCGGGGTGGTGCAGCCCTTTGAGGCTATAACAAAAGGACCAAATGAGAGTTTTGTCCATGTTTCAGGAGTGAGTGATGACTTTGGCAGAGACGCTGCAGATAAAACACTTTCGACTGAGCGCCCGGCCAGAACTAAAGGCAAACAGCTGTGCTTCACACTGTCTCTCCACTTCTTCTTTACCTCGCTCTCCTGTTCTAGGTTTCTCTCTCTCTTTCTCTCTCATTCCACCTTTTTATCTTTATGTACATCCACTTTATCTTCCTCATTCTCTCGTCTCTCTCCCTTCCCTCCCTTTTTGTAGACAGAGAATACTATGACTGGTTGTTTGTGGACGCTGCGACAATAAAAGCCATTTTCTTTCTTTCTTTCTCTCTTTCCCTGCTGTTTAATGGGTGGGACGCCCCATTGCCCTCAAACTCACTCACAACATCATCAAATATTATGGCTCCGCTTAATTGAAACTATGCAGCAATGCAGAAATTTCAAGCACAATGAAGAAACAAAGGGGGAGTTTGAAAAGCCGGTGTTGTGGCAACGTGGTCGAGTGTTTGGAGTTTGTTTTCCAGCGGAGTGTAAAAAGCAGAGGCGCTTGAGCCTTTGTGAAATCCAAACAGGCTTTATGATATCCCACTCAACCCTGATGTAATCTCAGAGTCTTAATAGTTCTCAAAACAGTGAAGTGATGAGGGAGAATTTGTGCTGTGATTAGAAAATGCATTTAATAAAATTAGCGATACGTGAAGGAGAGAAGCATCAGTGTCGGTGTTTCTGCATTAATCAGCTCATTTATTTATTAGTGGAGTTACCAGTACTTCAAATGTGCTTCTGTCTTCCAGGTACGTGTACCACAGCTCCAAGTGGATGGTGGCAGGAAACGCGGACTCCCCCGTTCCTCCTCGGGTCTACATCCACCCGGACTCTCTGGCCTCAGGAGACACGTGGATGAGGCAGGTGGTCAGCTTCGACAAGCTCAAGCTCACCAACAACGAGCTGGACGACCAGGGACACGTAAGGGACCTTTTCTGTTTGACAAATTCTGTGCTGCCGAATACTTTCACATGCTGCAACATAAATATTAAGTGGGGAAACACGCTGTTATGACCATATTTAGACCACAGTAATAAAGCAAAGGAGCTAATATTCAACAGACATGATAAATTAGACGCTTCCTTTATTAATTAATAGATTTTTTTTTACTGTAACTCAACAAAGGTTAAAGTAAAAGTTAAATCTAGTTGATTGTATTAGCATTAATCAACACTGCTGCTGGATTCTCCTGCATCCACTGACCAATCAGATGCCACTGGCATAAAAATAGTGCTGACTCAGCATGGGGTCCTGCGGTAAAGAAGACAGCTATTTCAGCTGCAGCGCTCTGGGTTGAAATGTTTGAGCTGTGATTCATTAGTTTAATTTTGTGCCTCATGTCATTCCACAGTGCTGCAGAAATTAATGCACCGTTGAAGCCGTGCCTGTGCCTCGGCTCTCTCACAGTGTGTTTGCTTAAAAGAAAAGTTGAAATGATTCTTTATACTTTCATGACTCACAGAGTCGTGAGGCTTGTTCTGAATTTTCTGCGATGCATCACACAAACTGCCCTCCGTCCCACTTTGAAGATGGACTGAATGTTAGTAGGTTTGTGGATTAGCGTTGAGAGACATTAGAAGTCGGGGATTTGAACCCGTGCCCTTGTTTTAATATATAATATTCATTTCCTTCATGGCTCCATAAAGCATTTAGTAATGAAACGGTTTCGTTAAAAGCACTTAATGACCGAATTTGATTTGTAGAATGCTCCAGCAGCCACACCACTGGGCTTAAACTTAAGTCTGACCACAATCTGTCTGATTTACTGCCTTGCTTGCATCCAGTCAGTAACAGAGGTGGTGAGCTAAAGTAAGTCTCTTATTGGTCCTTGGCTGCTCTGTATATGTACTGTGGGTTTTGTAGGTGAAATATTTAACTGTAATGCAACAAGTTAGACCACAATTTGTTTGATTTACTGCTTACCTTATTTATAATCACCAAGTGGGCAGAAAACTAAAGTAAGTCCCGTATTTGTATCCCGTACTTTATCCTTCTCTATAGTTAGAAATGGGTTTCACTGGAAAGGGACAATATTAGGTAAAGGAAAACCATGTTGGCTTTTTATTATTGGCATTGATTGGCACCTTATGTTTTAAATCTGCAATAAAAGCTAAGAAAATACTCAACTAAGTAATAAAATAAATAATATAGTATGACACAAAGCTTTACCATGAGAGAAATTTGTGAAGCAGCATTGCAATTTAACTCTTTATAAACAATCTGTGCAGTTTCTGAGTGGCTGGTAGAAAAGATCTTAGCTTTACAAAGAGAAACAAAGAGGCACAACAACTACAAACAACATGGCTGCCTCACTTGTAGTTTTTATTGTTAGTCTGGGGTCCTATATAGTGTTGGTGGAAGAGCTCTAATCTGAATTAATAGCAAATCCAGAATTATCTCATGTTTGTGTGAGCTCCGTGTCCTTTAATTAGCTGCTGAAGCTTTGGATACAAACAAGATAACATCTGAACCAAAGTCATGACGGGAGAAAAAAGTGTAGAAAAGACAGAGGAGCTGCGGCAAATCAGTTCCTCCTCAGTGATCAGCATCGATACAGAGATGATGTGTAAAAGTTGTGTAGTGAAGGTACCATTTCGAACATGTCTCCAGTGCTGCGACAAAATGGCGGCGTCCGGTTTATTGTACTGAGCTGTGTGAGGGTCTGGCAGGTTCCCGCTCTGTCACAGCTCTGCAGATGATCACATCAGCTCCGTGGTGACAAATGTAATAACATATGGGTGTTTGTGGGCGACCGTTCACATGCAGGGCTCCCTCCAAGTGAGGGGAGGTTGTCTTTCCTCTCCCGCTGCTCAGTTTAAGGGCTTTGTTTCCCCCGGTGGGTGTTTAGAGGCCAAAGGAAATTAATTTTGGAGCTTCCTGTGTGGGAAACCTCAGCACTTCTCGCTCATCCTCCTGACTTGTGGTGTCGTGAAATGTCTGCCTCATCAGAAACAGACACCGTACGTGTCATGAATCATCAGACGTCACAGAGCACAACAGAAGCAAAGCCTGTGTGAAAACGCAATATTTATTATGTCTCAGATGGGACGTCGTCCTTCAGACTGATCAACAGTGCCGCCGTGAGTTTGTAAACACATCATGAAATTTGTAGGTTTAACTGAAAACTACAGCAAAATACATTTTCCAATAAAATGATTCTAATTAAAGCTTAAATCTAGTAGCGAGCAGATAATTATATATTCTGTGTATAGAAAAGAAAAACACAACAAAAAAAAAAAACAGTTTTACATGTAATTAAAATACTTCTAACATACAAAACATATTATCAGCTCATAAATTATGAGACATTCATAATTATGATTGATTGTATGATTTATTAAAACTAGATTATAACTCTGGTTACAGTTACTGAAAACACAATAAAACACTGTTCTCACTGTGGTCAGTGCTGAAAGAAGCATCTGGATTCATTACCTAATTAAAAAAAACAACAAGGTGGAGCTAAATTGAATTACTTAGTTTTTATGTTGGAAATTTGACCATATGCTTTAAAAATACACCTGTAAAATAACTACACATACTATAACTGTAGCTGCTATATAATTATATTGAAGTATAAAGTGATAAAATAAGTGCGTCATGCACTGAAGCATCACAAAACTGTGCTAAATACTACATTTTGTTTCATTCTACCACTGACTGTGGCCCTGCATGTTTAAAATAAATACATAAAAAGTCAAACCAGTAATATGTTTTGGTCATATTGATGCATTTTGAACTGTGATCCTAACAAACGTTCTTGCAAATTAAAAAACTGATTAAAATGTACTTATCATAGCATCAAACCCAGCAGCTTGGTGTCATTTGTGCAAAGAGGATGTTGCACAGGAAGCTACCAGCACTCAGTCTCGCCCTTTATGTTGGATTTTCAGACTTTGTCTTCGTCTCATTCTGTCTATGGGAAAATCTAATAAAACGCTGAAGCGGGCTGGACTGGCCAAAAAGATTGTTGCTTTGTTGTTAATGAGCCATTCCACTGTAGTTTATTAATGCTGTGCTGCATTCAAAACTCCTCTGAAGAATTCTCTATATAGTCTGTTTTCAACATCTGCCTGCTTCTCTTCAGCCGAGTGAATCATGCAGGAGGTTTTGTACAGAACTGTCACTACTGGTGACCTGAAGACCTCGTTGTTCTTGTCTGTAGCTTTATGTAATTTCACAGGGGACCTCGCTGGGTTTTGAATATTAAACAGTGATGGACATTAACGTGTTTTTCATTATATTTGGCTTCAGGCTCCGCCGTCGTCTAAATGATGCTTTACATGACTTAATTTGGCTTTTTGGGAGATACACACCACAGATGTGCTGGGTGTCTCGCTCGTGTGAATGTCCAGACCGTTTTCAAAGGGGCTTCAAAGAACGTCATTACCTACCACCAAATGAAAACATCACTTATTTAGCCTAATTGTATTTGAGCGTGAACAACTGTCAGCTCGTGTCCTCTGGCCGCTCTCCGAGTCGTTTGTTCTGAGTTCAGCGTGTCAGTTGTGTGATCCGCTCTGATTTTACTTCACCTCGGGCCGGCTGGGAACTGTAAGCATGACTCTGCTCTGGGCCACAAGGCAGCTGCATGCGTGTCTATTTTGAAATCTCTATTGCTAGTACATGACTGTGATTCAACATGGAACCACTTAACGATTTAACACTTGTTGTCTGGTAGAGAACTTCTTTTATTTTTGAGATGTTACAATTTCTAAACACACACATTGAAAGTTGATTGAAAACTGTGCAGCCCCTTATTTGCAGATTAAAATTATCAAAGTGGAAAATACATAAAGATGAGAAAAGAAAATGCAGTTTTATGAATTGAAAGAGCAGCAGCAGGAAAATAATTCTGCACATCTACTGAACAACAGAGAAAGAGGTGCTGCACAGCACCTCCTACATAGTTTGACTGGCAGGTGATCTCCAAGCAGAGTGTGCTACAACACTACAGAAATGAACGTTGACACAGATGGAGGCCAAAAACGAGGATTTCAGATTAGAACCTGCATGTGAGTGTTTCTATGCAGCAGCCCAGTTCTAATTTGTGTGTCTGAGTTTGTGAGATTTGAGGTCTGGAACATTAAAGAGGCTGTTTCTGATACTGCTTTTCCCCCCACAGCCCTGGTTTGAAATGACCCCCTCTGTTGTAGCAGAGTTGGAAGGCAAAGGGGGGGAGCGGTCTGGGGAGTTTGGCTCTGGGGAGGTTTTCTCACTCTCAGATTAATCAAGAGCAGACCGAGGCCCCGAGGCGAGGCTGGGGCCGACACCGTCTGACGCCTCCGCTCTGCTGTGAAATAATCCTCGGCTCTCCTGCGAGCGTCATCGCAGTGTGAACTCAGTTTCCGCTTAGCTTCACTGACAGAGAGTCAGAGGAGCTAATTGATGTGAGGAAGGAAGTGCATGTATTGTGTGTTTGCAGACAAATAAATTAAACTTTAGAGGTGCACTTACAGATTCCTGAGAAATTCCTGGACTAGATTTGCTTTTGTTTGAATTTTGATTCAACTTTTCCTCCAATTGGGCTTCAAATTGTCTCCTGGACAAGGAAGGACATAAAGAAACTTTCTCCTCTCTCTCCTCATATTTCCAGATTATTCTCCACTCCATGCACAAGTATCAGCCTCGCGTTCATGTCATCAGGAAGGACTTCAGCAGCGACCTGTCTCCAAACAAGCCAGTACCCAGCGGCGAGGGAGTGAAGACCTTCAGCTTCCCTGAAACCGTCTTCACCACCGTCACCGCCTACCAAAACCAGCAGGTATCCGATGTCTCACAAATTAGTTTTTATTCTTTTACAGTCACGATCATGCAAATATAATTCAATCCACACATGTTGGAATTTTCTTTAAATCCCTGAAACATTTCCTGCAGAACTTTTATGTGGAAATATGATGAATTCAGAAGCACATTTCAAACATACCTACAAATTCAAGCCAGATAAATACACAGTAGAGACTAAATCTCAACTCAAAGTTCATCAAAGTTCTCTTATAACCACAGTGAAGACGTCTTTGTCTTCTAAAAGTTGTCATCTCAGGTGATGTTTGACATGTTGACCATAGTTAAACCTCTCGAACTGTCAATGCTACATGCTACAAACATCTTTGTTCTCTGTTTTCTGTTCTTGTTTGCAGATTACAAGACTAAAGATTGACCGTAACCCATTCGCCAAAGGTTTCCGGGACTCGGGCAGAAACAGGTATATTAGCATCACAGCATCTGTTTGCTCAGTTCAGCTCAAATTCATGCTCAGTGCTCCACTAACAATTATATTTCTTGAAGTTCAACTGAGACTCTGAATGCTGTTGATGACATAAATGTGACAGTCTAGTCTGGATTTGTTCAATTTGTGCCTTTTAAATAATGTTCAGATCTTAAATTTACAGTATTTACTTTTTTTAAAATATAAATTTAGCAGAAACATGTAAAAAATCTATTTTCTATCTTATCAACTTCTCTTCGTTTGGTCCGTTTTGCAGCTTCTTATTTACTGTAATTGAATAATGACTAATATTTGAAGGGCTGTGCAGAACATGGCAGAGCGCAGCAGAGCAGGATGCGGGTAATGGTAATTTTATATTGTCAAACATTCATCATTAGAAAACCTTTTTGTAAATTTGATCTGACAACTGAAAATGTACGTTTTAATGAAAAACGAGAATATTAAGTGACTCAAACATTTGAACAATAGTGCATAATATTATTAGTTTATAATTATTGGTGTAAGCATCACTAGTGTGTTAGTAACAGCTGAGTATTCAGAAAGTATCTGCTTTATAAACAGTTTATTAATCATAATACATCATTAGCATTTAGTATCTGCACCTTCAATGAAAATAAACTGGGGCAAAAAGGACAATATTATATCTAAAATGTAATGAAGTCAGTTCATATAAATATATACTCCATTAAAGTACCTTGAAGTTGCACAGAACAACCTGCCACGTTGTCTTCATGACCCCGTTTGCATTTTTAGCTGTAAGTGTGTCAGTTTTTTTACCATCTTTACTCCTAAATGTCAATTATTTGCTGACTTTTTCACAGTCAAATAATATGATATAAATTTTTCTGTATTCCCAGCATGTACAGTTAGCTGTTCATGGACTATTCATTTCATGTTTATCTCTCCCCTATGAATTTGTTTTTTAAAGCCATCTAGTTACATGAAGCCATAAAAAAACTATTTAGCACATAGTTAGAACCTGCCTCAGACTGAGATATAGTGTAATCATAAAAAGCTGTTGGGTTAAATGTAATTACGCCTGTTTTAACCTAGACGTCTAGACGTCCTTTGACCTAAAAATCATTTTTAACACTGCAGTCATGGCTTTTTTATTCCACAGTCTCTCATACACACTTTTGCCGCTCTTTCAACTGTTGCATCAGCTGTTTCCACGCCGCTCTCCGTCTTTCCTTCTGCCTACTTTCCTTCCTCTTTCTCTCGGTGTCTGAATTATCATATATAACATTTGCAGAGGAGACGAGGGGGAAGGCATGGGTGTGTTGAACCACCAGACCCCTCCGCACATGAAAGCAGCCCCCTCATCTGGTCTGCATTATTGGCACACAGATATTTGAGACATCTTTTTTCATTTTTCAAACAATAGACGGTTTGATTTATGAACTGGCATTAGAATTTCATTGCAGGAAAGCTACAGATGAAAAGATAACAGAGAAAGAGAGATTTGTCCGAGGGGAGAAAAACTGATTTTATCCTCACGTACTGTGCTGCTCGTGATTCCTTCCTTCGGTCCTGTTGGGAATTGTTTTGTTGCAATTCAGAGAACTCATCTTCTGTCACCTTACAAACTCTTTTCAGAGTCATTCTGAATCTTGTAGTTTGTTCTCCTGCTTTTTTTCAATCTCTAATTGTCCGTGTTAGTGTGCTGAGTCGAATGCTGCTTCTTTTGCATAATTATGGTGATTTAGGAGCTTGTGTGGTTCCACACTGTGTGTCACTCTGGATAAGGCTGGATAATATACTGTAACTGCAGGTCCTTCAGTTCCCAATTTTTAATCAAGACAAACCTGCAGATTTTCAGGTAAATGAGAATACTGTAGTGGGCAAGAGCTCAAAATATAATAAGTATAATTTATTTATAATTTTATATAAAGATAATATAATGTGCATCTCAGTAGATGACAACTATGCTGCTATTATAAAAAAGGAGCATTCAAACGTAGAAGCAGAAGAAAAGATTAATATTTATATTTAAAACTATTGAAATAAAAGCAACAGAACCCCCTCTTGTGGTTGGATCAGTGTCAAGTGCAGCCCACCCGGTTAATAACGGGTGATCTAATTTGTGGGCGTGAGCAACACATAAAAAAAAAACACAAGACATGTTTTAATCAGATTTTCTAAACATAGTACAAATTAGAAATATGTAAAAGACTTCACTTATTTTGTCACTTTGCTGCTGCACCTCCACCTTCAAATGTTCAAAGTCAGTCATGATAAACCGAAGATTTGTGATTAGGCAGGATCCTTTGTCTTTTCCTTTACTCCCTCACTGAGCTCTAATTGTTATTTTAAGGAATTTGAAAAGTGACTTTTGGAAAGAATACAAACAGCATTTCATTCTTTCTTTTTATTTTTATTAAAATACTTAACAAGCCGTTGTTTCTGCAGTAAAGTCTGTGATTTTAACACAAAAGAAAATCAAAGACACTTAGAAACAAGGGAAATGCTGCTCAACAACTATTTATATATCATCATTCTTAAATTTCTGTTTGCAGTGAATTCAAGCAAAATAAAGTGTAACAGCAGAAACAAACAGAAATAGGTGTGACATCCTTAGTTTTTTGTTGCTCTGCCACGTGCCATTAAAACTGTTTAGATTAGTGTTTTATATGAATGTTATTTAAAAACATAAGAGTTTTACTTAGAGTTTTTGCAGGGAGGCATCAGCAGCCTGTTCGCTTTGGATCGTGACCAACGAGCTCCACACTGAGGGAAAATTCAGATTAATAAAAAGGGCAAACCTGCACTGCTAATTCTCAAATTAAGCACCAACTTGTTTTCCCTTTTCTGACTTTTAAATAGCGACTTAATGTAGAACTGTAAGTCATGGTGGTGCTGTCAGTTGTGTCTGGTGACCGGGCTTTATGGCCCAGCAGAGCGATACAGCTCATTTGTTGGGTTTTGGTCCCACAGCAGTGTGACTGTATGAATGAGTGCACTGATGAGAAGGGGCCGGGCCGATTAGCATGGCGCACTAACGAGCTGCCACAGCCAGGCAGCTAGTGGCCCTAAAACAACATGGTGAGCTGTGACGGGTGCGGGTTTCCCTGGGACGAGGCTGAGTAGTGTGCAGGGAAGTAAATCAAGCAGGACGGAGAACTGTGTACAGATTCAAGATGAAACGTCACCCAGATTTATGTGCACACTAAAAACGTGCTCCTTTTTAATGGCTCCAGTTTCCTCTGAGCAGGACTCCACTTTCTCCCGCCCCCTCTCTGTCTGACACTCTCTCATTCAGACTGACTCATTTACCACCAGCCTTCCTCAGACACAAATATTAACCAACATCACTTCCTCTCTCTGTTCAACTGATCTTTCTCAAGACTTCTGCTCCAATACTCTCTCTGTTTCTCACCCATATCCATCTCTCCTCCTTTTCCACTCATGCATTAGTCACACCCACACGTACCTGCTTTATGACTATTTATGACTATTAATATAAAACTAGCTTTTCTTTTCATAGCACTTCCACAGAAACAGTGGATAAAGTACATTTAGTGGCAATTTTATTAGATACACCTGCACAATCAATTGCAGTTCCAACTGTATAAAGTTTATAATGTTCACTTGTTGTCGAAATGCGTAAATTGAATTAGTCGTTTATTATTAAAGGCATCATAAAACCACACTACTTTTTAAAGTAGTTGAATTGGATTATTAGGGTGGCTGTGGTTCGAGTCCCAGTTCTCCCAGGTCACATATGGAATTATCTTTGAGCAAGACACTGAAACCATCATGTATGTGCAGCTTTACCTACAGGGAAGTAGATAGATAGAAAAAAGAAATGTCGTTGGTGTTGAATAAATAAAAACTGATTAAAAGAAGAGAATTTCTATACAGTAAGACTGAAAACAACATCAAAATACAAATGACTGCATCTACAGGACTGAATACATAAAATAATAATAATGAAATAATACAAACATATTTCTCAAAGTGTTTCTGAGGTTTTGTTATGCTTGTTGTTGCACTTCTCATGCCATGAAAATAAAGAAGTGTTAGTAAAATCTAGTAATTCATGCTAGAACAGACATGATAATTAAAATACTGCTTTATCCTTTGTTATTCTGAAATCAGGACTGGCCTCGAGGCGATCATGGAGACCTATGCCTTCTGGAGACCTCCTGTGAGGACCCTCACATTTGAAGATTTCACCAATATGCAGAAACAACAAGGTGTGTAGATGTCAAACTCCATAGAAAGTAATTTAACCTGAATTGTCAGTTAATTGTGTATTGCGGATGTTAAACTATTGCTCATTTTACAATGATCTGAATCCTCTAAAGCTCTTTTTAAAACCTCTGCGGCTTCACGTCATAGTGTAGTTATTTGTCAACAAGTAGTCTCAATTCTTTTTTGTGTTCATTATCATCTCTTTAAATGTTAGATATTTGTTTATGTTCTTTATAATTGTCAATAAAACATAAAGTCACAATGACTTCATAGTTAACTTCTACACTGTGTGGTAGTGTACCGGGGTAATTAGCATGACACTGGTGCATGTGTTGTACCAATCTGAACTCTCCCTCTGCATAGTTTCCCTGCATATATCACCACACACTACATCAGCTATGGTTGTCCTTCATGTGAGCTTGGCCATACGCTGCTACTCTGTCAGGTCAGACTGTGTCTACTGAACTTTTCACATCACACGCAGCCCTTGAAAATAAAATTGTTAAACAAATCCTGTGGCTTTTGGACGACTCCGCAACACGAGTCAGCGTCAGTTGGGCCACCTCCCTTTGTATCCGCTCCAACACCGGCACAAGGTCTTAGTCATGGCTCATATCAAGGGCCTCGCCGCTTTAAAATCTGGTCTCTCACTGACCTTATCTGGGATACCTCTGGAGGTCAGTATGACGTGACACTCAGGATTTTGTCTCAGCCGATGACATGTGTTTGTTATCATTAAACTCCTCCAAGGTGACTGGGATTTAATTAAAAGTCCTTGCGCTGCCAGTGAACCCTGTGTCCCCCTGTAAGGACACAGCGGTGTACGTGTGCAGTGTGGAGCTTTGCCCTAACGGCAGTAGACACCCTTTTCCCTTCAAGTGATCAGCGATTCCCCCTTCAGCGCTGAAGCACCTCGGGCCCTTCTAACCAGAGGAAAACATGACATCACCAAACGGTCCTCCTACATATATCTATGCTGCTTTCTTACTCTCTCTCCCCTCTGTTCTTCCCCCTACAACCCCCTTCTTCATCTTTAGCAGAGCACAGTGATGCAGCGTTATTATCGAAGGCATATGGTTCAAAATCAGAACCACAGCCAAGCAAGTTCTGGATTATTTAGTTATGCTTCCTCCTCATTCTGGTTTCAAACTGAATTTCTCCAACAGCAAAATGAACCTTGGCCAAATTCTCATAAATAGAAAAATATGCGACTGGGATCCCACAGCTATCATTTCACTCTGAAAGACTTGGACTGAGTGGATACAATTTGTGCCATAACATATATATATATATATATATATTCTCCCCCTTTCCCTTTTCAATCCAGTCCATATAGTACATGTCTAAAACTTGGAGCGTGTGGCTTTTTATTGAAGAAAGAGCTGGGGTGGCTCTGCTGACCAGACATGGTGCACATTTATCTCCACGTACCAGTAATATATTTCACGATATGGTTCGTGATCTCCCAGAACAGTTTCCAACACCAATTAGTGTGAGGGTTGGAGTTTGAGAAAGTCCGTTGGGATCAAAGTTATTTATTAACTTGGCCACAGGTGAATTCATATTATAGTTCAGTGTATACTTAATTAGTCTGACTCAGTGCATGTGGACCACTGGGAAATTACCCTGTTGGCGATTCCTACTGGACTCTGCTTCTGTCGGCTCTTTACATGTGCTCAGACTTAGGAGATACATCTTCATGATGAAGACTTTTGGACTTTCAGATTCTTTGGTTTATTCTGTGGCCACATAAAAGACATATATTTTTAACTTTTACACATTGCAACCGGTTGTGGAAGACATTTTTCCTGCACTGCAACACAGTAGAAAGGATGTGGATGTCTGGCAATGAGAGACTCACACAAGGAAATCTTTTACTACTCTGCACAGGGAGGTCAGAGGTAGATGGGCAGGGATGCATGTCACTTTCTCGTTTACTGTCAGAGTTTAGAACTTTAGCCTTCTAAGTAACCCCAACAACACAAACACCACCGTCGGTTACACAGAGTTTAGTCCAGGGGTCTTCAATACGTCTCTCTTGATTCTTATGAATGACTTTGAGTATAATCTTTGCACTGATTGGTTCTATATTAAACTTTTGCTACTGCATTTTATTCTCTCTGTATTTGTGTGTTTCCCAGGTGGAAGCACTGGTACTTCTCCTACCACGTCCAGCACAGGAACCCCGTCCCCTTCAGGTGCGGCACACCTCCTGTCTCCTTCCTGCTCCCCTCCGACCTTCCACCTTGCTCCCAACACCTTCAATGTGGGCTGCAGGGAGAGTCAGCTCTGTAACCTGGGACTATCAGAGTACCCAGCTTGTGCTCGCAACAACATGGCGGCTCTGCAGGGCTATGGGGGCCTGGCCGACAGTTCCTATGGACGCCTCCAGGCTGCAGGTGGTGCTGTGTCCTCTGCTCAGCCCTCTGATTCCTTCCTGCCACAGAGGACTTCCTCCTTGATTGCTGCCGGCATGCAGGGCGGCACTCATGCCTCCCTGACTGGAGGTGGCAGTGGAAGTGGCACTGGAGGCAAGATGGATGCATACAGCAGTCAGCTCGGCTCCTTCCCAGCCTCACAGCTTCAGTATGTGATGCAAGCTGGGGGTGGCTCCGGCTCTGGCTCATCCTCTTCATCTGGTTCCCCTCCTTCCTCCGCCCACATGTTCAGTGGGAGCCACCATCATGTGCAACAGGGCTCCTACAATGCTTTCTCCCTGCACAACCCTTACAACTTGTACGGATACAACTTTCCCACTTCTCCTCGCCTGGCCACCAGCCCAGAGAAGCCACAGGGAGGTTTGCTCTGCTCCTCGTCTCCAGCCGGGGCCTTCGCCGAGCGCCAGTACCTTTCCAACGGAAGCATGGACACTATGCACATGATCGGCAACGCCCCCAGTGGCCAGCAGGGCAGCAACTCCTGTGACGGTCGTCAGTATGGCTCCTCTTCTCAGATGTCTATGCACATGGTGTAGAAACTGGGATCAAACCTCACAATCTTCAGTATTTGTAAAGTCTTTCAGCTGAGAGGCCAATCTCTAATTTATGAATGAACCAGGTTTGGTGTTGAACTGGAGTTTTTACATGAACCGCTAATGTATTGTGGTTCAAACTAAACTTTCAGACACGGATATCATCTCATGCTTTTGTTTTTAAAGACACTCCACCATGTACAAAGCATTACAGAGTGGGGCAGAACTGTTATTTGATTATCTTTGTATTAATAAAAGAAAAAGTAAAGAAACAACCTCACTGAAGAAGGAAGGAAACAAAGAGATGAAGGAGCCCACACGCTCTGATTCTGAAGGGATTATCAGTTGTGAATATGTTATGGTGCAATAGTCGCAACACACTTTTCAAGTGACTCATTCTTGAGCAATCAAAGGTCATCCAGTCATGACATCATGCAACCAAAGAATCTTCGCTGTCAAGGTTTTGCTTCGCGCAGCACTTGCGGCGTATCGTTGTAGAAATGTCAAGGGGTCAGTGGTTCGCAGTCATGCTATGCTAAGTTTTGGCTGGAATGAAAGGGACAACTGGACAATATCACTCAATGACTCACTGCTCCACATACACACAGGAGATGAAGTATCGGGGTGCTGTAGTGGCCAGTTGATGTGCCAAACAGGGTGAACACATGGACACAATCAGCTGAACTGAACAAGTCTGTCTTCAGCAGCTACACAGCTTCATCAACATGTTTTCCTCATAGACTGGAATGACTTCACTATTTTTGAGTGGATTATGTTTTTAAGTATGTATGTATATACACATATATTTTATATATATGTATATATATATATATACACATACTGTATATATATATAAGATGGCAAATGCAATCAATAACATAAGCTTAAAAGTGTGAAACATTATAAAAGAAGCAATAGAAAAACAGAATAATTAAAGTATGTTTTGGTGTGTTGTAGAGATGTGTATTTAAGTGCTGAGCAACAACAATTTCACAGGCAATTCTGTTATACAAATGTGTGAAAAAGGGAAATAGCAAAGTATTTCTTTTTGAGGCATTTAAAAAAACAATGTAAATACAGGTGCCAAGCACATAAAAAGCTCAATAAACGCTTTAGTTCATGCACATGATTTTGCTTTTTTCCTCATCGTTAGCAATAGATTTTTAGCCTAAAGTTGATCATTAACACAATTAAATTTTGCTAAAATTAACAACATACTGTGTTTAGACTAATATGCAACGTAGATATTATCTCCAAAACTCAGTAGAAACAGGAGTTACTCATACAGTGTAATTTGGAGCACATACATAAAACAAATTATTGTGTTTACAGTGTGTAATCAACAAAATAATGATGCTGTTACACACCCAATGTTCTATATTTCACAGCTAATTACTGATTAACGTTTAAAAACAGGGTTTGATATTGTAACTGTGGGAGTTGACGTACTAATCAGTCACAGCCTCTAGGCTACAATAACAACAAATGACATGATTATTAATCACACAAGAGCGAGTTCTCCGCTTATAAAAGACACACATCTGCTCTGCTCCACATCACAGGCACGGGCTTCAAACACTGACGCAATGCATCGATCATAAACCCAAAAAAGACAAATTTTCTCCCTGCTGGTTCTGTTTATTATGAGAATGGAGAATCAAGCTTGAGTGCCAACTGCACTCAGCTGCACTGCTGTTGTGCTTGATGCACATAAATATGGCACCTGTTTAAAGAGACAGAGAAATCCTCCTGTAATCATTTGAACCGCCAAACAGAGGAACATGCAGCGTTTAGGATCAGTCCTCCAGCTTTGTGGTTCCCCTCTTGTTACACAGGCGCAGACCCCAGGGATATAGATGGGGCCAATCAGCGTCCATTACATGCATGTCATCTGAACAGCTCTCTCCAATCACTTCCTATCATGCGTACAGCTTCAGCCATGAAACATCATATCTGAACCATCATCAGAAAATAAAGGGTTTGTGGGACCGTGGAGACAACGACCGAGTATTGGAAACACCTGTTTTTCCAAGCATGACTTCAAATAATGAGCAGGGTGATGCACTGGAGAGAAGCGCATGATTTCATAATTTGGCTCCACTCCTTATATCTGGACATTATTTCCAATAATTATGCACATTATTTGACTTATATACACCCCCTCCCCTGTTCCAGCAGCATTCAAAAATCACCCTATCCCTCCAGTTGTCCTCACCCATATTCACCGCAAATCTACCTCAGGAACTGAATTAGTGAAGAAGAGCGGTGCACATGACCCTACAGAGCAGTGCTATGACATAATGCACAACAGGTTTGTTTTATACTGTAAACTATCCATCAGGTCCCTAAGTGGAAAAGAATGGTTGAGTTTGAGGAACAGCCACTCTTTGCCTTTCATCATGCCGTCTTTCATTAGAAACAAACTATGCAAACAATCCCACTGATTGATTAATGGCAGAGTGCGGCCAGCTCCCCGTAAAACATGAAACTCAACAATTGCAGATAAAGCACCAAGTATTTTAACAAGGTCCTCTGACGGAGATGAGAGTGATCTGGTGCCTGAGCTGTTTCTTTGAGCACATTCTGAGTGACAGCACGCTGACTGGACGTATCCCATAATCCTCGTGTCTCAGCCATTGATCTTTCTCTCCTAACACATTTCAGACATTTTAACAGACTCTGAATCGCTCTCTGGGGAACTCTACTGGATGCAAGTCCACCCCGGGGAGGTCAGTGGACCATATGCAAAAGAGAAAGAGAAAATACTGCTACACTGCTTTAATTTCTTGGATCTGAGGATCTGGTTTTGATAAGACAGAGTGTGAGTTTATCTGAGGAAGTCCAATCAGAAATTCTGGTAAACTGTTGCCCTCTTGTGTTTATTTCTCTCTTTTGCTTGAGATTCCTTAGCTTGACTCATCTTCAGTGTAAATTAGTGCTGACAGGAGACGCAGACCCACTTTCTGAGGTGTTGCAGTGTGCCTGACATGTGTACTGAAGCCCTAAATCACTGCTTTTTCACAAAGGGTCTGCAAATACCTTCAGCTGCCTCACACCAGTACTTCTTCTCCTTCAAGAAACATCTTGAAGCTATTTTAGGATTGATAAAGTCATGATACAGATGTCAAGCTTTAAAAAGGAAGCACACACACACACACACACACACACACACACACACACACACGCTGGTGATGTGGCCAATGTTTTTACAGTCACAGAAGTAGAGATCTCTTTCTGAATCATCATAATGACCTGGAAAATAAAACTTTACATGTAATGAAACAAGTTGAAAACACAATTTTACGGAAAATTGGGTCCTATTAGGTGTTGCATGTCCACACATCTCAGCATTTATTGCAAGAGCACTAAAACATTATTATTAAAACAAAAGCTAGAGCAGACAAAACACTGTAGATCACGTTTTTTTTGAAAACAGTCACTATTATTGAGAGACTGTCAGATTTAATTTCTTGTTACCTGAACATAAAACAAACATCAGCTTGTGATCTTCACATAAAACTGTTTAAGGTTTCAGCAGAAACCAGACAAAGTGCACTGTTTGCAGGTTGTATTCTGATTCATGACACAGAACTTCAGTTTGGTTAATGCTGACACCACATAATAATAATAATAGAACAAATAATCCCAGTTAGTAAATGATCTGATAATTGACCATCAAATAGACTTATTTAGTCTTACTGAAACCTGGCTGCAGCAGGAAGAATACATCTGTCTGAATGAGTCAGAAGGTAGTAAATCAGAGGAAGTTAACTCCATGGTACAATTCACAAATCTGAAGCTTAAAGCAGAGATCACGTACACTGGAAAGGAGGTGATGTTCCAGTAATTGAAATGAATCCTGCCTAGTCTGGAAAGACAGTGTTACGATCTCTGTCTTGTCTTGCCCCTGTTAGTTTATTTTTCTGTCCACCTCTCATTATCATCTTATAAGTTTCACCTGTTTTTCTCCCTCTGCCTACTCACCTCTATCACCATGATCAGCTCCACCTTTGTCTTCTTCTGCCCACTCACCTTGATTTCATCGGTTCCACCTGTGCACCAGCCTCGATATATAAACACTCCCTCATGGAGTTAGTCAGTGTTTGTACTGCTCTCCAGCTGTTAACTTATTAGTTTGTGCCTTGTGCTTTTGACTTGTTTTTTGTTTGTTGGACCTTGTTCTTGTTTTGTCCTGTACCTTGTGTCTCCTCTTATCAGTGTTTTGTCCCCTTCCTATACAATCTATACAATAAACTACATTCTTATTCATGTGTGCCTGGCATTTCTAGGTCCTTCCCCTTGAAAAACCCAGTTTGTTACAGACAGTTTTAAAATATATAAAAAAAAGCCCTCCACAAAGCTAGAACCACATATTATTGCTCATTAATAGAGGCAAATAAGAACAACCCCTGGTTTCTTTTCAGCATTGTAGCCAGACTGACAAAGAGTCATAGCTCTGCTGAGCCTAGTATCTTCTTAACTCTGACTTTATGAATTATTTACTAATAAAATCATGACTATTAAAAAAAAGATGATCAGATCCTCCCTGCAACTGGCATGAATGGATTCGCATGTTCAACAGCTCTAGACTCATTTGTCTGACCTCACTCATACCTAGACTTCTTTTTCTCCGTAGATCATGCTGAGTTAATTTCAATAATTAATTCCCCTAAATCAACAACATGTCTCTTAGACCCCATCCCGGCTAGGCTGTTCAAAGATATCTTACCTTTGATCAGCAAGTTCATATTAGATCAGATCAATGTATCTTTTTAAGGTTGCTGTTCTTTTAGCATCAGACAATGGACTACTCTCTATATTTGTCTTGTTAGATCTTAGTGCTGCATTCGGCGCTATATACCACAAAATTCTATTCTAATTATGGAGTTCCACAGGGTTCTGTGCTTGGACCCCTTAGACAATATTATTAGGAAACACTTTATACATTTTCATTACTATGCAGATGATACCCAGCTATTTATCTATGAAATTAGAAGAAAGACACTATGTCTAATCACATTCTTGATGACAGAACATTGTCCTCAAGTAATATCGTGAGGAATCGTGGAGTTATTTTATCCTGTCTCAAAGTGATGCTTAAAATATACAGTGAGGGAAAAAATTATTTGAACCCCAGCTGATTTTGTAAGTTTGCCCACTAACAAAGAAATGATCAGTCTATAATTTCAATGGTAGGTGTATTTGAACAGTGAGACACAACAATGACAAAAAAAATCCAGAAAAATGCGTTTCAAAAAGAGTTATAAATTAATTTGCATTTCTAGAAGGAAAGAAGTATTTGATCCCTTCGAAAAACGTGCTTTAGTACTTGGTGGCAAAACCTTTGTTGGCAATCACAGAGGTCAGCCGTTTCTTGTAGTTGGCCACAAGGTTTGCACACATCTCAGGGGGGATTTTGGCCCACTCCTCTTTGCAGATCCTCTCCAAGTCATTAATGTTTCTTGGCTGATGTTTGGCAACTCAAACCTTCAGCTCCCTCCACAGATTTTCTATGGGATTAAGGTCTGGAGACTGACTAGGCCACTCCATGACCTTAATATGCTTCTTCTTGAGCCAGTGATTTGTTGCCTTAGCCGTGTGTTTTGGATCATTGTCATGCTGGAGTACCCAACCACGACCCTTTTCAATGCCCTGACTGAGGGAAGGAGGTTCTCACCCAACATTTGACGGTACATGGCCCCATCCATCCTCCCTTTGATGCGGTGCAATTGTCCTGTCCCCTTGGCAGAAAAACACCCCCAAAGCATAATGTTTCCACCTCCATATTTGACAGTGGGGATGGTGTTTTTGGAGTCATAGGCAGCCTTCCTCCTCCTCCAAACACAGCGAGTTGAGTTGATGCCAAAGAGCTCGATTTTGGTCTTATCTGACCACAACACTTTCACCCAGTCTTCCTCTGAATCAGTCAGATGTTCAGTGGCAAACTTCAAACGGGCCTGTAGATGGGCTTTCTTGAGCAGGGGGACCTTGCGGGCACAGCAGGATTTCAGTCCTTCACGGCGTAGTGTGTTACCAACTGTTTTTTTGGTGACTATGGTCCCAGCTGCCTTGAGATCATTGACAAGTTCCTCCCGAGTGGTTCTTGGCTGATTCCTCACTGTTCTCATTATCATTGAAACTCCACGAGGTGAGATCTTGCATGGAGCTCCAGACCAAGGGAGATTGGCAGTTAATTTATGTTTCTTCCATTTGCGAATAATTGCACCAACTGTTGTCACCTTCTCACCCAGCTGCTTGGCGATGGTCTTGTAGCCCATTCCAGCCTTGTGTAGGTCCACAATCTTGTCCCTGACATCCTTGGAAAGCTCTTTGGTCTTGGCCTTGGTGAAGAGTTTGGAATCTGGATTGGTTGATTGCTTCTGTGGACAGGTCTCTTTTATGCAGGTAACGAGCTGAGAGGGCTGCCAATGTCAGCTCGTTACCTGTATAAGATCCACCTGGGAGCTAGAGATCTTGCTGACGGATAGGGGATCAAATACTTATTTCCTTCATGGAAATGCAAATTAATTTATAACTCTTTTTGAAACGCATTTTTCTGGATTTTTTTTGTCATTGTTGTGTCTCACTGTTCAAATACACCTACCATTGAAATTATAGCCTGATCATTTCTTTGTTAGTGGGCAAACTTACAAAATCAGCTGGGGTTCAAATAATTTTTTCCCTCACTGTATAAGACAGCATTTAATCTAATCTTAATCCTAATCTCTTAAAATCAAATGGATTGAAGAACAGAAACTAAAATACTTGCTGTTTTCCGAGTTTTAGACAGATACAGTTAATGCTCAGCCCATCTACAGGCTGAGATTCTCACAGTTGCAGAAACAGACCTCTGTGACATGCAGGTCAACAGGAAACAGTCTAAATGATTCTTCTTCTTCCTCAGGAGGGAAAAAAGATGTTTGAGATATGGTTGACCTCCACAGGCAGGTGGTTCTGATAAAATCCTCGGCCCAGGCTGTCCCATGGTGCCGTGCCTGCTGACTACAAAGACCCCCCACCGGGAAGCCCCCTTGTCTAAATGAGAGAGGTCCGGTGCTCTGTGACAGTTTGCAGTCAGGTCTTCAGAGATCCAGCTGATAGTGTAACTGACCGGGAAGGTGACCCGGATACTGAAACCTCTGTGGAGGGTTGATTTTAGAGTACAAAGCATGTGCTCAAGTTGAGAAAAACTAAAGAGTGGTGGCTAAGGAATAACTGGTCAATCTATTAGAGGCTGATAAAGGCAGCCTAGAATTCAATTCTCATCCATCTGCATAGATACATGTGTGCCAAAGTGTGTTTTTACACTTCAAGAGTATTTTTTTACATTTACTACAGTGATTGTGTGTTGGGTTCTGATTGCTGTGAAGGCACAGATAACCTGCACTCATTACTGTGCATGAACACATCATGTGTAGACACGGAGGGACTAAACTTACAGCAGCTATTATCAAGAGGCCTGACTGTCAGGACTGTAACATCAGTAGGAGGGGATTGTGGTGGAAGGGAATGGGGGGCGCTGGGTGGGGTAGAACAGCACACAGATGCTGGATGGGGGAGGGTGTAGAGGGATGAAGAGAGCTGGCTGAGTTGTGAGTCCAGATACAGTGAAACAGGTGTCGCCAGCCTTGGAGCAGGAGAAATGAAAATTAGGAATGCCGGCTTGTTTCGTCCTATCAGACAGACAGAGAATGTAGGAGCTCCGGATTTTCTGCTCTTTAGTTTGATGTCTATTACTTGTATGACATGCTTTGTCACAATATTTTGTCACAATTATGGGTTGTAAATGAACAGTTCTCCTCATCTTCTCCTCTATTTTGCTACAGTTTCTATTTAAAAAAGTGAGAATAAACAGTTAAAGTAAAGTGACATTATAAAAACATCTGGACTCATTATCATTGTTTCCTCATCCCTGAACCTCAACACTTAATGGCTGATGGTATTAGTGCTGGAATCTTTTGGTACTTAATTACATTAACATTGTGTGTGTGTGTGTGTGTGTGTGTGCGTGTGCGTGTGGGCCCAGATGTTCTGCAGCCTTTTCTCCCTCCACACACACAAAAGTAAAGCGTGTTTCCTTTCTAAAAGTCCACTGAAAACCTAAACCTTTACTACAGAAGCGGAACAGACTTGCAGTAGCTTCCAGAAAGTTGTATTTGATTCACAGTCTTAGGCAAGAAATGTGAGAAACTTTAAACAAGCACAGCAGTATTTGAGTAAACCATTGTGTGACTGACACCTCAATCTGTCTGAACTGTCCACACTAAGCTCCACACACTGTTTCTGCAGGAATTTTACATCAAAGCTTCTATTTACAGCCACTGTGAGCATTATGGCCGGGGTCTGCTCAGAATGAACGAGTACAAAAGAGAACAAGTCAGAGGTCAGTGACATACATAAAAGGCCAACCCATAAAAACAACAATGCTTATAAGTATGTGCTTGCAACAGCATGCAACCCTTGTCCTTGTCAGGCTTTCTGAGAGGGCATTCAGAGTTTTCCATTCGCTACGCTCATTATTTTCGCAGGAAGTTTGTTTAACACAATGCAAACAACCAGGCAGATCTGAAAATGCAGACTTAAAACCCGCAGCTAAATATTCTGGAAAATATTCAACCAAACGCACATGTGTTCTATAAATCACCTTTATAATGCTTGTCACATAAAATGTTACTACGACTGTGGGCTTGAGAGCGTGTCCGCTGTGTTAAAGCTGGCTTGATTTCAGGACAGCCACACATCCCTCGGTCCCCCCACCAACTCCAGCCACCATCAATCTATCTATGGGGGCCATACATGCCTGGCTGTGCGTGTCTGAATGCAAGTTTGAGTGTGGCAGCTGCGCTCTCTCATGGACCTCACCTGGGCCGACTGGGCAAAGGCCAGGGACAGATTCACAGAAATTTCACGGTGACATTTTTGAAGCCATCAGTGAGCAAAGTGTCTGACTTAATACTCTGATAAAACAACATTCTATTGTGGTCTGGATAACACTATTAAACAACGCTGGCATAATCCAGGGTAACAGGCCTGTTGAAAGCTGAATCACACCCGCGCTCATTGTGCTGCCCAGCAACTTGTCAGGGGTCACATTGCAACGTGCGCTGAGAGGGTAAAACAGGAAGCTGGGACCCTCTAGCATTTCTCTGGTGGAAATAGGAGCGGCTGCACATGTTCAGCAAACTCCTCCTCCTGGAGGACTCCTGTGAGCCAAAAACCAACACATTTACCAACTGCTCAAGCGATGTCAAAAACTTTTAAGGCTCTGAAAAACACAAATGGAAGACAATGGTACAAATCAACATCTCCATTTAATCTTGAACCTTTTAAACTGCACTGCTTGCTTGATGTGTGAAGATATTCCCCAGCGCTCATATGGATACACTCAGATTTTAATGGAAGCTAAAGCTGACACTGTAGAGACACACACAGATGAGCCTGTCGTCTCAGGTGCACATTATTCTGCACGATCAGACACATGGACATCCTGCAGAACCTTTAAAGCACTTTTAAAAGGAAGCAATAAAGGTTTCACATGCATAAGGTCTTCAACAGATGCTCTTGTCTGGTCAGTAAAGATGTCAAGTGATGAGAGAGCGTGTCAGAATGTCTTTTTCACATTACGATCAAGACATCATAATTGTCTTGATCAGAATAACTAACTCATGTTTCATGGTTCTGCCACATTGTCAAATTACAGTATATATATTGTTGTGTTGCTGCTCACGCAACTCAGTGTGTGAGTCGGTCTTTATGCTCAGACGTCTCATAACATGCACACGTTGCGAACAACCCCCCTCGGCCTAATCCCTCACACCTGCTACATAAAGGAATGCCAAGTTAAATTTACTACCACTAGTGGAAAGAAGATTTTAATTGAGAATGGCTCTGTGACATTCAGACTGCATGACACTGATGAATAAATACACACGATAACAATTTATTGCAATAACTTGTCTGCACAATGCTCATTAAACTATAATACAGGTGGGGGCACCAAGCAGGATTACTGAGGTAGTTCTGTAGTTTACTTCTCCCCAGCAATGATTAAATGTCAAATTTATGTCATTAGTGATTCTTCTTCTTCTTCTTTGTTGTTCCAATCTTAACAAAGTTGTTTCTTTGTGATACATTAGTAGTAGTAGGAGTAAATTAGCAGTTTTGTAATCGCAGTAAATTCTTTATTTGTTACTTGAGCCTGTCAGAAGCATGAACAGGAACAATTGGAACGCATGTGTATTGTCCAGATTGAGACCTCACACTCAGTCACAGCCTGGACAACAGGTTGTGTTTGGATTGCACATCTGTGACCAGAGCTGCTCTGCCCTGCCCGGCACCTAATCCACTTAAAGCCAATTACAAGACTATTACTGTGATCGCCTTCCCGAAAATGACAATGGGACCTGTGGTGGAGGGACCAGTCTGTCTCTCGCAGCTCTGGGCTTAATTCCCTCTCTCCCGCGTGGCTGTTATCTACATTAACTGCAGCAGCAGCATTGATATAATCACTGTTTTGGCTACAGAGAGTCAAAAGTGACGACAGATGAGTTCCTACTTTGGCAAAATGAGATTTAGAAAGTGTTTTGTGAAGCTGTTTAGGGTCAGAGGGCAGATGGCCCAACACGTCAGCTCCTGCTACACATGGATGTTTAAACTCATTTTAAAAATATACTGTACAGAAACAATATATAGAAACTTGTGAACAGTTAAATCTTAAAATAACAAATGTAGCTGTAATAAAACAAAACAAGTTTTTAGGATTTTATGTCTTTAAATTAAATGTTAATTTGTGGCACTTACACCTTTTTTTACACATTGTAAGAGACTATTTGAGTAGTTGTACTGCAGTGATGGTGGTCCTTCTCCACACAGGACCTCTGGAGGTCAGTCACGGTGACCTCTGGGCTCTTGGTCACCTCTCTTACAAAGGCCTTTCTCCCCCCATTGCTCAGTTTGGACAATTACAGTGTCAGGCTGCAACAGAACAAAATAGACAAAACTCAATACTTTCTGAATGCACTGTATGAATGAAGTACTACATTAGTATCACTACACTGACTCAACAGTATAGCATGAATGTAAATGAAAATGTAAATTTTATTATCTTGCAGTTGTATTCTCTATGATTATAATAACATTCAACCCAGACTTATATTTGGCTAATAGCGAGGATCAAAATCATGTGATAGCCCCCTAGTGGCTAGGAGTACAAATGCCTACATACAGCATCTTTCAGACTAGAAGGTCCACTCACTGGTAAATGAAGCCAACATAGTCAGATAATGTGACAGACAGAGATGAGCAGAGGTGCTGCCTCATCAGCAGCAACTTTAGGAAAAGATTGCACAGTTTAAAGAACTAACAGACTTTAATTTCAACCCATGCTAGTTTTTCTAACTTAAACTACTGAATAAGGAAAACAAGCATGTCAGCACTGACTCAATGAAAAGCTGGTCAGCTAATACCCACTGTTCAAAATAAATTATATTCAACTGTTGTATTCAGCTTAGTCACACTTGAAGAATGTTCTCCTCTAAAAGCCAACTCCAAACAACCACACACTCTTCCCAAAATTGCTGATGGTGGTCAATAAATCCAGCATTTAGATGTGAGCACTGAGCAGTGTTTATTAAGAGATACGGAAACTGTTTTATGTTCATTCATACAACACGTTCAAGTATGAGTGTTTGAAGTACAGTAGACAGGCAAGGACACAGTCTGTGTGTGTATGTGTCATAGTGCATATGGTGAGCAAACACACACACACAGACACACACACAGGCGTTTTTCACCATCACATACAGTACAACACGTTGATTTAATTACACAAGAAGTAGGCCCTGTGACATTCTTCTTATTATTTATGATGTGTCGCGGCCTTTTACGTCTAAACCAAGAGGGGAAAACCCAGCGCAGCAGTTAGTCAGGAATTTAAACCACTTGTGTCAAGAAAACACTCTGTTACAGTAAATGCTAACTATCCAAACAAAAACAAATGCACTGAAAATTAATTGTTATGGTTTATGTTGTATAGATGCAGCAACCTTTGCTGTTCGTTACACTGTGTTGATCAAAGAAAATAAATAAATAATAAACTTGACATGAAATACAGAATTCACCACTCCATTAGTCATGGCAAGTCGTCCTGGTCCAGAGGCAGCAAAGCAGGCCCAAATCATTATGCTGCCACCACCATGTTTCAGAGATGGGATAAAGTTGTTGTGCTGGCATGTGGAGTTTTGTCGTCACTAAACATTATTCTCATTCAAGCCAAAACTATCTGCTTTGGTGCCTGTCCACAGAACATTCTTCAAATCGAGCAGTTTTATGGGACACAGATGATTACGTTGTCAGAGATGGACGTGAGATAAAAAAAAAAAAAAGATAATATCTGTTGTTCTAGAGGACATAGAAACATTTTGTGGTTTAATTTAGAGGCCTCCACAATCATGTAACCTCCCCAGAACTGACATAGATTCCATATTTGCTCTCTGTTCAGCACAGATTCTGTATATATTCAATCTATATTGAATCTAGTGTTGTAGATCATAAGCAATGGTGAGATTAAATATGTTTAATCTCACCACCTCACTATTAATTTTGTATACTTCATATCTGGTATTGCATTATTAATACATTTGTACATATATAGCATGTTAAGACGTGGTAAATATGTGTCTATATTTTGCATGTCTCTGTGGTATAAAGCAAAAAACTGTCATCCTTCTTTAGGTTTAAGTTAAAGCACAGTTTTAGAACAGTGAGACGTCGTCGGATGCCTGGATGTCCCAGTGTAATTTTATATTTCTTTTTTTTTATCTCTAGTGAGTGAGTTGCCAGCTTTAGTAGTATAGGTTACAGAGCAGGCACGCTGGGGGCTATCCGTTTACCACGGCCTGTGTGTGCTGTGGGCAGAAAGGAGTGTGGAGAGAGGTACGGGGGGTGCGTTTGTTGAGTGGAAAATGGCCTCTAAAGCTCCTCTACTCACCTTTCGCAGTGACAACATTTAGCACAGTGTGCCGACCCCCCCACCCCCACTTCACTCCCCTCTTTTACCCACTTGCATCCACATTTCCTTTTTCAGGTTTCACAGCCTGTTTTTGGAGTGATAGAGGGATAAAGTGATTTTGTAGGAATAAATGCCCTTCAGGTGGTCAAACCTTACAGGGGACGGTGGATGTGGGTGTTTGTGTGTGTGTATGTGTGGGGAGAGGGGGTTGAGATCGGGGGGTGAATGTGACAAAATGCAAAGTGGAATTCGCCAGCCCCTCCAGTCCAGAATTGGCCCACGCAAAGAGCATGTGAGAGGCACGATGGCATGTCCTTCGCGGTCCAGGCGTGTTTGGGTGACAGCTGCGATGTTTATAGGCCAGCTTCGATGACAGTCGGGGAGGGGGGTTCGGCTCGGCTCTTTTCAGACAGGAATTAGGTTTGTCATCAGATTCTAAAATCCCTCTGATTTATGACATTTCCACTCCTGTTTTTTCCTCTACTCTTTTGACCCCCGCCAACAAACGCAGCAGGGAGACGATGACATTCTGCAAAACTGTTTGTTTGTTTACCTCTAACTTTCACCACAAAGGATCGATTTCCCGCCCATACCCCCATGCACCACACATCTACATCCACCTTTAGCTGCTGGTGTGTGTTTTTTGAAACCAGCTTTAGTCCAGGCTAGTTTGTTTGACTTTTTGTAAAAAAGTATTGACCTGATTTTAGATCCACCAAATCTAGTTTTCCAACCAACCTCCCCTGTGATTACAATAGATATATATTAAACAGGTGTGTACTGTACAGACTTTTACAAGTTTGAATTAAATAGAAACAGCTGAATCTTTTTTCAGAAAACAATAAATGAAGTGAGAATTAACGTGTTTGTTAAACAGCAGATCTGCTTTAATTCTGCACTAATTGGAAACAAATCAAGTCAAAGAAAATTATTTAGAAATATAAACATAAAGTAAACATGAAGTCCTAGTTCTGTTAAATTTCACCTCTACAGCTCCTCCCACATAAGAGTCCATTGTTTTCTTAACCTGCACAAAATGTTGGCATTTTAATTGAATCATGAGCTGCGTAATCATCTAATATGGCTGACAACAGTCACAGCCAAATTTCACATCATGTGTTGCAGGTAAGAGACTTTGCGTCTTCACTCTTGTTTCAGCTGGCGTAGGTAGAAAAAAGCCAACAATGCCTGCTCTTCTGTACATAATACTGTGTAAGAGTCATTTCATTATGACTTGCTATGATAACTTATCCTGTGATGAGCTTGGTTTCCGTCTCATTAGCCCCTGATCTCTGTGATCCTCCCAACCCCTACCAACCAGCCCAGCCATCTAATTAAAAGAGATTATCTAACCCTATCATTTACAGAGAAACCTCCTAGGATGAACTGATTGATTTAGAGATTACATGCAGAGCCATATCTCAGTTGACCAGGGTATGAAATAGCAAAATATCTCTCCTGACAACCAATTACTAAGGAGATTACATGTGGAACATCTCTTTTAATAAGAGTGTCATCAATACCAGCACGGCGGTGCAGTCATGTAGTGAGCCAGGCAGATCACCCTGTGGAGGGCGTGGGGTTATTTTAGGAAGCAGCATTTGGGGAATAATTGAAATTTGCAGTTTCACTATGTAAATTCAATGCAAAGTCGAGTTTCACCCTGCTGATGATAACTTGTTAAAGCTAACATTTAGATCTTCAGTTTGGTGTTTGCAACATGACGGCATCATATAGTCCAACTGCTTTTATATAATGTGATATGTGCATGTTTTTTTTTTGTAATCTAGATCTAGTACCTCGTAGTATGCATAGACTATGAATGGTTTGTATTGAGAATTTAAATTTAACTGATTCTACCGCTTATATTAGAGTTAATTCGATAATTATTCACAGGATTTAATAGACCTTGACCATCATTTTCAATTTTTCTGCTAAATATATAAAAGTTTATGCAGCATGGGAAACATATCACCATTTTCAACATTGCTGTATTTCAAGAGGAAATCGAGCTGGGCCGCATTTCCTCACATCTTAAAAAAATGACACTCAGCTATGTGACACTTCCCCTCTCCTTATAGTGGGAATTTATAAGCTCTCCTTTGCACCAGGTGCTGCAACTGGCAAGTGTACACACACACAGTATGGAATACACATCATCACAGTTGCAGTACAACCTTAAATACAGTACTTTCCCAGTGCATATACAAATAAATATAGAGTGAACTAATCTGTGTCCCAGTGCAAAGGCCCAGTATCCCTCCAGCTCCCACCACCTTGGTTCTCCATTCTTGCTCGTCTCATGCTGTTAACGGAGAGTATTTCACAAGCTGTAAATTCAGAGCAGATATATAAATCACAGAGGGCACAGTGGGCTTGGTGCCTGTGACAGGATTTGCAGACTTTTGCCCCAGAGGTCACTGGTACTATTCCAATACTGTTCTAGTCAAGCTGTTCAACCACTGATGGGAAGAAGAGAAGGGTGGAAGGTGGAGGGTGGAGGGTGGAGGGTGAGGGAGAGTCACTGCAATGAGGGGGAGTCAGACGGATCCACCACAGTGTGGAAAAATACACTTCAACAATCAATATGTTACAGCACCTATCTTATCAAGACAGTCCTATTTTAAATGTTATGTAATCACTATACTCAGTATCAGAACGCTGGGCACTATAAGGGCATTATGCAAGATCCATGTGCTAATATAGTCTGAAGACCAGAGACCGCTGTGGAAAAGTGCACAGACGAGGCCATCACGAGTAGATAAAGTCACATGTTTAATATTCAACCCGCCTAACCTGGTTGCTTGTGAACTAAATACACAAAAGAAACCTTTAGGCCATCAGACCAAAGAAAACAATCTGTGATTAGACCTTGGCAGACATTTAGGATTGTCCGAGGCTCGTCGGCTGGACTCATGGTTCAGTGACTGTGGTTTGTTTTCCCTGAAACCCCCGTGTTGCAACAAGATGCCCTGATCCCCTCCTCCATCTGAACTTCTCCTCTCCCAATGATCCATCATGAGATGACAGTATGTGTCTGTAGCTGAATTTCTGCTCCACAAATAGCTCAGCCAGACGAGCCTCACCTTTTTGAACCTCACCCGTCAGTCGTCTGTTTGTGTGCTGCAGTGGTGTCCCAGACAATTTTCATAGGGGTAATACATTAGATTTGTGTTTGTGAATCCGCATTTTACATTTAACCAACTATCCCAGTATTTGTTCTAATGTAAATCCGTGAGTTATTACTATTTTCCTTGTGGATAAACCTCTACCTTCATACCAATACACTCAAAGACTCCCTGATCCAACATGGCGGCCGAGTTGACGCATCGGGACAGAATCTATGTACAACAAGCTAACAAGCTGCTAGCAGCCAGCATTAGCCTAATGGAAAATTAGAGTCAAACTGTGTGAGGTGACTTAGTTAATAATAATAATTTTACAAAATGTTGTAATTTTATTAAACTGGCGGCTGCACTGTTTCTTCCTGTTCTGACTTTTCAAGTTACTGCGTTACCGCCCCCACAGGTGGGGGTTGGAAGCGCCTCAGACAGTTAAAACTGGTGGGTTGTATATTTATTTGGCGGATTTATTTGTTTATTCATGATTTATTAGGTTTTGAATTTGTGTCTTGATTGAAGATTAATGTATGGTTTGTCTGAAATCATTATTAGTTATTAAAGTGGGTGGGGAGCTTCTCTGGGGGCCCAGTGGTGCACCATTGGGGTGCTGGTCTGCAGGCGATGACCCTGCAGACCGTATCCTGCCGTGAGGTGCCGACCCCTCACTCCAGGATATTTTCGACCATCATCCCCCTGCACTCAACTCAAACTGTCGTCCTCTCTCTCACCTACAGTATTTCCCCATGCTCATGCTACCTCTCTCCCTCCTCTGTCATCCCCCAGTCATTAATCATCTGCCTGCCGGAGGGGGGGAAAAAACAACAAACAGTATCCCTTCTCGGACACAAGGGAGGATTCGAGTGGTGGCAACAACTTTGCAACTTTTCAAAAATATTCTGTCCCCAGCAGCAGATGAATCTGCCAGCTGACAAAAGTTGGCACTGTGTCAGTAACCTCAGCCCCCGTCTGATGGCAAGACATGCACACCAACAAGAACTTAATAAATCAGTTCCTCATTTTAACACCTTGATTCTTTACGGCATTTGAAGCGTGATGTCTTGGTTGGAGATGTCTAATCTTTGCTAATTAACTGTTCAGACAGGTGAGTGAATTACTGGAAAATGAAGGGAAGTTTCTTTTCAATAGTCAAATTATAATAATTCAACACGTGTGTTTGTATTTTAATTTACATAAATGGACAGAGCAGATGCTGATTATACTACAGGAGTGGTTTGAGAAGTTTCTGTGGATGCTTTGTTATCTTTGTCCACACTTTTGATAAATTTAAGCTGCTGTTCTGTGATGAAGCAAATTACAAACCTGTTATACTCACTTTTTCAAAATGGCTTCCCCACCTCTCTGCTCATATGCAGCTACAAATGTACAAGGACAATTGTGTGTGTGATGGCAAGTGTATGTGGGGAGGGGGCGAGTGGGAAAAACACCTGTGCAAAAGGCAATCTGTCTCTCTGTAAAGAATGTGACAGTGACCCCGGGATGAAGGTGAGTGTGTGTCAGTACTTTCTGTGTACAGAAGCAGGTGCTCTGTTACTAAGCACAATAATGACAGACAGTAAGTCATATCTGTTTAGAGCCTGTAGTTTAACGTAGAGAGAGTGGGTTAATAGCAAAGAGAGGCCTGGTTCGTATTGTATTACGATGCACTGTCCTCACTCTCTGTGACGTGGAAGTTCATAGCAAGTTGATAAAAATATCAACAAAGTTTAAAATTATAGGAGCCAGGATTAAAATATTGCTGTTAAATACTGTAAATGTCTAGTTAGTTACACTTAATCTATTTTTGTGCTCTAAAAACCTGGTAAATCTCTTTAGTTCTGTGCCATCAACTAACAGATATCTGTGACACTTACCCCACAGTATGCACCTGCTAGAACAAACTGTTTACAATTAAAGTTTGAGAAACGTCCTGAACATTTATTTCCCAGTGGTTCATTCTTTGCTAAATGTTTTGAATAAACAGAGGTATGTTTCCAGTAGCTATGGAACATCACAACACCATTTGCCCCCAGTTTGTCCTTTGGAGCCTCTTCTAAAGCTTGGTGTACATACCCTTACATGTAGCCACACTTTTTAATACATTAACGACTCTAACACGATTGCATGCAGCCTGTAAATGTCTGTGATAGTTTTCTTTTTTGTTAGCTTTCATGCTAAATCCCCCTGTCCAAAGCTGGGTATCCTCTGTATATCTGCATACAGTGTATGGACAACACCACAGTACTGTAACCGCTGCAGTGGTTTGAAGCCATGGTAATGTTCACATTCAAGCAGATGTGCAGCAACAAATCAAAGGCATTCCTCTCTCTTAGTTGAGTTTTTGAAATATGAAGAAACTCTTGATCCATGTAGGAAAATAAAAATCTATTTTAACGGGAAACTAGTCAAACAAGTTGAGATTGAATCTCAGATCAATTTTGACTGATGAACCATAAATCATACTCCTCTCATTTAAGTTCCGTATATGCAGCTCTTGCTGAAAGATAACAATCTGTCACTGGCATCAATACACTTAAAAACAAATGCAGCAGATTTTAACAGAGTCTATGTTCATGCTTTGATGCCAGTAGGAGTCCATTAATATTACAACATTTCACACATCCACCGACTATCTTGACCAACGTCATCACTCATCTAATTTTTTATTAGCTTAAATGTTTAGTTGACTGCTACAACATTAGAAGGTCTAGTGAAACTTAAACCTCCTCCCAAACATCACCTCTCGTTCTCACTTGGTATGCTCTGGATGGTCAAGTGGAACATTCCTGCAGACTGCATTTCACTCAGTTGGCTCAGATCTGCTTTAATCACCTCAGCGATGGCTGAGCTGCAGATATAAAGTTACAGTACCAGGGAAATAGAGAGAGACGGAGACGGAGAGAGGGCGGACCTCTGCATTACTTTTCCATCACTGGGCCAAGTGAGGTTTCACGGGGTCAGAGCATGTTCATATCAACTGGCAGTGACAGCACTTTTCAGAGATTCTCTTAATTTTCCTACAGTTCTGTTTGGTACATTTTGTTTCCAGTTAGGTGCAAAGACATGATTGGCTATAAAACAAATCAAACAAAACCATAAAAATGTTTGTTTCAGTTCCTCCTGTGTCACTTCTTTGGTTAAATCAGTATTAATTGACCCACTACGACGACAATAGACGACGCTATAAGCATGTTATGGTATATAGTATGAACTAGATTTACTTTGGACTCAAACAGTAACTCCTCTTTAATCTCTGTTTTGGTCCCCACCACATCCTGAGAGAAATAACAGGGTATTTATCAAGCAATTGCGCAAGTGTGTTCACCAGGCATTCCTTTTAGTGTTGGACAGGTGGTCTACAGTGGGTTTATTCCAGTTTTTTGTTTCCAAAATGTTCCCTATTTCAGTCAGCAGTCGATTGAACAATTTACTAAAAAAGTACAAAGTTACCTGATAATTTTCTGTAGATTCTGTGAGTACAAACACAAACATGTCACCATCACACGCTCTGTTGATCCTTTGAGTGTTGGCACAAATTCTGTTTTTCCGGTGAGGACATTTTTACAAATACATCCATGCCACTAACTGGTTTACCATATAAACAGTTAATTATCAGTCAGAGTGGGAACCTGCTTTTGTTTTGGAAGAAGCTCAGGGATATTTGATATGTAACCCAGATCCGTCAATGTTCCCTGTTCCGCTCAGCCTAAAATCCAACTACAACAGGCCCCCCTCCGATTTGAGGACAGATATCATCCATCTGCAGTGGATCAAATGCCTGTCGGTGCTGTTAAACTAGTCATCTGTACATATAATGTGATATTATACACTATCGCCCTCTCTGTCTCTCTCTCCACTACCCCACCCTTACTTCACCCCCACTGTCATAATGCCATGGGTCTGATCGCTTACACTGCTCATACTGTGTGTCAGCAGGTCGTTATGTTTATTTCAGACGACCACCAATTAGCTGCCTTCTAATTAATCAGCACGCTCCCTGATTCCACGTGTCAGATGAGTTCAGTCTATCACCACGGTGGAGCTGGATCCGAGTTTTATGATTGTCAACTAAAGAGCATGCAATCAATCTTTGTTCTTTGGAAAGCTTCCTAATGGGTGTTTGATGCAGTGCGTTGCAATTCTTTGTTCCTGGTCCCGGTGTAAACGTTGATTTACATTAATTACAGTACTTGTTAACTGTGGATCTGTTTTTTTTTAAACTAAACTTTACATTAATAGTAAATTAGTTTATTTTTTCTGCTGTCACACATGCGTTTTCTTCTTGACTGTAAGAAACGTCATCTTAAATTATGTTTCAGCTGCATTGTACTAGAAGTTTGAACACATCTCCTGAAAGTCTGTAACTATTAAGCAACTAACATGAAGGATGAGCAGATTTATTATTTTATGTCGAGAAATAACAGTTTTCACCTAGCTGTATATATATTAATGTGCCAAAGGACTGTGCTGTGGTTCATAATGTGTTTAAATACTGACAACACTATATTCTAATTAGAAATGAATTAGCGATGTGCAGTTCTGTGGGCTTTAGCTTACTCCTGACTTACATATAAGTGAAGGCACCATTAATGAGGATGGATTAAACACTGAACCAGGCCCCAAATATAGTTATCATGTTATCATTTAATTCAAATATACTCATCATGTAGCAAACAAAACACATCTGTAGATTTTAGCAATATCTAACAATTTCTTTTCAAGTTACAATTGTTTACATGACCATATGTTAAGATGCACTTATCAAGGATGTTAGCATGAGCGGATCTAATTTCTAATCTTGCTGGTATTTGTATCTTACAAATGTCAGTACTTTGCTGAACACAGTGGAGCTATATGTTTCAACATATAAAGTAGTAGCCTGCCTAATAATAATTCTAGATGTGAATGAAAAGTTGGCTCACAAGTGTGAACCCAGATGAAAGAGAAGAGCAGAGTGGTTCACAATTTGATCACTCCATCAGTGAAAATAGCCTGCAATGCTAATCATTTCAGAAGACATGATATGAGCTGCTGCTGACTGATAAATAGTGATGTCTGTAATTATATCTAAATTGATTTATGGGGATACATTTCCAGAACGCTTTGGCTGCATGTAAGGTTGCACCTGTTCAGCCAGATGGAGATATAGATAGACCACAAGGTACAGAGCATATGTACAATGCATATGGTATATAAATAGAAAAGCATGCATAGTAAAACAACTAGCAGCTAAATAAAAAAGAACATTATTATGACCACTATGAGTATGGTGAACATGATTCACATGCTCAATTATACATTGTTAATTTAACATTTAATTAATGAGCCTTCTATTTTTGATAAGTGGGCAATCCATTAAAGTTCAGAAATCAAACCCATCTATGTCTCTAAAGCATGAATATTAAAGCAATAAATCTGTTGTCGTTGTATATTTATATTATATTTAAGTTACAATTTGCAGTGAAGCAACATGTAAGCTGATGAAGGATTAACAGTCCTGACTTAGCGTATTCCTGGATGGGGACATTTGTGGTTGCAATAAAGTTTATGTTACATTCCCAGTCAGCTGCTTTTTAATACTGCACTGTTGAGGCCTTTTACAGGGTCAGTGCAACCTTTCCCGTCATTGAGTCACTTCTCTGCTTTTGAGGAGAGGAAATTACAGCAGGGTGGGCTTTTTACATTAAAGGCCAGTGGAAATCTAAAAGCAGGATCGGGAGCCGCCACTGGCATGCGGGTGGGCCGCCGCAGCATGCTCCAGATATCGTCACATCACATGAAGATTCCTCATTTCACACATTAATCTCTCATCAGGATGACTTTTTGTACCCTGAACCAGAATCTACCAATCTGTGCTCACAAATGTGGAGCCAGCAGGTGTGACTGTGTGTCATGTTCAAAAGGAGATTTATTGTATTAATCGAATAGAAGTGATGCTGTGCAGAAGGTGTTTTGAGTTGCAGTGTGTTCAGTTAAGTTGAAGTTTGCTGCAATAGACAAATATTTTCAGAAAAATACACCTGTTCCATCAGTTTAAACCTACAATGTGCAACTTAAGCTAATGCTAGCTGTAAATCACAGAGCTCCACTCCTCCCAGCCGTCCTCCTCCTTGCTCTGGTGTTCTTAGCATCTACACTCGACCACACTCTGCACAACCCATGATGTATTATTTTAATAAACTATATGTTGAAAATGTCACTAATCAACCAAGAAGCAAATGTCTGTGCACCACTGGCAGTGGGCTCTGTGAGTCTGGACTTACTTATCACTACTACTACAGTTTTTCTGGTTTTCTCTCGTACTTCCATCCTAATCAGCCAGACTGATTTCACTACAGCTTCTGTTAAACACACCAGCTGTGCTGCTGAGGTGCTGATGTCCAGCCAGAGCCTGAAAACCTGAACTGTCCCTACCCCACCTCCAGTTTAAAGTGACAAATTAACAAATGCAGCCCCTTGATTGAACATGTATAGGAGACATCACCTGCCACCATCATTAAAGCTTCCAAATGATGTATTATTGAATTTTTACTACATAACAGCATCAGTTCCTCATTTTAGGTCATCATGCGTCTCTTTGCTTTCATTGACCACCACAAACCAGCAAGCTTGATGTTCAGGAATGAGTTTCTGCAGTATGTTGGGGTATTTAAGTTCAGATATATTAAATAGATATCTCTCACTGCCTGTTTGCAGAGTTGCTAGACTGTGAAGTTACCTATAGGAGCACCTACGCTTCTCAAGAACCTCCCACCTTCACACAATTACACACATTCACTCCTGAGATCTGCTCAGTGCAACCACAGTCTTCCTCTGTTGGCCTCTGAGCCACTGTGGGTTCATTAATTTCCCCCATCCCGCTGTTATCCATTGACATTTCTCAGGATTTGAACTATTGGCCCTTTGGCCACAAGCCTTCTTCTCTAACCTTTAGGATCCCGCCGCTGCCCCCAGTGCTTCAATCTCAGCGAGCCGCTGCAGAGGAATGTGAAAGTCAAATAAAAGTGCTGAGGAGTCGCAGAGAGCTAGACTAAGGTAGGAGGTGTGCAGCACCAAAGTTTGCCCTGTTTTAGCCAAAGATACACTCCGAGATATCCAGCGCCAGAGATTACATCTTTTCAAAGTAAATAAATGGAATTATGATGTTTTTCTTGGCCTTTCACATTGTTTATAAAAAAGCAGAGTGGGCAGTCCATTCACACTTTAGGTGATAACTACAGTAGGCCTTTGTGAAGCCAAATGCTGGCTCAGGAATCATAGTTTACCTTGGAGGCTAAAATTGAGCTCAACTTTGTGTGCAAAGTTGTCAGGATTTGTACCTTGTTTACAGAGCATAACCCGTTTGTGAACTTGTCAGTGTGTGAGTGCATAGTGTGTATCTGGAATGTATGTGTGTGTGTGTGTGTGTGTGTGTGTGTGTGTGTGTGTGTGTGTGTATGTGTGTGTGAGTCAAAATTGTATTTTATCATTTGTAATATAAAAAATAAACATGTTTTTAAAATAAACGTTTTTCAGGTTTAAAAAAATACAACTTACACTCTGGCCTGAAGAGAAAAGATTTTGAGTTAATTACAAAGTGCAATTCAGTAGTTGTGTAAATTTAGCCAGGTGAAGTAGCTAAAAGTGGACTAAATATCCAACAGTGGTCTAAATCTACAGTATTCTGGCTGATTCAGCTCATAGTTACAATACTGGAAATGCTTTTACCAAAATAACTTCTTTTTCTACACCTACATAAGTGCTGTCACCGATGCAGGCCTGCTCATCATTCCTGGACGATGTCTCCATGGTTGTTTACAGAGAAAGTCTCTGATAAGGACTGACAGGTCAATAAAAGCAGAAATATCAACAGCGTCATCATTAACCACGTCCCTGGCTGTAGCCAAGATATTCTCCACGGTGTTGGCAGGCTCCTCCCCAAACATCACCACCAGTCATTTAAAAAGGTGCTAATTTTATGACACTGGAACACTTAAACCTGCAGATACGCCACAGAGTTCAGCACCAATGCACCAAACTGGAAACCAGGGTTGCTTATGTTTTCCCAGCTCGTGGTGATTCTGGTGCCCGTGGTGCTAACATGAGTTCCCCGAGTCGCTTCCCACATACGACCCTGTAACAGACCAATGCTAATATCACCCTAATGCATCAAGGTGTTTACTGACCGTCTTCACACGTGTATTACAGTATGTCACACTGCTGTAGCAGCCCACTCTAGCAGCATTCTGACTATAAGCACACAGTAATTTTTACTGCTGATAATCTTTAGATGTGTAGGCACCCAACTTTATCTCTTCTTTGCTGCTTCTTTGCCTCGTTGCACAGACCGACACATGGAATAAGGATTCTGATCCTGTGATTACTCTAGGGTGTTAATATAAGTGATGTTGTCTACTAAGGAAACAGATTTCTTATAGTAATATATCTTATGAATGTTGATGCGTTTTATTATTATATTTTGAATGTTGATATTCTAATTTTAATATTTAAGAATTGTTTTTTTAAATAAGAAAGAACCTATAAGTTTGCACTAAAAAGAAATACATTTTAATGGCAACTATTTGCATTCCTGTGAGGGAAGTTCTTGGACTGAATGAAGAGGTGAGATTTTTGTTATCAGAAGTCAGAGGTTGTGACCTTGTGCATGTCTTGTTCTCTACAATGCAATCTCTCTGACTGGCCAAGAGGAAATTTCATCTGTCATTATCTTTTTCTGGAAACCAACACTTTCAGTGGTATGTGACAATAAACACATTATTTGTAAGACACAGATCGCAGTGTTTTTCAAAACACAATCTATCATGATGTTTTATCACAAGAATAAAGACTGATTTTATTCAATATGGTATTTATAAATTTATGCTATTCAGCAAAATAAAATCAAATAAAACTTTTCTTAAACTGTCAACAACAGATTATTGACACAAACACTTGTAAATACTGAGAATGCATTAAATAAAAAAGACACTATTGTTAGATAAAATCAAAAACTAAGTGTTGCACAATAAAAACCTAGATGGGTGTGGGCGCCTCGTGTCCTCCACTGGGGCAGAGCGGCTGGTTGAGTTTAGGTTGTTTTGCTGTTTTGCTGTTGTCCAAACTGTTTGATGTTCTATTTCAGCGCACACTTGAAAGACCTCTCTGTCACATTAATCAGGGCTGCAGTGAATGCCAAGCAGTGTTTTCTGTCAATCCAGCACCAGCAACAATTTATTGAGAAAAAAAAAAAAAGCATCTATATTTGTAGCGGCAACCTTTTGGAAGACTTCAGCAGCTGATGTCAGTTAATTATTTGTCCCCTGAATCTAATACGCGTTCCCTTTGCCAAAGCTCTGGGCATGGAGAATCACTATCTCTACACATACACATGCTCACACAGTATAGATAGACACACACATAAAGCTCAGATACTGACGCGCACAAACAAACACACTAGCAGATGCTGTCTCTTGCTTTTGGTCAGTGCGGAAAATCAGACACTCCATCCATCTGCTGGTGTTATTCCTAGCAACCAAAGTTATGTTGCTATGGTAAAGATCTTCCCACATGAACTTGTCAATCAAGCTGCAGCAACTTAATGTTTTTATTGTTCTGACCACCCACCCACCCCAGCTTGTCTTGCTAACCCCATTTGAATTTTTGTTCTTTCCCACAATGCGGTTTCACTGGCTCATCAGGTCGACTGTGTTTCTGTTTACAGCGTTCCTTTGCTAACTTTAGATGTTCTCATTAAAACATGAGTCAGAGCTGAGTGAATCAAAGCAAAGCAAATCTTGTTCTCCAGACAGAAGCTTTTCAGACCTTCTGAGTGAATAACAGCTTTAGTCCAGAATCTGAGTACAGATTACAGTGGTGCACGTCCCATGTGGATAGTGCCACACTACTGAATAAATCAAAACTTGCGTGTAACTAAAATTGAAAAGGTGCTCTGTAAAAGTTGTACGTCACGGTGGGTGAAAACCACATCTGTTTAGACAAATGTGTGATTTAGTATTGTGGGTTTAAGGGAGAAAAGCCAGGAAAACTTGATAAACCACACAAATCCACCATAACCGCAGAAAGCCTCTGTAAACTAGAGTAATGCCCAAATGAAGTGTGAGAAAAAGGGGGAAAAGAATGACTTTGTAATACCTTTAACGACACGGTTTACTCTAGGATGAGTGTCGTGTTTCCTCGGAAATACTGCAGTGTCCGAAATGCGGGGCGGCATTTGTCTCATTTTGCATGCTGACTTATGTTTTGTTATTAGACTGGAAATTGTTATGCTTGGATTTCAAGCTGTTGCACTACGGCATTGAACTTCTTCCACTTCCGATGAAAATATACTCCCATGGTATGTGTGTATTGGCAAGGGACAGATTACTATTTTTATGTGAGATTATTTCTCAGCACAAAAAGCTGATCATGTTAATTATTACTATACTCATGCTATAGACATTTGGTGCAAAGTGTACAGCAGTAAAAAGTAACTACTTCCCTTAAAGTACTTTACTTGAGTATTTTTTGTTACTTCAATATCTGTAGTATTTCTGCTTTAAAACATTTCATAAGAAAATGTTGTACTTACTAAAGTACTTGTGAAATATTATTATAATAATATTAATTATTTAATAGTATTTTCACAGTACATTTGTTTAACCTGTATAGTAACTATGCTTCCACAGTCATTATTGAGTTTGCATTTAATCATATGATCAGGTTGCAAAATATGATTTTGGTTTTGTTTTGTTTTAGTTTTTTGGGTCTAAAGTGCAAATCTGACAAATTTATACTTTTACTTTTGATACTTTAACTACATGTTAATAGTACTGTATTGAATAGGATTTATAGTTTTGACATTTTACTCACTGACTGACTACTTTTACCTTTAATCTGAATCTTGGCTATTAAGTGGGTCTTTAAGCTCACAGATGATGTGCAGGGCTTGATTTTTCATCTTGATGTGTTCTCTGCTCTACAAAATAGTGACAGGTGGCTAAATCTCAGTGACGCTGATGGATTTCTGGGAAGGCCCAGGGTCTGACTGTCCTGCCCAGTCACTCAGATGAGATGAGGACCTTTATGCATTATGGACAGGCTGCTGACCTGTAACAACACGACCTTGCTCTTTGATAACACATCTACAACTTAACACGGACGGGCTCAAGCGGGTTGCGATGGAAAAGTTCTCAGCGTTTCCTGTTTCTCTGTTCCCACTGCAGCCCCAGCCGGTGCGTTCGGCGGCCTCTGCTTTCCCTTTGTAACTTCACAGACGCAGAATCTTAGCCGGTTCTATAAAACCGGTGTTTAAATGTGATGCGGGCAGCAGGTGGGGGCTCCATGCCAAGAATGCCGAGCAGGGAGAAGGACTCTGTGGGGGCTTAAAGATGCCCCTTGGCACTGCGGAGAAGACCTCTGCGGGGTTGCCCTTTAAAGCTGCACGACCAGTGAGAACGAAGTTCAGCTTGAATTCTCTACATGTGAACCTGTCACTCTTCCAAAGTGGAGGCTTGGAGCAGAGGGGGGGGGTGTGTGATTTAGATCATTAGTTCTGGGCTGCCCACACTCACATGTGTGTGCAAAGTCACTGAGGTCTTTCTGCTAATTATAGGCTGAAATCTGGCAGAGAAAAATTAGAGGGAAAAGGGACAGCTGCAAGGTCCTGTGGATGATGATGGGAAGAAGAAAAGGGAGAGGAAGGGTTTTCGATTTCTTTCTAAGTCCTCAAACCCTCCCCCTTGAATGAAAAACAAAATTCAATCATCTTGGTGTCCTTCTCACTCTCTTAGTCCCTCATAACACAACCTCACTGCCATTCTAGCCTTCTCAGACGGGAGTTCAGAGGTCAACCTAAGACAAGATCATCGTGGTTGATCCCTGCTGATGTCAGTGGGTCTCATATTCGTTTAGTTAGTGTTACTACTGCTAATAATATATTCAAAGCTACAATATGCAAGTTTGCTATGCTAGTTGTAGCATGAGATTCCTAAAGGCCTCAAAAACTGATTCTGTGTCTGTGGCATCTCGTAGATGGGTAGAAGAAGCCCTTTTGTTTCGACATGAGACACATAGGGTTTGACCATGTCTGACTGGTTAGAAAGAGGCATCTCTCTCTGGGCTGTTCTGGGAGTCTGTGCCTCACGAGGCTTTGACAGCACCTCACCACATTAAGACAAGAAGTTATGGAGCATATCTCTGCAAAAAAGGGGGACTCACAACTAAATCACTGCACATGGGCTCTACTGACAGTCACTCAAGTCCTTATGAAGGAGTTACGCGATGAGCTGGGAGCGGGAACTGTAGTTTGACAGTTTGACAATGTGCAGCGGATGAATTGAGTATTAATACTGCATTTTTCTCCTAAAAACCATGTATGGTAGTGATTAATTCATCAGTATTACAGTCCATGGCTTATGGTCCATGTATGGTGCAAGATCCCAGGTTGTTCATGAAAATGTACTTCTGTGATCAACTTGAAAGGTTCCTTGAAGTGTCAATTTGATAATTGGCACTGCTTTAGTATCATGGGTAATTTGGGTTTTAGATTTTATGTTGTGCGAAGTATGTTGAAAGTTGACACTCTCTGGTATCAATTTGAATTTGACGTCTTTTGAAGATCCATAAATAAATAATATATTTTTTAACCCGCTCACAGTGGTTTGGACAGATCAGCATCCCAACAAATGTCACACAAACAATTAAAAGTCTGTTTAGTGCTGAGGAGTATGTTACTCATCTCACCATTCATAATGTGCCAGTGTGCAAAATGTTTCTCAATGTCAGTGTAATATTGTAAGATCATTATCTTATTACAGGCGTTTCCGTGAGAAGATCGTGAGCTTGCCTTGGGCTGGATTAACTGTCTTACAGCTGAGGCACAGTAGCCAAGTGCAGATTGTTTCCCTCCTTGGTCTGATTGACAGGTGTCCTACAATCCCCCTGGCTTTGTGCCGGAGATCCGAAAAGGCTCAGTTGAGGCTGTGGTGGGGTCAGGACTGACCTTGCCCAATTCATCAATAGCATTCATTGCTCCCCGGCTGTGTATGACAGGTGCTCAAGCCCAAACTTCTGCCCTGGCCCCCTGGACCTAAATCCAGTCTTTCTGGTCCTCCTGCTATTTCCCTCATCCCTGTTTACTCCAGGGACATTTAGGAGCGAAGTTCAAGTCTCCTCTGGCTCACATTAAATGCCTGTGGTTAATTAGCTGAGGCTGCTGTTACCAGCAGAGGTGGAAACCCTTACCAGTGCACCCAGGCCTGGGAACGCTGGGAGTTGTGTGGCCTCCTGTTTAAAACAAGACAGTATTTGTAGTAACTCATTCCTGCCCCAAACCTTTGACGAGAGGCTTCCTGGCATGTTCCCTCATCCTTAGTCTAATGTATGTGAAGCTCCTGCAGGGAAGCAGGGAAGCAGAAGAAGACTCACATCTCCCCCCTAGTGGTGGTCACTGTACATGGAGCTGTCAAGTTTAGAAATGCAGTTTTGATGCTTTTATTTGTTTTATGATATAGTTTCAGTGCAACTTAGTTTAATCAGCAATTCATTATAAAACTTATTGTGAAAATAAATTTGCAAAATAAACTGGATATTAATATACTTCATTTAGTCTTTTGGCAGATGCTTTCATCCAAAGACATTTACATGTAAACAACGAGAAACTTGGAGATTAATGTCTGTCTCTTGTGTTTAGAAAAAAAACTATTATCCTGAACAAAGCAGACAACTTTGAACTGGCAGTTGAGAGTAGATTTATGAAATCAGCTCTGCTCTATGCACTGATCCAGTATTTTCAGTATCTTGACATAACTCAGCAGCAGAGACCACACTGCCACATTAGCTGGGATGTCTGGGAAACCCCTGGGCCGACTGACTCTGACATTACAGTTCTTACATGCAGCTCACTTCTTTAATGTCTAGATTTGTTCATGAGTCCAAGTTTTGTATCAGAAATGAAAAAGTCAGATGAGTGCATTCCTAATTAGCTCATAGTTATTCAAGAGATAGCACTGACGTAAGTCCAGATCTTACAGTCTGGATACAAGCACAGCAGACTGTGTATTTGTGGAGCCTGTAGTTCTGTAAAAATGGTCTATAAGAGGAAAATGCCTAGAAGGAAAATTCAGAAAGAAGTGTATTAAAGGAGAAACTCAGAAAACAGCTGATTAGTTCATTCCTTATCATTTCTCTTCATCTGTTCCTGGGGAAGATAACTTGTGCTCACATCCCAACAAGATGAAATGCAAAAGTTAAAATGATCCGAAATCTGTCTGAAGATGTTTTAGAGTATTTTAAAACAAGGAAGCAGTAGAGAGGGCAGAAGATTTATGATTGAGTTTTTGAGGACAACTTGTCTAATAGAGCAGACATGGCCAACCATGGTCCACTAGAGCCACAGTCCTGCTTATATTATTATTCATGCCCCGACCACTACTGATTACCTGGATCAGGTGTGTTCAGTCAATGAGAAGCTGTAAATGGTAAGAAAACAAGCGGGACAGTGGCTCTGAAGTATCAGGGTTGGACACTCTGATAGACAGAGTCACAGTGGGACAGTGAGAAAGAAGGTGGCAGTAATGAAATACTGGAACAACCAACTACTATAAAACAAGGAGAGGAAGAAGAAAAACAAAATGGCTGACGGTGCAGCTACCTGCAGTGAATGGCTGGAGAAGAAGAAGAAGAAGAAGAAGAAGAAAGGTGTGTGTGACTGGAGCAAATATAGGTAGAAAGGTACGAAAGACTTTAAACTTCAACACGTGTAGAATTAAAGATGTTAAAGTAACAGTTAAATGAGCAAAGGAAGATTTTTATTTTAACTAAATACCTGGAGCACTGGTTAGGCTTGAGGCCTATTTACTGGCTAACCTAGCTAAGCTAAGTGTTAGCTAGACAATGTGATATCATATAGAGGTTTGACCAGTTTATTTGACTATCACAGCAGAGTGGATCTGGCTATTTTAGTAGTAGTAGTAGTAGTAGTAGTAGTAGTAGTAGTAGTATCAGTAGTAGTTGGTAGACTTGCCTGCACTCTGATGCTGTTAATACAAATCCTTTATTGATACAGGAACTTTGTTGGTCTCACAGTTCATCTTTTGTTCTTTGATTGCCGTGGTTGTGGTTCCTTGGTTACAGGGGTTTGTGTTTATCTCTAAATGTGCTATATGATGAACAACATTCCTGTAATGTTTGGCCTTTTCAAGACCTCAGCACACGAGAGTTGCACTGGAGACTATGTCTCACTCTTGCACAAGTCTTCAGATGATATCCACTCAGGATAGTCATTTATAATACTATGATACACAACAATTCGTCTGAAGGGTGGAGCACCTCTTGTCTCTGAAATCCACGTCGGCCTATAGAATTGTTTTTGTATGTTTTGCAAAGAACGCACATTTTATCTACATATGTCCTTCCATCCATTTTACTGTGTGAAAAATTTATTTCCCGATGTGCTGCTGGCTTAGGATGTCAATTTATAATGATCACTGCTGAGAAGTGTGCACTTATCCAGATGTTCCTTCCATGTACTGTATGAGTGTGTCCTGGCTTCCTCTACAGGCCTGTCTGCTGAGACACCTCCATGTCTTCCCGATGATTTACATAAATCCATGGTCCTCTTGGCCTGAAGACAGCAGGAGTACAGGTGAGACTTGAATGACATCCTTATCTTTCCTGTGCCAACTGTATCATCACATATGCTGATGATACTACAGTAGTGGGCCTCATCCTCAACGACAGCAACCGGGCCTACTAACCAACATAACAAATAGATTATAGTGGATTTCAGAAAGAGCCAGCCAGGCCAATCCCTGCTGCTCACCAACAACAGGGCATTAAAGATGATGCCAAGCTTCTAGGGGTACACAGACAGATTAACCTGGACTGAGACTCACTGATTCTGTAGTGAAACATGCACAGCAGCAGTTTTACTTCCTCTGCAGGACGAGAAGATCACACCTCCCCTCTCCAGTCTTTACTATTTTCTACAGAAGCACCACAGAGAGCATTTTGTCAAACTGCTTCTCCGTGTGGTGCAGTAGCTGCACAGCTGCAGACTGGAAGCGTCTCCAGAGAGTGGTAAGGACAGCGAAAAAGATCATTGGGACTTCTTTTTCTTTGATCCAACAGATCAGACACTAACGCTGCATGTGTCATGCGCACAGCATCATCAGAGACTGTTCACACCCACATCAAGAAAAGTTTATTTTGGGACCTTTTCAGTTGGCATAGCGAGTCAGTGCTTTAAAATTTCATTCAGTTAGAATCTGAATCTGAAAGTGCACCTGATTTGCGTGAACTGTCCCTTTAACACAGTTGTGAAGATTCCCAACTATAAAAATACAGATGAACTTGTGCCATAGTGTATTTCACTTCTTTATCTCTTACTTTGCAGTCTTGTCATGTATAATATTAGTAAATAATAATATTTAATAACATTCACTTATTTTGACTGACGCACTGCAAAATGATATGTTACAGCCAGTGAGCAGCCAGTGCTGCTGTATAACTGTGCTGTGTGAGAAGTTGTTAACACCGTTATTCCTAACCCAGATGAAGGCCGCCTGGCCGGTTGTTCTCAGCTGTGAAGCCTCCGCGGCATCCTGAGGGACCAAAGCGCAGCGACTGTCACATGATCGGCGGGATTAACTCCTAACACCTGTGGGAAAGAAACAAAATATAGCCTTGTAGCTCACAGAGGTTGAACATGAGGGGCGATAAGTCTTGTGAGTTTGTGCTGATCAGCAGTACTCCGCTGTATTTCGAGAGCTGAATAGAAGGTGAAAACCATTCACAGCGAGTCCTTCAGGTTTAAACGAAGCGTCTGCGATGTGCATCATACAGGTGAAAGAGAACAGACTTGTCATGTAGTGTAATATCTTTGCCAAGCCTGGTAGAACTTGTAATCTCCCCGATCATGTCATGTCCAGAGCTGCAATGAAATGCAAAACAACATGGCAGGGTTGTTTTCTAAGACTTAATGACAGAGCTCTGTTTTTAAAGGGTTATTCCACCAAAATTACAATAAAGGCTACTGTCCAGTCATCCATAAAGTGAGAGCCAATGAGGTTATCCTGGATCACATGGCTTCACATTCTCAGAGCTGCATTTATCACTACTAAACCATACCATAAACTAAAACCATATATACATAGTTCTTCCATGACGACACATTTTGTACTAACCCTTATTGAAGACTACAAACCAGAATCTTTTCCTGATTTCAGTCACCTGTGTAACCAGGTTTTTGGAAGTGCTGCACTTAATTGCTCAGAAGTGTTTTAACAAGTACAGAACTGTAGCAAGACCTGAACTTTGTCCTCCTAACCAGCACCACATTGCGTCATGAGGCTTAATGCTATAGTGTATCCCATATTTTATTATGTGCCTGGTTTTCCCCTTTACTGAGTTACTGGGGTTATTAGAGCCTGAATGTAGTGGACCCCTTGCTGTAGATTAGATTATTAGATTACCGAGAATTACATCAATGTATTTTACCAACAGAAAAGAGGTGGAATATGTTTTCCTGCCCCTAGCATGTTTTCACTTTCTGCCTCGCAAAATCCCACAGGAGTAAAGCAGCATGTGTGGGTCTGAGTGTGTATGTTGGAGCACATGTATTTCTATTTGGAGTTGGGATATGTGTGTGTTAACTGGGCTTGTGTGGATGGAGGTGATGTGCTCTCCCTGGCTCATTAAAGGCTGGAAAGGTAACAGCTAGTGTATCCTCACTGACCTATATAATGTCAAAGGCCTTCATCCAAAAACCACCCAGCCTCCCTGAACTAGAAGCATATGGCAGCTTGCTGTATTGTTTGAATGTGTGCATATGTGTTCTGCTCACAGGACAATGACTGAGTTACTCTGTGAGTGAAAAAATGATTAATGTGGTTTCTCAGGACTACGATGTCAACTTTTTCTGCACTTTAGGCGGACGAACAGGTGACTATTGTGTCAGATTTAAAATCACACTGATAAAGTGTCTTCAATCAGATGTTGTGGTGGATGAAGAGGAGATGATTCTTTTTCTTTTTATCTTGGGGATTAGTAGGTAGTAGTTACGCCCATAATCACACACTCTCTCACACTAACACGTTCTCTCAAATCCACATTTGCTCTCAAGCATTCTCTACACTTGCACATTCTCTTAAACACACAGTCAAACACATGCTGTCAGTCTGTCTCTCTCTTTCACACACTCACACACACACACACACACACACACACACACACACACACACACACACACACACACACACACACACACACACACACACACACACACACACACAGAGTTGAGGTTTGAGAGGCGGCCAGCCCGTGAGCACTGTGAGGCCACATGATGGTTGGAGGGAGATTTGAGAAGGCTTATCTGAGGATGGAGAGAGCGGCAGACTGCAGCTGTGCTGAAATGATTTATATCAGCAGAAACACACACACACACACACACACACACACACACACACACACACACACACACACACACACACACACTTTTTGAAGCCTGTACCCACAGACGTGTGCATATGTGTGTGAAACACAAGTGCATGTTATTGCAGTCGAATTGCACATGACACGAATACTTAACTGTAAAATCAATTTGCACATTTGTCTGTGACAGAATCTGATGCAAGTAGATTATTACCTTTGTTTAGTCACAGTATGGACAACAAGCATTTCTTATATTCTGTCTGCAGATGTTCACTGCTCAACATTTCAAAGATCAATCTGAATGGACTTTATCCTAAAAATAAAAATAAAATGTACTGCAGCTAAGGTACTTGCGGCCTTATTGGATAGAAAATGCCTCTTTTCACTACTGGGACTTAACTCTCACTTATTGTCTTAGCATTTAAAAGAGTTGGTGTTCTGCTGATGCTGCTTTAGCAAGAAATTATCACTGACATCAGTTTATTATGTGGTTTCAGTTGCTGTGAGGGAGAAATACTTATATTTACTACAACTTTTTGTCAGCAGATCATAGATAAGATGTCACAGCGTTGGCACCTCATTACTTATGTGAACTTGGTAAGTGTGAGTGTAAATATTTTGTAACGGGGCCAACTTTGTCCACAAATATTCTAAAATGAAACGAAAGTGAGAAAATGAAATATGATTAAAAGCGGTTACTTGATATGTAGATAAGAAGCATTCTTCTGTCATGTGTGATTTGTAATCAGCGTTAACCGGCTTTAGACACCCTCTCGACACCAAGTATTTGGATGTGAGATACAAAAGTCTGAACAGCCGTCAGACTGTCAGGGCTGATGTCGTCCTGGCAGACGAGACTGAGTGGGGCCACAGATGGATCTCTGTGGTGATGCTGTCAGCACACTGAGATCTGTCACTTTCACACTACAACCACACTTTCTCAGATGCCCAGGCGTCATTTTGTGAGAGGCCTTTCGACAGTTTTCTTAGTAACACAGACACTCCTAGCAGTCTGCTTCACTGTGCAAAATCATTAAAGTAGGCAACTTGTACAGCCGTGAGTGTGCACATGGTCTTTGCTCCATCAGCATATTATAGAGCGAAAGTAAAACTGGTCTGTTAACTTGAGTGATTGTTGGAGAACCAGACTGCTGCTTTATTCGACAGCAGATTGTTACACAGCACTTTGCCTTCATCCAGGCTTAAAGCAAAACATTTACCACCTTTACTGCAGCAGTAGTATTACTATTCTCCTCCCTGAAGCCAGTCTGATATTCAAATATAATACTCGTCTTATATACTTACATACTATACCAAGTGTTACACGGATTTTAGCCAGCACAGACCTTTCTGAGGTCTTTCAAATGATCCTTCTCACAATAAAAACCCTTAACACAGAGGTTAAATGTGTTTTAGAATGTGTCATTAACTTTAGCTACAAGGAAAAATATAATGGACATAATCAGAAGAGTTATTATGACATTCACTACAGTAACTGTATTAGTGCATCTATCTACCTAATTGGCTGAATCCAACTAGCAGCAACAACATGCAATGAAAAAAACCTCTTTTGCTTTAGTTTGCATTAGTTTTTCAAAATACCAACATGAGTCTTTTCATTTATATTGGTTATAAATAGTTTCTTGCCTTGTGAATATCACTGCGCCTTGAATTTCAGGTGTTAACAGCTCTATTTATGACAAATAAATGGGTCTGATAGAGTTTGATGCACTGAAACTTAGTAAAAACACAAGCAAAAATAACTGACAATGCTATAAAATATAAAATAATTAAATCCATCAAATAAAAAAATAATATACCACATGAACACAGCATCACAAGTAAAAAAAAAAACAAATTGTTGCACCTAAGATAACCATGCAGCGTAACATATACTGTACATTTTATATTGTGGACTATTTGAGCATTGTGTGAACAGCAGTTGTTTTGCTGAGGGCAACGATCTCTGCCCCTAAGACTCATGTACGATGTGATGGAGCTGTGCTCGCTCACTTGCTGTTGTAAAGGTGAGCATTAGATATATATAGCTCTCTGTCCTGGGGCCCTACAGAGCAGCGTGGACTGCAGTTGGCTGGGGTTTGGGTTACGGGGGGCTTAAAGTGTAAGTTAATAGAAAGTGTACAGTGGCACAGAGATGAGCTGACGCAAAGCACTTTTCTATTTTCACTTCCCAAAACCCCCCTCCGACCTCCTGGATGGAGTGAAAGGGTTTTGCTCTGATGCCGTTAGCAGATGCATGCGTGTTATTGCGGAGAGGGGAATTGGACATTCTCCATATACTGCGCTATAAATAACCTGGTGACGTTTATTGTACTCTCTTGGGTTCAGGTGCTAAAGCGCTTGGATCTGACTTGACCCTTTTGTCTTTATTCATTGTTGTTGTCAAAGTCCAGTCACTTCTGAGGAGAATTGTTAAGATGTGAGTAAGAACTGACAAGAGTGTCCTGGAAAAAACAGAAGCAGGGTTTAAATCCTTTACTTGCCAACTACATTTAGACTGAAGATGTGTTTTTTCCTTTGAAAGACAAAACAGACCAATAAAATACTGAATCAATTTGCAGGAACACAGTCCAGTCCAGTACTCCAATGAGTTGTTTTACTGTAGCCTGGCCAGTAGCTTACTTTATGTACCGCTGTATTAATTACTTTATTTGTGCGTCTGTTTTACTATGTTTTAGCTTGCCAGAGATAAAGATTGCTATGGAGGCCCTGCTCAACACACTGCAACTGAAGAAAACACATGTAAATTGGCAAAACACATGCAAATTAGGAACCAATCAAACAACACAGGTTCAAAATGTATTTTAAATAATTCAAAATAAGAAAACATAACCAAAGAAATGTGCTGCAAATACAGAAAACACAAGCAGATAAAGAAACACGATGTAGCTACAGGGGGTCCTGTACCTGTGTATTAGGAGAATTCAACACACTGCATTTGTTGCAGTTTGTTCCTGTTCTCTTTGGCCCCCTCGCGTACATATAATGATTCACTTGCACTGCTCTAGATTATCCATCCTATTTTCTGTTGCTTTGCCAGTTTTCTGCCTCTATGACCTACTGTAGAACAACACACAGAACTTGCTGTGATTTCAACATTGTGCAAAACAAATGCAATGCAACTACTAATCAGTGCTATTTAAACATTCAATCAGTTTCCTGATTAAAAAAAAAGAGCAGCGACAGTATGTGAACAGTGAATGACAGAGATACAGAAGCAGCTTTTCTACAGATTTATAGGATTCAGGGTTAGAATGATGTGAGATTTACACTGTTGTACTGTGACTTTAACATATTTATTAAAAAGCACTTTTTTTTCTGTGACTAAGTACACATGCTCAGACAACATACAACCTGAGCACAGGCTAGAAAAGATTTTATGATAAGAAATCCTGTAAGGGATTCAAATGTCTTAGCTTATTTATTTATTCTGTTGTGAATTCAATAAATGTAATCTGAAGCACACAGGGTGAATTAGTAGTGTTTCAGTCCTTCCACTGTCTTTCCCCTCGACACATCAAATTTTGATTCATGTCGACAAAATCTTCTCAGGTGCTAATTGTAGTTTGAAGTTTTGGAGGTTTCATTTCGTATGAACTAAACTGTGTAAATATCACAGCCAGGAGCCACTCGGACCTATATCACACACCAAACTTGTTTTATAGAGTCCCCCTAAAATGGAGGGCCCCTCTTCAGCCTGGTCTCCCTGCAGATGGTCTGAATTACCTCACTGTATGGCTTAGAGTTCCCCTGAGATTCAGAGCAAGCATGAGTTGCGTGAAGGTTTTGTGTGGTCCAAACCGTTTCCCTTTTTTCCCCTGCTCTCAGATAACAGTCCCTTTCCCCTTGTTAGAATAAAAAGATGGTGGGGATTGGTTCATCTTCACTTTTTAATCTTTCCCTGAATATTCTTCACCTCTTTTCCTCTGTATCTGTTCTTCTTTATCCTATTGTTTTTCTGTTTCTCCTACACTCTTGTTTTATATCTAGACAGAACAGACATGTTTATAATTTTCATCTTGACATATTGTGTTTTGTAGAGAATAAGAAGCAGAACCTTGACAGCAGAACTTCTTTTGGCTCCTTCACCATCCAGGTTTTTTTTTCTGCAGCACAAAGAAGGAAACACCCGGATTTATAAGAAGAGCTTTGATGACAGAGATGTGCTGCTAATAAGGAATGTGAGCATCTGAGGCTCTCTGTGGCACGTGTACACCGCCTGTTCCCTGGAACACACTCAACCTGATATCGCAGACTTTTCTGAAAGGCCCTGTGTCAGATCACACCCTGTGCTGTCAAAATAACTGTTACTGTTGAGGAAAAAGTACAACATCAGCCCAAGATTGATTTCTCTAGACTTTTCTAGACCTTCTGTCCGAGTTGCTAGAAGAGTGCTCTACACACATTAGACAAATCAGTGCAGCAGAACCAGAGACATAATCTTGTAAACATCTGGCGCCTACATTACCCATAATGCCAAATATTTTGTATGAGATTCAGACAGATAATGTCTTTAAGCTGAAACTACAAACATGCAGCAGCCTAAAATGTCAATTAGAGGTCATGTATCTGGGCTGGTTTCCCCAGATCGTATGTTGTGTGGGGTGAAGAACAATTGTGTTAACAAGCCCCAAGCTGACAGCCGGCCGGCCTTCCATCCCTCAGCTCTTGTCAATGGACTTTACAGACCCACAAAAACTAATCTGTGTGGGAGTGTGGCTGGGCAGATGTAGTAGTAGTAGTAGTAGTAGTAGTAGTAGAAGTAGTAATAGGGGGTTTCAAGGATGGGCGCAGATCTTATATCCCTCAAATGAAACATTTCCTGGGACACTGTCATCAATCATTTATAGGAAGAGTCAGTGTTAATAACAATAGTGTTTATACTGCTGTTATGAGATTGAGGATGACAAACTCCCCCACCAGGAAAAAACTCACTTATTATGTGTTTGATATATTTTCTATATCATCTGTATCTTGTTTACTGTTGCATATTCTTATGAAAAGCTAATTCCTCGTGTTGCGTAGCTGGCAAAAAAGTTCCTTTATCCCTCTTACTCTGAAGTAAATCTACCACAAAGTAGCTTTAGAAAAGAAAGGAGACTCCAGACCTGCTGTGGAATGAGAAAAAATTTAATTTTTCTTTAGTAAAGGATACTTCAGTATTACAGTTTACTGTATATCAGAGAAATTATTGATGATTTGTGTTTCGCCGACTTTGGGACAGAAATACCCGACAGCCACTTCGTATGTTTCCAATCTAACTGGCTAAAGGTTAAAGTAAAAGCGCTGTATGTGACTCACCTCCCCGATGTGATCTTTCTCACAGGGGCTAAATGTAAACCTGCGATCTCCTTTGTGGGTCACACTATCATATTAATAAGCAATCTCCTTATAAATAGAAGAGAGATGTGGATATGAATTCACCAGCATGTTCTTTGCTGTGTTTAATGGGGCTCGTTTCATATTTCAGGTGTTTATGTGCAGACAAGGCTTCACTTGAAAACATATCACTTAAACTAAAATTTAGATGCCATTTTTACATGTTCTATGTGCCGCTTGTTTTATCTTTTGTAGAATTAATGATAAGTAGTGGGAGGTTTGTGTCTGTGTGCTTCTTCCTAATAGGCATGAATGAGTATTAACATGTGTGCAGGTACCTGTGTGTGTGTGTCTGTATTTTATGAGTGGGTGTGCATGTTTTTTCTCAACAGAAGTGAGTGATTGTTTGCTTGTGAGAAATTGCCTGTGTGAGCATGTAGCATGTGCATGTCTGTAGTAAACTATGGGGGTCACCGGAGGGTTGACGCGTTCACTCGTCTAGAATGTATTTGCATCTGAAACTCCAAGGTCAGGGCTAACGTTTTTCTCTCTGGCCGTGTCCCTGAGGAGGGCAGAGAGATTAGCTTGTCATATTTCACCTGTCAAACACTTAAAAAGGACCAGAGAGCCGGTCAGATATGCCTGTGAGCTGGTGGGTCTCCTGAGGTCACAGCTGCCCAACTACTGCCACAGAAGCCCAAAAGACAGGGAATGCTGTGAGAGGAAGTACATCCAGCTCACATCTTTCAAAACGTGGTATTTGTCGGTATGATAGAGACCTTGAAAGCGATCCTGCAATGACAACTGATATTTTTCATAACTTTTAATAAATTCATGTGACTGTGGATCCGCTGTGTGTAGGCATCATGACCAACCAGTAGGAGTCATTGGTGCAGCACAAGGACATGTCCTTGTCCTAGTGCTGCATGTAACAAACAGCCTTGACTGGTTTGAGTGTGCACGTGAGATACCTTGAATCAAACCTTTGGTATATGTAACAGTGAGATCAATTTTCACTTCTGTGGCAACAGTGAATTGAATTGAATTTCTTAAGCATAAAGCAAGGTGACACTGAAGCTCATGTGTCAATTAATCCTGCCTCAACTTGGTTAGAGATTCTCCTGAGAATAAACTTAAGCCTCTTAAAATACAGTTTGTACTGACTTCTAGTGGTTTAATTTTTCATTTTGCTTTGGTAAACGGGTGTACTTTGCCCCCCATATGACATCACTAGTGGGTTTGGTTACAGGTACAGTAAAGCTCAGTGCTAACCACACCTGCCTATCAGACTTGACACTAAGAAAACCAAGCAAAACACTTTGAGCTTTGTGTTCTTTTCAAGTGTAATGCCATTATTATTATTATTAAGTATTACACAAACTTTAAGTATTTCAGCTAAGGCTAAAACATCAGGTGTAAGTATATAAACAATTTTAAAGCTTTAAGTGTTCCCAGGAGCACAGTCGCCTCAGTAATTGTGAAATAGAACCTTGTTTGTTTGATGAAGTGATCAGGAACCCAACCATCAAGCTTCAGTATATTGATGATAGTTTAAATCCTGTAAGAAAACTTTTTTTCTTAATTTGAATAATAAAGAATAATAACCCAAAATTGGCAAAGCAGAGAAATCAGCACCTCCCCAGTTCTAGATTGGATGTCGTCAAGTTCTGGTTCTTTCAATGCCTTAAACGTTTGTGAAATTTCAAAGGGCCGTGGATCTGTTTCCAGTCCAGCAGGCTGTCTATATGTTGGCTTCTTTTCTATAGGTTTCCGTCATGCTTCTTCTGCCAGGAATCCATGCCAGAGTCTGTATCCACAAGAAGCCAACTTCAATGAAGCCATGGAGAACAGAATGAGGGCCATTTTAGGCACAATCTACATCCTCAGCTGTTCACCCTACAACTGAATGTGGTTTGCACAGGGCCAGTGTTGTAGTACACTATATAGTTGCCATTCAATTTCCTAACTGCTTGTCCTCTTGAGGGGCCCAGGAGTGCTGAAGCCTACCCCAGCTGTCATTGGGAAAGAGGCGGGGTAGATCGCTAGTCTATCACAGGGCCAACGGTATATAGTTGTGATGTACAAAATCCCCCAAAACCCAAGAACTCCTATAATCCTGAACATTGGTGATAACGGAGAAATGTCAGTTAATGTTGGAAGATGGAGGGAAACATAATAGTTGCAAGACCGAAAAATAATAAGTGCAAAAACAACATTAAACAGGGAAAAAGGAACCAGGTAATAATTTTAGATGTCTACCACGGGAATTCGACGTAACGACTTCTACAGATACAAGATTCAAAGCTGTTGCATCCTATGTATCCCCACACTCACCTACCATCCCTCTACCCCCCCTCCATCAGGGGCAATGATGTCAGATCCAGTATTTCACAGCCAGAAGCAAGCGATGACGTTGACAATTTGGCCTGGGAGTTCTATCCAACCTTGGACATGGTGTTACAATTACACGCTCCACTGCAGGTCTGACATGCCAGTGATGAAGGGGTGATGGTGTGTACGTGTGCATGTGTGTGCGGGGAGCTGGGGAAATAACGTTCATAGAGTACAGTTCTATCCTTCTCTCACCTCGTAAAACAGAATAACACTGATAGATATCCAGAGGTACAGTAAGGCAGATGGCTATTACTGGAAACATGCATATTTTTCTCCCGCAGCAGTGTTCGCCTTCACTTCCGGTCCAAACAGCCTCCCACACATGAGAACAGACCAAAGTAAGGACCACAGAGAATTATTTAAATTGTACAGTTTATCAGTCAGAACCTGCAAACAGGGAGGGAACTAAGGGTAGAATAATTAGCTTTATTCTTCTGTTTTGGTACTTTTAATTTTTTACATTTACAGGCAGAGTTTAGTTTTCATGACCAGAGTTTGGCCTTTAGGCCGGGGATGGAGCAAAGAGGAATTCTGCCTTGACTTTGAGCCAAGGGAACCCCAGGAAACCCAGCATAGATACTGTAACCGAGTCCGATATCTGAGATGGAATATCTCAGTGTGATGAGGGAAGCTGTCTTTTCAATGTAAAATAACCCTGAGGAGACAATGATGCTCACCCAAGTCTCAGGTGGTTATTTGAGACATAACTGTATTTATGTAATAGTTGAGGTAGTAGATAATGTCAATGAGACATGGAGGGACTCCCCACACAGGCTCAAGTAACACCAAATTCACAAAGCATATATTTTACATGGTTTTTATTGGCTTTCTGTAAAACCACTGAAGAAACAAAGTGGAGATTTGAGAAGGATCCATTCAAGACAAAAGCGAATTTGCAAACACAACTAAGCATTTAATCTAAACACATTCATGATAAACTGATATTAATAAAAACATGCTAACATACTTTTAGGTCCACATACGGCAAAACCAAAGACATTAAGTATGTTTTCAGGACTTGGTAAGACAGAGGTTGTTGTAAATAGCAAATCATTTCAGTTTTCATGTCTTCAAACTGCTCCTACCACAGAGGACTTTGGAAACTGGGCTTAAGGACAAACATCAAAAGATCAACAACTATCTCATACTAAAAATGCTCAGTCTCTATCATGTAGGGGTCAATCCCTAAAAATCTAACCATGACATGTCATCAGAAATTAAAGTAACATGCTAAATTGAAACATTGCCATTGTGACAACAGAACTACAGCCAGTATATTCTCCTTCAAAATCCCATTCCAGCACAGAACGTCTGTTTCTGTTTTAGCATGTGCGATCCCACCCACTGCCCATTTGCCCAGTTACCATTTGATATCACAGGTTGCCAGGCATGAAACAAATTGGCAGGCAATCACAGCATGCTGCAGCCATGGAAGCAAACAAACTGGATCAGCGGTGATGGATTCTACATCACCTAAAAAGCCTTGGCATCCTTTTAAAATGCTCCATGATCAGAAATGTTGAGTGAAATGTGGGTGAATGTTGTAGATCCCTTTGGAAGGGGCACACATCTTAGAACATAGAAGCATTTTAAGTTAAGACAGATACTAAGTTGGATAATTTTGTCCTGAACAGGTAAGCGCTGAGCTTCAGCTAAGGTTAGCCACCTTTACAGCATATGCTGGATGGGCATTTTAAATAATTATGACTGGAAGTCATACTCTGTGGTCTGTGCACATCTAGATTTTTAGCATGGCATGTATTTAATACACAGGTAACTTAACGTTAACGCTAACGTTAACTGCAACCTAGGAACAGACGGTTCCAGTTGTTTATTACTTTTGCAACAACCAGCATAAGAAATAGGTTGCATTGGAGAAACTACAAGTTAGGCAGGTCTGTACTCATATCAATTCAGGTGCAATTTTACTTTTACTTTGTTTAATTTGTTAAGTCCTCAGAGAGACGTTCATCATCAACCTTCTCTGTTATTGTTAGAGCTTAGATTGATCTGAATAACTCAACACCTCCTTGGCCTATCTATCGGATCTGCTAGTGATTGTCACTCTTAAAACTATCAGTGTTATTGACTTCCCAGGAGTCTGTGACTGGGACTTGTGTGAAGTCTAAACACTGTTGTAGAAGTGTCAAGTCCACATTGGATACATCAGACCTATAACGGTGAATTATCCCGCTCATAGGAATTGGCTGCCATATTTCATTCATAGGAATTCAGCAATGACAGCCTTCTCCCCATGGAGGAATAAACATGGAGTCCTCACTCACCACGCCTCTCTCCGCTCACACTTCTTCACCCTGTGCTCTGACATATCCGCTCTCCTCAACACACAGATATCAGCACTGCTCAGGTTTGTGTTGACAGGAGTAGGTGTGATTATGGTAGATGCAGTACAGGATGTTAATGTGGCAGTTTTGGAAATGAAACTGTGTTATCTGTGTTTCGATTCCAGTTCACTTAATTGATTTAGCACATATTTACACTTCCTTCTTATTTCCTTTTGGAGCTGGGAAAGATTTTAGATCCCCATAAACTGATCTTAAAAAAAAAAAAAAGAAATTCTTTGCATAGACTCAAATCATCTCTGTCTCATGTCAGATATATTATATATTATTATATATTTTCAAGATGCTCTCAAGCATCAGTGTTTATTCACTTGATATAGGCAAAAACATCTCATGTTTAGCAGTTTACCAGCTGACAGCATGTTGACCAAGTTAGTCATGCAATTAATGTCTAATATACCACCAGGTGCCTTTTTCAGATTGGTCTAATTGAGATGTTTGCCAATTGTTTTGTACATTGATCTTTTGCTGCTAGCTCAGCATCGAAGGAAAGATGCACCAGCAAAGTCGGATGATCAAAACATGTTAGAGTTTAGTAAATCCCTCTTTGATTCTTTGTTCTTCCTCAAACAGACGTCTGTGTTACCAGACGTGTTTGATAGGTCTGTGAGACTACAATTATTCTGTATTCCCTGTTGGTTTGAGATTGACATGTGAAATGTGAAAGATCCCGGGGCTTTCCTGACATCCAGTGATGTTTCAAATCAAACTTCACCAGACACATTCATGCCACACACGGTGTTGTTTTTATTATGTATTCAGAAGATTAGATTAGTGATGAGTAAGCAGTTTAAGTAAACCTGAATTTCTAACACATGTGTATTTTATAAACTATTCCACAAAAATGTTGTGGCCAGATCCATCTCACTACTGCAGAGTAAGAAGGATGGTTTATTGTAATCTTTCTTGTCTTTACTGAATATTATATTGCTTTTATTATATCAAAGATTTTGCTGAGGAATGTTTCAGACTTATTGTGTCTACGTCCAAATTATAGTTACATGTGTTTTGCTTTGTTTGTTCAGACAAACAGTTTAAAGTGGTAAAAAATCCTGACACTGTGCTGCTTATCTGTCCAGTCCATAAGTATTTGAACACAATGACAACATCTAATAGAGTTATATTTGGACCATTCTGCTAATGTCAGTTTTCTGTTTTGCCAGCCTCACATACAGCACACACATAAACACACGTCACTGCTGGAAAACACTGCTGGGTGAAATTTCAGACTGAAGGCCCAGCCCAGTTCCCTTTAGATTCCCTTTACTCTTTCTCATGACTGATCAAGGTTGGGGTCAGTAGCATTTCATGTTGAAATATTTCCCAGTTTCTTTTAATTGTCAAAATACTGAAACCTCTTTCAGATTGAAATCCAAAACACATGGTCCCAGATCTAACGACTAAAATAAACCGTAAATCTCTTTCCAGTTTGAAAAGTCACATTTGCAGAGTCTAACTGAGACATTTGATGGTTTGGCATCTTGATTGACAGCAAGACCAACAGACAGCTTGGCTTAATCAGTGCCATGTGGGTTTTGTATATACTTCTACTGTACTGTGTGTGTGTGTGTGTGAGTGTATCTTACAATATTTGTGCAAATAATCAGCTAAAGTCTCTTTATTCTAAACCAGTTGAGTCCTCAGTCATGGCAGCTCTGTGAGGAAGGACTTGGATGCAGAAGTGCTTTGAGGTTAATGGGATTTTCAGCATACTTCCAGTTTAAAACTAATGACTATCAATAAGATTAATTGCATGTGTATAATTGTAACATTGATGACGAAGGTCTAAAACTATGATCTTTCCCTAAACTTAACCAAGTTGTTTTATGCCTAAACCTAACCAAACCAATGAATCTCTTACTTACTAAGACGTAACCACATGTGATAATGAAGGTGTGATACACCTGCTTGAATAACGGTGCTATTGCAGGGAAACGTTTATGGATCTATATATCTTTACTGGTATAAGTTGGTAGGGACAGTTTTATTCCAAACTGTTCTGGGCGTTTCTAGCTTCAGTCTCCTCTTTAGCAGGTGAAATGAATGTTCAGTTGGGTTAAGGTCTGGTGATGGACAGCTTCCACTTCTTCCATTTTGTGAAGTACTTTGTTGAGTTAACAGTGTGTTTTGAAATATTGTCTTACTATGTGATGAAGCTCATCCCAGTTAGTTTAAATGTAATTCTCTGTAAATTGGCAGACGACATGATGCTGTCCACCTCTGAATTCATCCTGCTGCTTCTGCATCACATGAATAGAGAAGAGTGAGCATGTTCCAGCTACAGTTAAACAAGCCAGGCTGTGACACTGCCTCCCTGATCTTGGACTCGCCACTCTATATTATTTTGTTGCAGAATATGTGAATCATCTCTGTACTTTTCTTTTCTTACTACTGATGGACTCTTTAGTGTTTCTTAGAATCCTGGATCGTCACACCTGCATCCCTGCTCTGTTGTCGCTGACTGTTGGTTTTAGGTTTTTCTTCACAGCTCTCCCAATGTTTCTGTCATCAGCTGTTGGGATTTTCCTTGGCTGACCCATTCTGTGTATGTTGCTCATTACGCCAGTGGTTTTTAGTTTTTTAGGTTTTTCCAAACTGTTGTACTGGCTGTGCCCAATGTTTGTGCAATGCCTCTGATTCATTTCCCTCTTTTCTGAAATTCAAAATGCTTTTGTTTGCTTTTTGAACATAATGTTCATAAGGATTTATCCTATCCTTAGGCCTTTATGCTGATAAAACTAATTATTATTTTGACTGACTGAAGAAGATAATCCCATTTTTAAAAAAACTAATATTTAACATGTTTTTTAACTTTCTCAAACTGAAGACCAGAGGGACAAGGAGTACATTTGGAGTCTAAAAGAGAAACAGAAACAAATTAAAAGAAGTTGTAAGGTTGTCCATCTCCAACTGGAGCTGCAGGAGTCCTTGTGCTGCTGATATGATATATGAGGCTTCCTCTGTCTGTCTATGCCAGCTCTATAGGAGGAAGTTTCATCTCTCTCTGCAGGAAGACCAGATTTATGAAGCTGAAACTGTATGCCTGTATATATGCTTTTCCAGCTTTCACCCAATGAGAAAGGTTAATAAACAAAAAGCAGATGGAGCCATCACCACAAGAAGGAAAACAAATACTTTTAATATTATTCTTTCTCCTGTTATTTATGAGAATCAGATATGAATCTATTGATGACCAACAAATGTCTGACAGAACCACTCATTAAAATGCAAACTGTAAAAACTGCGTCTACAACAATAAGGCAGGTTAGTTTTGCGTTGTTTTTTTTTTCTCTCACAGACGTGGACACATATTCTCATGCACAAACTCTGTCACACACACTCTCCTGTGTTTATAGACAGCAGGTCTTCCTCCTCCTGCTTCCTCTGCCTTCCAGGCTGCCCGGCTCCTGCTGCTAAGTCGTAAACTCAAGTAATATGTTTAGCATGCTCAGCGATCATCTCACTACCGCTGCTCAAGGCCACTTGCTGTTATCATACCAGTGAAAGTAATGTAATACTGATATTAAGTATCTGAAGTGAAATGTCAGGAAAGCCCAGTGGTTTCTGGTTTCATTACAGCATTTTTATTTTAAATCTTTTCTTGTTTTTTCTTACTCAACTTTGTGAGTGAAGTATCTTCTGTGCACATACAGACATTAAGCTATGATGTAAGTAAAGTAACATTAACCCTATCAGTGACATAAACCCACGAAGGATGCTTATATATTTTCACACAATAGATGCAATTTGAATGTATTTCACCATTTTTTAGAGATCTTGTTGGCTTTCTAATAAATCATCATCTAGACTGTGCATCCTTCTACTGCATATTCAGAAATTATAAATAAAATATATATATAATATAATAATATATATTATATATGATATAATATAATACTGTAAATAAAATACTGACTTGAAGTTTGCATCACATATGATGTCAGTCTTTGTGGTGTGTTTAAATCACTGCTTTACCTTATTGTTTCTCCACATTCAAGACTTTCAGGCTTGTTTTCACTACAGGAACTTTTCTCAAGGACCAAAAAACGTAGTCCTTCTAACTGTGTTTTCACTTGAGGAACCAGCATCTTAATTCTGTGTGGAGCTGTAGTTCTACCCTACAAATAAAGTTCCTGATCAGTGGCTAGAACCTCTTGAACTATGGGAACAGGCTTTGCAGTCACAGATTGCTAGTACCAGGAACCCACTAGGTCCATGAATAACTTTTTGTGAGCCTGCAAGGTGCAAACATCCGGTGGAAATGAACTGTGTCAAAAAATAAGATATATAAATATATAAAGATATATATAAATATATAAATAATTGCCATATACTGTATGTCATGACTTTTATTTCAGGCTTTGCTGCATTAGGTGGAATATGTGAGTGCATCTCAAATGAAGTCAGCCAATAATTGTATCCCTGCACCATCTAATCTGTAGCATTTAATCCAGTGCTTGTAGGACTTATCTTTCATGTTTCTGACCTTGTTTCCTCTGCTTAAGAAGGTTTTCAGCCTCTTAGAAGGAGCACTGTCCTTCTCTCAGGTTAACTTTTCCAGAAAATGTCTTGTTCATTGAGGCTAAACTCAGATAATAACATTTTCTACCTCTACAGCAGTTCTGTCTCTGAGATTGGACTAAATTTCCAATCTGTGCATAAATGAAATTCAATCTGCTACATACATACATGCACATGCCAGCGGGAGTCAGGGACAGTGGGCAGACAAATAGACTTCCCAGTGAACTAAACTTCCCCAAAGAAAGCCTTAGAGAATAAATCTTATAGAATATATAATACGTATTCACAGGAGAGCCATCAAAAAATGGGCCTCCTTCCTACTAACTCTTTCTTACCTTCAGCTCTTATCTTTCTCTTGCCAAACCTCACTGGATCCTAAACTGCCATAGATCAAACCCGGCATGATTCTGGGAAACGGTTCAGTTCCAGATTCGCTCGTCTCTGCAGCAAATAATGATCTGATCAGGTTTTGGATTTAGCATGAAACCCGTGCATAACTTGCTCCATGTGGTGTGTGTGAAAGTAACCCGTGTGTGTGGCTCGACTTACAGTAAGAGCTGCACAATAATGCCAAATGTTTCTTCTGAAACTCTCCATTTTCCATCTCACTTTATCCTGTGTATGTTTTCCTGCAGTAGACAGTCGTGACTAACCTGTCATTTACAAGTGTTTTAAAGGGTAAAGAATGAGGTGAGAAATTCTCTAAAAACCTGTTATACTGTGTCGTAATGCTTCAGGAAAATAATTCGTGAAGCACATTTTAACATACTGGGTGTGATTAAAAGTGATTATAAATGTTTAGTAACCCATTAACGCAGATATTAAACTTACCTATTCCTGATTGTTTTTGTTTGTTTGTTTGTTTGTTTGTTTTTATACTTCACAAAAGAACTGCAAATAAAAAAACTAAGAAAACACAAAATATCTTGACACCTCTTGTCATTCTTATTTTAATGTAGTTTACTGTACCTGAGAACAAACCTTAATATTATCCTTTATAATATTAGAGCTATAGAGTTCCGACCTCTACTGCTCTAAATCCTTTTCCAAAGAAGACATTTTAAAATAGTCCATGCTTGAAATTGGTGGTAGAAAATAACTAAAGATATTAAGTTAATTGCAGTACAAAATGGTACTATTTTGAAATGCTTCTATCCATGTTTCAGAGAAAAACAGTACAAAGTACTTTTTTTACTTTGTGGCATTTATCAGCTGTAGTTACTATCTACTTTTCATTACATTACAAATATAAGCTTGGCACCAAACTCTACAACAGGGAGTTTCAGGCTTATCTAACTTATTAAAACTAAATCTTTAAAGCAGGTTGACTTTCATTTGTTTTAGGTAGTAAAGATTCTACGCCATCTTGGAATTGTACTGATCGGACGCACGCGAAACTTGGGTTCGTAACTCCTCTGCTCTAAACTTTGTTAATCTCTTTGTACTACTCTCGTTGTATTTCTCACTTTCTCATATCTCCATATAAACTCGATCTACCTTTAAACGGTGTTTCCAAACTGGTTATTTTACATCTTTTCGTGGTAATTTCACAACTAACAAACATTTCTCTTGTCTGAGCTCAACATGGCGGCCGCTGTTCCAGCACCAACTTCGCCCAGAGAGGACAACGTGCTGCTTCTGAGAGCCTACAAGAAGATCGCTGACCTGAAGGAAGACATCCGTCGCCTGTCTGATGAACTTCGACAGAAGGAGTCCTTGTTGACCAGCGTCGTCGATGTGGCCTCGGAGCAGTCCAAGCGGATTTTCTCACTCACCACGGCCCTCCAGGATACGGCTCCGTGGGATCCCTCCAGCTGTCCGCGACCTTCCCTCTGCTCGACTCCGAACCATCAGCCGTCGTGGGCCGAAGTTGTGACGCTTGGGAAGAAGAGGAACCGGGACCAGGAGCCTTCAAGTCTACAGATAAACATTTCCAACCGCTACGCGGTCTTGACCTCCGACGCCCCGAACCACCCAGCTGACGGAGTTTCGGCCCCGGCTCCCGCGGATCTTGAACTCCAACCAGCATCGACGCCCGCCGACTGTAACGACTGCCCGGCCCGGAACGCCACCAGCACTCGGCCGACGCAACACTCACGGACTTCGACAAGGTCTGCTCGCCGGAGGATCCTGAAGGAGGCCGTGCTCAGACGCTCCGGAGGACTCCCGAGCTCTGAGTCGGTGGAGCCGACTGCTCCTCATCGCCCCCCCTCTCCCGTGTCTGTAGCCGCGGCTACAGCTCGGCGCTCATCTCAGGTGCACGGCGTCTGAACATGGACACAACTTCAACGGCTCCAGCTCGGAACGCTCTCCTCAGCCCCTCTTCTCTCCGACCACTTTAATTGTTGGAGACTCAATAACCAGACACATCCGGTTCTTCAATGCAGCTACTCACTGCTTCCCTGGTGCCACAGTCCCGGTAATTCTGGATAAACTCCCGAGTCTGTTAGACTCTCTTCCGTCTTCCATTGTCCGGGTCATCGTTCACGTTGGATCATGTGACACCACTCGCCAGCACTCTGAACTGACTAAGAAGGACTTTAATGCCCTTTTTAGCTTCTTAAAGTCCTGTGGCAAGTCTGTCTTTATTTCTGGCCCCATTCCCACTCTAGGCAGAGGTATAGGACGTTTCAGCAGAATCCTTAGTCTTCATACCTGGCTCCAGTCTGCCTGCATGTCTCAGCATATTGGATTTATTGACAACTTTAACCTCTTCTGGGATAGACCCTCATTTTTCAGGAATGATGGTTTGCATCCTAGCCGTCATGGCAACCGCATGCTCGCTGCTAATATACAGCACGCCATTCAGTGTACTCCTCATGACTGACGGTCCCTCCTTTTACCACCTGGAGATCCTCATCTCCTACCTTCACCTCAGGGATTTGCTCCCCTCACTTCCCCTCTCTGTTCTGTGATCCCCACTAACCTAAGTTCTCTCTCCTCTAGCTGTATTGTCCACTCTGTACCACCTCTGGACAACACACCTGTCACAGGTTATCATCAAGGGGGGAGCAGGTGTTACTCCTCATCAGTGAGGCATTTCACCAGCTCCCTCAAAAGTCCAATCAGTGTCAATATTATTCCAGTTATCATCAATGGCAGACAGCAAACAGGTCACAGAGCAGCACAAAGAAACTATTCTAATCTTGTTAGGCCTCTGACCAACCCCAGTACTAATATTAGTTCTCCTACTACAAGACTTGGTCTTCTAAATGTTAGATCCCTCTCTAACAAAACATCTCTCTTAAACGACTTTATCCTCTCTCAGAATCTAGACTTCTTTTTCTTAAATGAAACCTGGCTGAGGATAGGTGAATCTATCCAGTTGCAGGAGCTCTGTCCCCCTAATTTCATTTATTTCACCTCCCCTAGATTAAGTGGTCGGGGTGGTGGTGTTGCTGTGGTCTTTAAAAATCAATTCAAATGCTCAATGCTATCACTTAAACAGGTTCACAGCTTTGAAGCTCTGTCGTTTCTTATCCACTGCTCTGTTCCTGTATGTTGTACTGTCATCTACCGCCCACCAAAAGCTAATGGTAACTTTTTGTCAGAGTTTTCCCAGTTTGTTGCTGACATTGTTGTGAGGTATGATAAGGTCATTATCGCTGGAGACTTTAACCTTCATATTGACAATAATACTAATACTCTAGCAAATGATTTTATCAGTCTTACTGAATCTTTCAACCTGGTTCAACATGTCAAAGGTCCGACCCATAACCAGGGCCACACCCTTGACTTGATATTCACTTTAGGTTTGACTCTAAATTCTATTGAGTTAAAGGACTCCATCTCTGATCATAAATGTGTCCTATTTGATACTTGTCTTCATCCAATCACTGTACCTCAGAAATCTACTGTTAAACGCCATCTATTTAACAGCCAGTCAGCAGCTAAATTCACTAGCACCTTCTCTGTGTTGAAGCAGGGTATTTCTTGCACATCACATGTTGATGATATCGTCCGCCTTTTCAACAATAATTGTGCCTCTGCGCTAGAGGCTGCTGCTCCCTTAAAAACTTCAAATGTGTCTCGTAAAGACACCAACAAACAGCCTTGGATAGATGTCAGCATTCGTAGTTGTAAAGCTGAGTGTAGGAAAGCTGAGTGTAGGAAAGCTGAGCGGAGATGGAAGAAAACCGGACTTCAAGTGCATTATGAAGCTATGAAAGAAGCATTACTCCACTACAATACGATGGTAAAGAATGCCAGATCTAAATACTTCTCAGACCTGATCACTGCTCACTGCCATAATCCTAAATTTTTATTTCAGACTGTTGACAAGTTAGTAAACCCAACCCCTCCTAGCATCCCAGCTGAAAGTGATGCAGATTGTGAGAAGTTCTTAACCTATTTTAATGATAAAATAGAATCAATCAGAGCTTCTGTCATCCCCAACTCCTCACCAGTCATAGTTGCACACCCTTTTAGAGAATGCACTTTAAGCCAGTTTCCTCCCATGTCCGTATTTGAGCTACTACAAACTGTCTCTAAAATGAAACCATCTTCCAGCCCAGTTGATGTCATCCCAACTAAGTTCTTAATCTCGATCATTGATTCGCTTGCTCCCTCTCTCCTGAATATTTTCAATACTTCTCTGTCCACTGGGATTGTGCCAGATTATTTTAAAATTGCATCTGTGCAACCTCTTTTGAAAAAACCTGGTCTAGATCCCTCATCCCCCGAAAACTACAGACCAATCTCCAAACTACCCTTCATATCAAAGATTTTAGAAAAGTACGTGTCTAAACACTTATTTCTAGCCGCAGAAAACTATAACATCTTTGACGAATTGCAATCTGGTTTTCGCAAACACCACAGCACAGAGACCGCCCTACTGAAGGTAACCAATGACATTCTGTTGGCTTCTGATGCTGGTTTGTGCTCTATTCTTGTCCTCCTCGATCTTAGTGCTGCTTTTGATACAGTAGACCACCAAATTTTGTTAGACCGGCTAAAGCACTGGGCTGGAATAGAAGGCACTGCACTGGACTGGTTCTCCTCATACCTGTCCAACAGATCGTTTTGTGTTACAGTTAATAACTACAAGTCATCTTTTTCTCCTGTAAAGTACGGAGTCCCACAAGGTTCAGTGCTGGGGCCAATCTTGTTCTCTTTGTATATGCTCCCTTTGGGACATATTATTCGCAAACATGGTGTTTCTTTTCATTGCTATGCTGATGACACTCAGCTGTACTGTCCCTTTAAGATATCAGACCACGGGGGACTGAGTTCCTTACATGAGTGTATAAATGAGATAAAAAACTGGATGGCTCAAAATTTCCTGCAGCTGAATTCTGACAAAACAGAAATAGTTGTTATCAGTCCACAGCGTGTAGCCAGACACATTCTGCCCTGCACAGATTCTCTCTTAGCTAATTCTAAGCCCACTGCAAAAAGTCTTGGTGTTTGGTTTGATAGTAAACTTAACTTCGAGCATCATGTCAAAAAGCTTGTCCAGGCATGTTTTTATCATCTTAGAAATATCTCCAAAATACGTTCAATTCTTTCTTTTCATGACACTGAAGTAATCTTACACGCATTTATTTCCTCACGCCTTGACTATTGCAACAGTCTGTTCACCTGTCTCAGCCAGAAATCTATTAATCGGCTCCAGATTGTTCAGAATTCAGCTGCAAGACTCTTAACTAGAAAAAGAAAATATGATCACATCACTCCTGTATTAGCTTCCTTACACTGGCTGCCAGTATTTTTTAGGATTGATTTTAAGATTTTATTAATAACTTTTAAAGCTCTGCATGGCCTTTCCCCCAGCTATTTATCCCAGCTTTTAAAGCCTTATGAGCCTGCACGTAGCCTGAGATCCTCTGGTAGAAATCTTCTGTATGTCCCCAATGTCAGAATGACTACTAGAGGTGACAGAGCCTTTTCAGTTAGAGCCCCTAAACTCTGGAACAGCTTACCCGAGGATATAAGATCAGCTGACTCAGTAACATCTTTTAAAACTCTCCTTAAAACATACCTCTACCGGCGAGCCTTTTGCGATCTTCTGTAAGCTAAAACAAATCTGTCCTTGGGAAGACTCTCCATTAGATTACAATGTCTTTACGTTGGAACTGGTCTCCCCAAGGACCGATGTGGTAGTTGTTTGTATTATTGTTTTGTTTGTATAGCTGTTTCCTGCTCCCCAACCGGTCGAGGCAGATGGCCGTTTAACTTGAGCCTGGTTCTGCTGGAGGTTTCTTCCCCCAGGGGGAGTTTTTCCTCTCCACTGTTTGCCCAGTGCTTGCTCAAGTTGATCTTGTTGGGCTACATGTGTTTCTTGTCTGTCTTGTGAAGCACTTTGTAACATATGTTTAGAAAAGTGCTCTATAAATACATTTATTATTATTATTATTATTATTAAAGTAGTAAAAGTAGTAGTAAAAATGTTCCCAATAAGACTTGTTTGATGCATTAATAATAACAGTGTGGTAATGTAAAATACTGTCATTGTTAATCAGTAAGAAAGTACTTTTACTTTTTATACATTAGATATATTAACTTGACAATCTTTATGTACCTACTTTGACTTAAGTTACAAGTTTGGCTTAAATGATTTTTACAGAATTGGATTGGTCATTTTACTTCTGTTGCAGGTATTTCTTCCACCACTTGTAATCATGTTCATGTCACCGCTGCTTGACATCATGCTTACAGGCATATACAAATGTTTTGACTTGTGTTACTACATTGTTATTTTTAGTCTTTGGATCAGAAGAGGGTAACCCCTTGGCATCAGTGTAATGCATTTCACAATTTACAGAAGGAGAACTATAAACTATATGGTACGGTTGTATAAAATTACTAAAACAAGTAGGCCTGCACATAATTGTTAGTAAAACCTTTGTGGTTAAACAATCCTCAGGAGGGGGCTCAGTATCTTCTTTCCATTCATCAGCCTTCACTGGTTCAGCCCAGTGGAGTCAGAGATATACTGCCCTAAGTATCCAGATCGTCAGGGAGCTTCCTCCTCTGACATATACACTGGTCTTATGGGGCCTGAGGCCAAGTGGGAGAACTCTGGAGAGTTTCACACAGGAGAACGAGACGGGGAACTTTTATCTCACATGCGCTAATATTGTATAAAGCTAGTGACATAAAATGTTTTTAAAATATTATGCTTTTTAAATACAGCAGTTTTTATGTTCTTTCTGTTTATTTTGTATTGCCGTCAAAGACAGTCTCCTCTAGACCCAGTTTATAAATCATTTATATAAGATATAATGGTATTTGGACTGCACCACTCGTGTTGATAACATGTTATGTGTTTATGAACTGAAACACTGCCCCTAAATGTGTCCACAGAAAGAATGATTAAACCCCCTTTTATGTTTTTCATTTTGAAACAGTAGTGTCTTTGCATGTACTGCATTAACTAAGACCAGTCATACATCTGTTTACTTTCTTTTCCATTTTTATTTTCACTAGTTTTACAGCAAGAGATGAACACAGACAAAAACAAACTGATGAAGCTTAACTAAGAAATTGTTTTGCACAGTTGATGGTTGTGGGGCTTTGTAGAGTTGATTGCTGGATTAGTTTGCAAAGTGAAATTAACTGTAGTAAAAATGAAAAACACAAACCAATTGTAGATTCAGGCAATGAGAGGGATTTAATAAATTACACAATACTATGTTATTTGGCTTCACTTTGAAACCTTTCCACCAGCTTTCTATGATGTTTTTTTTTTTTAATCTATTTTACATTATCTTGTGATCTTTTTTACACCGTCATTTTTTCAAAGCTTAAAAAGTGCATGCATCCATGAACATTTATAGCTTATAAAGTTTATTTGTCCATTTAGCAAACAAGGACACTAACAAAGTCTACTGCATGCTCTAAAGACCTGCCATTTCCCCGACTATCAGGGCTGATACAAAGTTAGGGCTACAGTAACAGCCATACACAGATCTAACAGCAGATGTATTGTTGAGCTGCACCTCAGAAGGGCGCAACTCGAGGCCAATATTCTGCCTTATTTTCTGAGCCTTTTGTAAAACACGGCTGCAACAGTAAAGGCAGTAAGGCAAGCAAAGGCAAGGATGCCAACAGCCGCACCAAGCCCCCCACTAGAGCTCGATTTTTGTTGAGCGGCAATGGGGTTCTCTGTGGTCGTGGTACTGTCAGCTTTGGTGACGATCCTCTGAGAGGTGATGGTGTAGGAATCAGTTGCACCATCTTTAGGTTTGGCTGTGTCTCTCTTCTTCCTCCCGCTCGAGCTGCACTGCTTGAATGAGCTGCAGGTGCTTATCTCACACAGCCGGGTGATGCAGTGCAGGTAGTAAGTGGACACAGTCTGGTTCTGCTGCTCAGTGAAGCGGAAAGCTGGGAAGCTGAAGCGGGCACTCTGGCTGTCTCCATTCAAAATGATGTTGGTGAGTTGACCAGTAGTGCAGGGAACAAACAGGTTGAAGAAGCTGGAGTTAGAAGGCAGTGGGGAGATGGTGGCATAGCACCGGTCCAGCAGCACGTTGTATTGGCCCGTCAAGTTGATGGCCTTGACCTCCACATACACAGTGGTTTTCAGTTCAATTCCCAAGCTTGGAATGATCATTGGTTGAGTGTAGTTGACGTCATTGAACAGCTTCATGGTCAAAGTGCTGATGAAACTCCCGTTGTTGTCTTTGATTGCTATGGCAGAAGATGTCACATCAATCTCGGTGTTGTTGATCAGATATTCTAAAGGATAGGCGCAGGAGTAGTAGTACTTCAGCTCAGTATTGTAAGTGATTGTGCCTGTTGTAGGATCAAAGGACCGGACGATACCACTAATGTTGACTGTCTGGATGTTGGAAAAGTCAGAGAAGACACCAGTCCCAGCAGTACTGGTGGTCGTGAACACACTTCCACAGGCGCTGGTCAAATTTACTGGGAAAGTAAAGCTAGCCACAGGTGGAGTCGCATTAACATTAAGGGTTGCTCTACAAGCCGGGTCCAGAACGTTGTTCATGATCAGTAGACTCTCGTTGTAGCCACTGAAGATGACGGGACAGATCTGGATAGACACACAAATGTATGAAGTACCACACTTCACAGAGATGTCAGTAGGCAGTGGTCGTCTTGCTTGTGCGCCACAGTCGCTCACTGATAGAGCACTGTTTCTGACAACCAGGCAGAGTAAAAGTAAAAGAATCTCCATCGTTGTTCTTCAGCTTTGTCTGGGATTTGTTAGTCTCTCTTTAGAATCTTGATTCTGCTGCTGAGGGCTTGTCGATCTTCTGCTTGTTTCAAGTCTTCTGACTCGTTCAGGGTTTTTATAGGGTAAACGCGTCCTATGGGATTGGTCCAAAACAAGGTTGTGCACCTATTTGTGCACAACAGCTTTGTGTTAAGTAGGAGGGAGATCTTTGGCCTGGACCATATCCTAAGGGCAACAAGTGAAACCTGAAGCATCTGACTTCTTGAAATACACAGGCAATAGCCTTGTTCCTTTGTTGAGTATTCTACAAAATATAGCTATCCAGGCCACCCATTACTGAGCCTTCATGAAGTAAGTGAACATAACACTGTGAGATGTATTCATGAGAAACCAATACAATACTTCATCTATCCGGTCCACACACAGAGCATCTTCAATCATGACCTGTTTAGGATATATTGGTGCAGGTAGTGACCTACTGGACCATTTGACCACTGTCCTTATTTATCCTGTAGAAGAAGGAGAATTTAACATAATTTGAGAAACCTAGGTATTCTTCATAGTGGTTATTAAAAAGTCAAACTTTAGGGATCATTGCATGGGGGTTGTGACATGAACATTTTGGCTCCATATTAGAGTCACATATGGGAGGCGTATCAACCTATTATGTTGTTGTACAGTATGTTTGTCAGCTATTGTTTCTTGCATATATTCAGAGGCTTTTGAAGAGAGAACAAGATGATCCTGTTCCCCTTATTAAGGTAACTAAATCTAACCAGTGTCCGGGGAAACAAAGATACTAATTCTTAGTGTATTATAACAGTAACCAGGTGGGGCTTCAGTGGAGTTGCAGTGATCCAGAAAACAATATATAACTTGGAGACAGCATCGACAAACTAAAGGTAATACAATAAAGGACATAGAATAAAGGGAACTCACATAAGACAGTATTTACAGATTCTCAAGTAACAAACTTTTGTCTCTATACAAACACAAGCTAACCCCAAACACCACAAGCAACTTTTGTTGTTTTGATGAAGCACATTTAAAATACTATAATTTATGAAACAGTTGTAAACTTAAATCTTTTTCAGCATTTCATCAACAGTATCTAGCAATAAGCTTTATAGTGCAGCAATTTCTAATCCTTAGTTTGTAAGTATTCCTAACAATGTCAGCTAAGCTAATTTAGCTTCTAGGCATAATCTTAAAAGCAATGAGGGCATGTTACACCGAACAGGTACATATGTTGAAATTTAAAACGGAAAAGCTGCTGTTTATACTCAGAGGGAGGTGTTTGACAGGCAGACTAGGCGTCAGCGTGTCTCACGCTTCTTTTAAAACCTTTGTCTTGAAGTAGGCGGGATTTTTTTATGGTAAAGAAAATATCACCAGAAAGGCTGCATGTAACAGGCTGTGAGGGATTTCAATTACTACGGAACATGTCCTGTCCCGGTTTCACTAAATCTTTCAGAAAATGTGTAAAATCTTAGTTAACAGGCTTTAAATATGATAAATACACTCTTCAATCTTATTAACAGCTATTAAAAAAATAAATTATGCCAGTTGACAGCAAGACATATTTTAACTTCAGAGTAAGATAATAACACGACATCATTAGTTATTAACTTAATAGTTAAACACCTGCCGATTAAATTTTGTAGAACCTGCTGACAAGACTAATTTAATTAAAGTCAAAATTAAATAAGCATTAGTATAAAATTGACACGATTACATGTATATATAATTACTTTATACTAAACCAGGTTGTACTCAGTCTTGTCCTTTATAAATAACATCTCTTGAGTGTGATGACATCAGACAGGAAGTTCAAGGAAGAATGACAAACTTTGAGTCTTGCTGCGAATTTACTCGAGTAAGGAGATGGCGTTTGGGGAGTCATGGGGTCACAGGGGTGGTGTGGGAGGGTCACCTGCTCTCCTGCTCACTCACCTCCGCTCCGGCTGTGCCGTTAAAGTCCTCCAAGTGTGTGATTAATGGTCACAGGCTACAAGTCAGGGTCTGCGGCGTTGAGCAGTCACAGAGGCGGAAACATGAAGAAAGGGGGGGAAATGAGGTGGGAATTCTGTTTGGAGGGAAAATACAGCCCTCTGTCACTCCTTTTCTGCACAGGTCGTGACCAAATGGCCCTGTGTTATGATTGGGCCTTATGGGTTATTTTGTCTAGCAGCTAGCAGCGGTGAGGTGATGAAAGCTTCTGAGACAGAGGAAGTGAAGTGATGTGACACTCTATCAGCAAGACTGTGCAGAGAACACAAGCGAGTGTTGATCTGCTGCTCCGTTGTTGAATTGTGGTCCACACTGTTAGAGGATACAGGTCGGTCCACAAATAGTCACAGATACTTAGTCCTGCATCTATTCTGATTTAATACTGACAAGTATATATATATATATATATATATATTTTAGACTATATTTCTTTTAGGTAAATGTTTTTGAAATGGACATAAATACAGTGACGAGATAAAATACATATATTCATCATGAAATGTGACTGTTCTTCACCAAATTCACAAATATCACCAGGCACAATATTTATAAGCTGATGAAAAGAGTGATGATTTTTCATGTCTTTATTGAACAGACACATTAAATACACAAAGTGATGAAAAAGTAAGTGAATGTGTTTTTTAATAACACAATAACCTTTGGTAGGAATATTCTTTACCTGTGGATTAGACCAACACAACATCCAGGAGGAATTTTGGACCATTCTGTATCACACATCTGTTTAAGCTCATATTCTTCTGGGATCTGATGTGAATGACTGAGCTTCATCTTGCAGATAGCCACCTTGACATTATTCTTTAAGATATGATTAAACGTGGGAATTCATGATAAGCTGTCCAGGTCCAGAGGAAGCGAGGCAGCCCCAAATAATGACTCTCCCTCCACCATTCTTCACTTTTGGGATGATGTTGTCATCATACAAAATGCAAGTGCAAATTTATTGTACAGAAAAGATGAAATTTCTGGCAGACATTTGGTGTATAACACTAACACACACCTGAAGCCTCTAGGATTTTTCTTTTGATTGATTTGACGTGTGTTGTATGCTGCACAGAATTTAAAACCCCTTTGAGACAAATTAGTTATTTGTAAAATTGGGTTGTATAGATACAGTTTGGCTCTGTGCTAATTTAAAACTTGTCCATTTCTCTTTTTATACAGTTTTATCATCAGCCTGCTGCTGTTTTGCCATTCTAACTGCTGACATGGTTCACATCAGATAGTATATCACTCTGTAAAGAAAGCCTCCATAGGCGTTGACCCAGCAACCAAATATTATGCTAAGGAAATTAAATGTCACGTATTAAATGTGTTAATACTCCAGAGTACTACATGATGCATGTATTATAGCACAGCACACTGGAAAATACTATTATTTGAAATAAAAATACATAAAAGACGAATGAGAACTGAGAGATCGTGTGATGTCCCAAATCTATTAGAGTGCAGATTTGGTTGATAGGCTTGCCAAGGATTTCCCTGATGAGAAAGAAAGTTGGCATGACCACAAATTTGAGAGGCAGTAATACACCTTAATGGGTGGTGGGTGTGCCAGTGTCAATGAAGCTGTACTGTAAAGTCAGTAACTGAGAACAGAACCTCCTGAGCACTTGAGCTTTTATTGTCTATATGTACACACCATAAACTAAATGAGGTCAAGAGAGCAGTGACAATACAGTCAACTTTTCTGGTGGTAATTTGAACCTTCATTGACCTATGTGCTGAAACCAGAACTCCTTTCACCATCTGACGTCTTTTCAAAGAGGTTTGGTATTGTTAGGTTTGTAGTGGAAACCAACACCAGATTCTAGACTCCGAGTGACAGAGTAGTTCTACATCCCTCTATAGGGCAGATGGGCTTGATCAGATAGTGGAAACGTCGGGTTTATTAAATTATTGCTTATTATTATGGGTGTTATCTTCACCAAAATTGTAATGTAGAGATGAGAAATATTGTACCTTTGCAAGTGATAAATTATTTCCTTAGTTAATTTTAAATCTGTGCAAAGTGGGTTAATATGTGATTGGATTATGAGAGGATTTTTTTTTTTTTATCAGAATAGTTTGATATTCATTTCATATTGGTGTAAGACATCAAGTCCATCAGATTAACACCTGAGGACCAAGTAGATGCAATGTCCCTACTTTAAATTACTAGATTCCTCAAGTGTAACTTCTTGCATTTTGTCTGCATTGAGTGGATTAAATGTTTTTATGACCTTGAAATGTGATTTGTATGTATGTATGTAATTAACAACAGCATCTTAGAAGTAGACTTGTATGAAAAACACTTTCCCACACAAACACACAGAAAGTGTTCTGTTAAAATCATGCACCAGTCTAGAGCTGATTTATGAGGCATTGAATATTTCTTAGTGATGCCTGTTGCTGCCTTTCTCTTTCATGTCTCACATGCACACACACATACGTGTACTCGCTCTGCGACTGTTGCCCTTTCGTGTGTGGACGAGGGCAACAGCAGGGACCAGCTGTTAAGAACTGGAGCAGATATGTTCCCCGGACCAGTTGCTTTTTCAGATCTCACACACACACTCACACACACACACACACACACGCATAAATGTATACACACATGACATTATAAAGTGTCATTGGATTTGACTTAGTGTTGACTGCCATTCGCCCTGCAGCTTCTGGTTTGATAGAAAGGAGGCTTCATGTCCTGTAGTGCAGCATATCTGCTTCTCGCCTCTTTTCTTCCTATTCAACCATCTCCTAATATTTCAATGTGATCTTCTTCCCTCATTCTTCCTCTTTTCTTCTCTTCTATTTTTTCCTGTCTTCTCTTTTCTTGTTCTCATTTTTTCTCCTTTCTCTTCTCATCGTCTTTGCTCTTCTCCACCTTTTTCACTTTTCTTCTGCTTTCCTCACCTCACCGCTCCCCCGTTTCTTTCCTTCCTTCCTCTCCTGCTTTTTCTCTTCTCTCTTTTTGCTTTCACTCTTTAGCTTTAGTTTGCCATCACCTGCTGAATCACCTCTCTTCTCCCCCCTTTTAGTCTTGAGTTACACCAGATGTGGAATCTTGCTGGAAGACTGATTTTAGTCCTCACCACAGTCCAGCTGTTGGATTTGTGAGTCTTACTTACCTTTTGTAGTATCTAGAATGAGATTGATTTTTCTTTTTATCTCTAGTTACTTTTTCAGATTTCTTTTTGAGCGTTAAAACTTGGCTTAAGGGTTATAATTAGCTTTTCTGAGATAAACATTCAAGTTAGACATGTAGTTGTAATGAGCTAGGAAATCTATGTTGAACAGCAAGGGTCCTCACAAGCATCTTATTACCCACATATGTATGCATATACTGTATGAATGTGCAGGAATGCCTGTGAGTGTGTGTTTCCACAACTGTGCGTGAGCATGTGCTCTGTGCTACACACTCTCACACACTTGCAGTCCCCCAGCGTGCGTGAGTGTGTGAGCAGCGGTCTCCCGGGCCGGGCCATAACAGTGATGGATGGGCCGTGTGTGGAGGCCATTAGTATTTGTTATGTGAGCGGGTGTGTGTGACTGGGCCGAGCGGGCCATACACCTGCTGCGCGCCCAGAGAGCCCCAGCGAGCCCCAGCGAGCTCAGAGAACAGCTGGACGCATTGATTTAGCAGCTTGCTCCACAGGCTGCAGGAACAAATCAAGCAACAGCTAATAAAACGGGCCTTTATGACGGCTGCTCCACTTGCTCTCCAAAACAACTGGCTACATCATGTGTTTTTCTAACGCCCGCCGCCACACAAAATTAAATCCTAGGCTAAGGTGTCACTTCTGGACGCTGTGGAGCTCAGGGCTTATGTCTGGCTGTAATGCAGCAGGGGTAATCAATGTTGCATGGTGTATGTGTGAGTGTCTGTTTGCATGCAGAAACCACTTGCATGAATGAAAAGCTGTATATTTTGTGTGTGTCTGTGTCTTTGCATGAGTCACCTCAGTTGCTCAGTTGTAGATGTTTGTCTTTACACCTACGTCGATGTTATTGTGATCAATACTTTTCATGTTTGTGTCCGTTGAAATAAGTGTTTGCTCAGTGCTAAATGCTGCTGCTGGTCAAATGACATCTTGGTGTTTGTGTTTGTAAGTCATGTTAAAGCTCAGAGCAGCAAGCGCAGCTGTGACGTGTGCTGGCAGATGATACAGTACATCTACTATGAGTCTTTTGTGAAGCTTTTATCACGCCTGCTGAGCCAGTAGATACACAGAAACAGATTAACTAAGTCTTTACACTTTGCTTTTTACAAATTCTGCTACCAGTCGTGTGTTAGCTATCTAACAGAGGCACCAACCACCCAAAAAACATCTTGGTGGGTCTTTGCAGAGATGGAAGCCAATGAACAAACCAGATCTCAGCATTTCTGCACTAATTAAGCCAAAAGGTTGATCCATCTGTTGGGTTGTGGGTTAGAAATGGAAATGGTCTGCAATTTATTTGATTGAATCCAGTTTGAAGAAGCATGATCTAGTTAGAAAAGTAATCAGTGAAATGATCCCTTGTCCTTAATACTAAATAAAAAAACTAATCAAAATCACACATTCAACTAACTAAGTACTTACTAAGTTATTACAAGGGTCATCCTTTCCTTTCAAAACAACAGATCTGAATCTTGTACTGCATATAAAAAAAAATATAATACAAAGCTCACAATACAAAAATAAGAAACAAAGTGATGATATGTAGCTTGGTAGATGAGTTACAGCACATAGCAAAGTATGTGATTCTGTGTAAGAGGATAAATACAACAGTATTAACTCATTTGACAGAAAAATAACCAGAAATATCAGAATTTTAGAAATCAGAAAGTTAAAAGTATACAGTTGATTTCCCAGTGAATAATGTATCCATCCATCCATCCATCCATCCGGGAAGCAGGAACCTGCTAGTAACAGATAATGGCTGTTGAAGGGCATCATGACATCCAAATCAAAAAATCTGCAGTAACTCACTGTAACCAACAATTTGGGATATGATTTTGTGGCAACACAATTGTTCAATACGAGCCTTCTGCTATTAGCTGTAAGAGACAAAATGCTATCATAAAGACTTAATTGTGCAGCCTCAGCACACACATAAACACACTGCTGCAGCTCAGTGCCAGAATATGAATCTATCCATGAGTGATCTGAACCTACAGGCAGGTGACAGCTGCTGCAGCTTGCATGGTGTGATCCTGTCAGAACAGGAAAGAGGAGGAGACGACACAGTGGTACCTGGTCCTCACTGCCACATTGTAAAACGCACAAAGAGGTGACATGGTAACACCACTACACCTGTATTAAATAGCCAAAGTGTGATGCTGTGACCAATGCTGTGACACTGTTAAACGACTCGAGTGCGTGGTGAGTGACACCACTTAGTGTCACACTGTGGGGTCGATGAAAACAGACAGGCTTTGCTGTGCAGCTGATGAGCCCATCAGCCTGTTGTTGATGCGAGGGTCTTACATTCTCCACTTGCACTATAAATACATAAGTAGCAGTAATAGATTTGCAGGTCAACATATATCAGTTACAGATCAGAGGAAGGATGAGGGGGAATCGCAGCCAAGCGGAGTCATGATCCATTACAAAATGACTTTCTGTGTAACAAAGGAAATATTTACAGCTCTGTCTCAGCATCTTATGACCTTGGTCCACATTAGTAGTCACCAGTAATAAAATCAGATTCAATAATTGAAGCAAAACAGAGTAGATGAAAGATCACCTTTGATATTGTAGTCTCACCCACTTCTACGCTCTGCGATATCTATTTCAGGCATCCTGTCAGCCAAGCCAAGACTGTAAAAAACAAAGCTGGACGTCAGATGGTAAAGCCATCAACTGTGTATGTGCATGTGTATATACAGTAGAAGTTAGTACCAGATGCCTGCAGAACCCGCACTCCGTAGCTAAACCATACAGTTTCACTGTTTCCTTTGTCGTCTTTATTCAGCCGTGTGATAAAATCCCTGGCGTCAGAGACAATGTGAGAGATGGACAAAGATGTGTTGAGCCCATCTGCTCTGCTTGTGAAACACTTGCTCTCTTCTATCCTCACTGAGGAACCTGGGATCTATTCAGGATGAGCAGGAGCTGCAACATCTCTCCATGCAGACTGTTCTTGTTTTACTCATCCAGGTTAAGATTTCAGCCTCCATCCAAGTCAACAGTCAGAAACAGTGTTCCTGTTACTATCAATAACTTCAGACTTCACTGTGAATATTTTATTATCCAACTGCTCCTTCAGCAGCTCCGGCCAGTTTGTCCTTCAGAGTCGTTAAGCCCAAGGTTAAAGTCAGACGTGGCCTCTCCGATGTCCATGCTTTGCGTCGTTCACCTCTGACCTGTCACCCTCTGAGGTCGGATGGACCACACACACCTCCTGCAGCAGGTGAGTATGAACTGTGGAATCTCATAACTTTTACAAGTGTGGGAGCAGGTGGCGCTAAAGAGGATGACAGTCACTACCTTCAATGAAGCAAACGTCTGGCCAAAAGCCGAGTGCATTACATTTCTCTGGACCTTTCCATCCATTCTGAATCCTAAGGAGCTATCAAGTTAACAGTGTTTCCATGAGAACACAGTAGTCATGAAGATGCTATTTACACACGCAGCAAGACGTCGCTGATAGTTGACATTTATGCTCCTGCACCAGGGTTTGTGGACGGTGGCTGATTCATGCCCAGTGCCCACTCCTTCCCAAGGAACAAGCCCTAAATTATTTGAAGGAGAAAAAGGGCTGCCAGACTGAAAATTAAGGAGGAAAAAACTTTTCAACGTGAATTATTCACTGGACACGACTCAGGGGCCTCAGACGTCCCTTTACAGCCTGGCTCCCAGCTTCAGCATAAGTCTCCTTCTCTGTTTTGTTTTTTTTATTCTCCGTCACAGAACAGACTGGTTAGCATGATGCCGTTCAGTCCTGTCGCCCTGCTTGTTTTATTATCACTCCCGAAATGTCAGCACAGAACGCTTTTTGTCAGCTCCCGAAGTCGCTGTGAATTCTCACTGTGGCCGTTTCTGTGCAGACAAGTCCCGCATGGTACAAATGACATTTACTCTTCGCAGAAGTTTGGCGGGGACGGCAATAGGTGAGAGCTGCCATTTGGCAAAGTCATCAGCAGCACTTTACGCATCTGACCTTCACGTGTCTACATGTAGTAAATATAACCCCCCTGGCTTTTGTGGATGAGTCCTAAGCACACTGACTTCCAGGGGGAGAAACACGGAGAGGAGAGCGTGAGAGCGTTAGATGTGAAATGTTTGTCTGCAGCTTCACATGATAAGATTCCTATCCATTTACTATAAATGTAACCTGACACTAGGTATACATGTCTCTATATATTTATATACATGGTCTCTCTCTCCTCTCGTCACAATAGGTAGCTGTGTTTTCTTCATGCCTTGGAATAATTAGGAAAAAATTCACACAATAGCAAAGGTTGAACTTTATATTCAACTAACTAAATGTATGCATTAACCCTAAAATTTAAATACGGTCGTGAGTTGTTCATTTTCTTTTTCCAAGTATTTTATTTTCCCACGGAAAAACACATCCTGCATCACTGTAAATTAATAAACTTGTTTCACACGCTGCAGCAGTGCTATTCTGATAAACTTGCACCTACAGTAACTAATCAGCACCCGGCCTTCAACGAGGCTGATTGTCCAGCAAATGGGACGTTTTGGGGATTGATGGTTCTTATGGGACGGAGGAAAATTGATGAAATGAAAGCATTACTCAGTGAAAGACGGAATGCATTTGTAAAAGTCGTGAATGTACAAATGCATGTTAGTCCGGGGGGTGAGCCAGGTTCCTGTCGGAGTCTGTGTCACTCCACAGATTGAATCTCCAGAGCTGAAACTTTCCCTCAGCAGCACATCTGGAGACCAGCAGTGACACACTATCAGTGTCCAGCAGACCACCTCTTTTCCACAGCTCACATCGTCTGGCCTTCAGCTCCCTTCAGTTCAGCCACGGCTCGGTCACAGTGTAGCTGTGTATTTAATATCACAGACTTGGTTGAGAGAGTTTCAAACTCCAGAGTTTAATACTGTAATAAACGCTTAAAATCATTCTATTCATCTGCTGTAGTAGACCTGTTTTAATAAAACATTTTCTTAAATTATTTGCTTTAGATACCTGTTTGTAGCTTCATCGCTGCTTGAATTTACCTAATGATAACATGAAGTTCAATTTAAAATAGATTTTTACAACAAGGACTTTTGACTTAAGGTGTTTTCACATTTCATTAATTAACAATTCAATGACTGCTTTATTTACAATAAAACCATCTTCATAATAATTGTCAGAAATCGACATTCATTGAATCTCAAAATCTTTGACCTTTGCCTCCTGGAAACATGTCTCGATGTCGCTGGTCTCACTTTAAATCCCCCGACTGACAGAAAACTGTTTTATTTAAAAGTGTAAATAATTTAAACCTGCTGAAAGCTCATAGTGTCCCTGAAGACAGGAGGGGGAAAACGCTGCTGCAGCAACAGCAGAGAGAAAAATGCAACTCATGACAGCGTTCAACAAAACCTTTCAATTTTCTACGACCACTTCCTGATTTTAACTACTAACCACCGTTAGTGACCACTGTTAACTACAGAGTAGATTTCTGACATGGGGCTAAACATCCTCAAAATGAGTAAAAACAACTAGATTTGAATTGATTGCATTTATTAACCGGAGCAATTCCATTTATTTGTGTAATTTATCAGCTTTGCATGCCGGTTAACATGGACACAACATCCTAATAATTAGGGTGAAGTGTCTTTGTCATAATTGTTGTGTAATTAATATGATTGTTATTAAAACTAACATTGCTGCCATTCAAAGTGTCTCACATTATCCTGTTTGATTTGGAGGAAATCAAATAACTTGAGAGCGATTTGAACATATGATTATTTATTTATTTATTGAGAATCGTGTAAGATTTGGGATTCGTTTTCAGCGTCCACTGTGTCGAATCGGTTCAGTGGCTTTTAAACCCTCTGTGGAAAGTGTGTGTGGACTGAAGGCGTAGGGTTACTCAGTGATTCTGTGACTGAGGAGCTGATGGAGGCATTGCTATAAATTGACCTGCCACGCTGACATGCTGCTCTCTTTGAGGTCTCCTCTTCACAGCATAAGCTGTTCACCGTCAATGGAGCAGATCCCAGTTTAATCTCTCCCCAGACACAACGCACCACCGCTGAACTCTTTGGTAGAAGTTGAGAAAGAAGACACACATTCTTACTTAAAAGTGGTTAAGTTTGAGTTTAACCTCAGGGAGCAGAGCTGGTTACGTTTTTTTAGGGTTTTAAAGATTGAACATAATTTGGTAAATCTGTCCCATTGTGCTCTTGGTGATACCCTGCACCTCACTTTTGTTAAAGACCCTAATTAAAATATTTAGTCTTTGGCAGCTCCTAGTGGTAATATAATAAAAAATATCATAGGGGGCAGCAACGCAATCTGCTGCGAGTGCATGACAGCAGCAAATAGACTGAACCAGTTTTAACTGACAATAAAATAAAAACTCTATTTACATATAAAGGCTTTAAGGTTAGAATAAAATATTTTGACTTAGGGTTTGGTCGTGTGTGTAACATTCAAAAACGTATCTTGCATTGTCAGATTTGAGAGTTTTATACTAACATATACGACAGTATGATTCATATCATTAGATACGGTCATAATACCTTCGTTCTCCTTTTACTTTTTAGCTTACTTCTAGTTAATTAGAAGAATGCAAAATGACCATAAAGAAATACTAAAAAAGACATATGATGACCACTAATAGTGATTTGATAACACGAATGATAACAAATAAACAAGACCAACCAAAAAGACACACATAAGAACCAAGGACGACACAAAATAAGACACAACAGTTATCAAATGACTGCAAACGATGTGACAGGATCATTTCTAGTTGATTTGATTTTCAGTTTTAAGGATCTGGTTTACTGTAGAAGGGGAACAAAAGAGACTAATGGCACTGCACTCACCTTTTAAAGCTTTTTACTTTGCTGCTGCTGCCTGTAAACTTTCGTGTGGAGAGAATGAGTCGAGAGAGAGGGCTCTAGGAGCTTACTTACAGAAAAAAGTGCCCAATGACCCCCTCACCCCTCAACCTTTATCCACCAACTCATCTCCTGTGGACCCTGTAACACCCCTAAATTTAGTTAGGGTATTTGGGGCAACCACTCCTACCCATTCTTCAGCCCCTCCCACCTCCCCGCTCCACTGGCATTTCAGCTCAATTTGTCTTAGTCGGGAGCGGCTGGATGATGCAGCGGGCGCAGACATCTCATGGTGAGACATGAATGTTCTGATAAGCTGTGAACAATGTTGTTACACGTTAATGATCCTGCCTGGAAACACGATGTTAAACGCAGCGAATAACCCCTTCTACAAACACACGAGGGCAAACACATCCCTGAAGCATCAAGATCACAGACAGAAAGTTTAGTTTTGAGTGTTGATGATGGTGAAATAGCCAAAGCATGTCGGATTTTATCAATCAATTTCTCTTTGGTAATTTAGAGTTACGAATTACAAGATGAGGTTCCTCATTTTCCACCTGATTTGTTTCCATATTTAAAGACAATAAAAACTCATAGAAATTGAACTTTCAGATTCTGATGGATGAATCAGGCCTCGGCTGTAATTCAAACTGGTCTCGTCTGATGAGTAAGACAAACAAGGACGGGAGAGTGCATCTGTGCACATGTGTTGGCGCAACACAGAGATGTAGAGCTGGATAGACAGATCAATAAAGAGAAGTCAGATAAAATGACTGGTTTTCAAAAGCAAATTACGACTATTTACTTCCACCATCATTCAACTTGTGCCATTTACAGCAAAAAATAAATAAAATAAAGCACATGGTGCACAGTGGTGTGTTTTTCCTTTTGGCACCTGAGAAGTTAACATTCGACAGATTCAAAGGTGATGACACTCCCTCATTTATCATTTCCACCATAGTGGAAACCTTTTCACATGGTGTGTGTTGTGTTAATGTGCTTTTTTTTGTGCGTAAAAGTTTGTATATACACTGTATATTCACACCATTTGAACACTGTCATGAGGATACGTGTGTGTGTGTGTGTGTGTGTGTGTGTGTGTGTGTGTGTGTGTGTGTGTGTGTGTGTCTGGTCTGGGTGGGTTTGTTTGACCAGCTGTTTGGAGGGAAAGCCTGATCCCCAGTGACCTCGTGTTTCTCCAGCTGCTCTAGGATCAGAAAAACCAACTTCTTCCACCAGGAGATCTGAAGGGCCGGTCCAAGCCCGGTTAACCCAGATTTTTAGGGTTTTCTTTTATAGTCTTACTGTTGTTGGTCACAGTTTTCTATGAGTAGGTCCAGTAAAAAAGAATAAGTCATTTACTATTCTTTCTAATTTCCAGTTAAAGTTTTGTTTTTTCAGGGGAGTTTTTCCCGTTTCAGGGTGTCGTTGTACAGACTCTGGTAGTATAGATGTAAGATCCTCTGTAATGGGTAAATGTTAAAACAGTGATATTGTGATAGGATCCCTGCTTTCATTCATTGGTGGAAATCTGTTCATGATTTATTCTTCTGAAACAGTAACTATCCAAATAACTCAACTTACAAAATGTAGTCAACCAGTGAGTAACTTCTACTGTAGTGATGAAATCATTGTCTGCAGACTTTTTCTGTTAAATAGCATGAGACATATTGAAGCCTTAGAACATACAGTAAATATAAATGACTAAAAAACATGCAACTTGCAGTCTTGTGCAACAAATAGTGAAAAAATCTACACAAACATATCTAAACTGAGTTATTGTTATATATTTATATATTACAGTACGTTCTAATTTACTCACAGAGTTATTGTGACAGAAATGCACCAGTAGTTAACTGCTGTAGCACTAAATGTTGGTTCTCTGTGAAAACCTTTAATTGACACTAAACTGAAATGTCTCAAGTAATAAAAATGTTATAGAGAGATTTTGACATGTTAGGATTAAATGTTCAGTAAATAACTTTTCTTACTGTAGCTTCATGAGACCAGCCTGTGTCACTGATCCTAACAAAGCATAAGAAACAAATGAAAATAAACCAAACTTCACTAAATTTACCTCCACTGTGATAAACAGCCTAAATCTCTGAGACGACAGTTACAGGAACTAAAAGCCAGAAACGACACTCTTCAGAGGAGCACATAAACACACATGTGCACACGTTCACACACAAAGCCTAATGTCCCAGTAGGTATTTATAGTGTTGTTCACCACTAGAAAAGACTTTGATCTGTGTGTGTGTGTGTGTGTGTGTGTGTGTGTGTGTGTGTGTGTGTGTGTGTGTGTGTGTGTGTGTGTGTGTGTGTGTGCGTGCGTGCGTGCGTGCGTGCGTGTGCACCAATTAAATTGACAGGACAGCAATGACTGTCAACAGCCAGGTGCTGGATGTTAGGTGGAATTTGGCTCATGACCGCAACAAACCCGGACGCTCGTCTTACAAGGTAAGAGACAGCGATGCCAGCAGATTCCTCAAACACACCGGTTTGTTCTGAAATGAAGACACATACTGTCCATACATATTCTAAACAATGTATGTCTGTCTGTAAATAAGAATAAAATATCATCAGTCGAACATTTTCATTTTCTTCAGCATTGATTGTATTGTACAGTTTTCATTACATGCACAAAGCAAGTTATATATATTATATATTAAGTTATAAATGCTCATTTGTCATATAACCATAACTTATTTGATGTTGTCTGAACAAAAAAAAACAAATCTAGTGTGATTATTATAATTAACTTAATAATATAAAACAAACATTAAATAAAATAGAAAAACCTCTATTTTATATTATATATCTAAACATTTTATTTATCTCAGTGAATATACAGTCTTGACAAAGATGTTTTAAATTAAATTATTACTGTAATATAAAGTATAAAGGCCACATTTAATCTCTGATCTAATTAATATTTAATGGACAGGTCATTTGTCTTGCAGAGAGACAGTCAGACAGATAGTCCTCGACATTTGCAGTAATCCCTCGTCTGGTCCTGGCTCTTGTTTACAGATGTCTTTCTCTTTGCTGCTTAAAGTTCGCTGATGTTTAAAAGTGTCCGGGCGGCGTTTTCAGAGCTTTCGACTGTCACTAAGGCTTCCAGCTCAGCTGGCTGCACATGTCTGTCAGCACTGCTATTACCATCCTCAGTGTGTGTGTGTGTGTGTGTGTGCGGCTGGGTGGAGGGTGCTTAGGCCTGTGACCTTGAAACTAATGCTGAACATTATACTCAACAACTTCCCACGTGCACATGTACACAAAAGTTTGCCAACTCATATTCTCAGCCAGAGGCTATTGACCCTTTTTAACTGGTTTTATGTTGCTAACACAAAACCTTTTTATTGTGTTCAGCTTGTATAAATGCAGATTTTAAATAAGTTTGAAGCACAGTTCAGCTCAGTTTACAGGTCCTTTTTTTAGAACACGTCCTGTTGAGATGCTCCATCACACGGGGCTTGTGACAGCATCTTTTCTTTCTTTGTAGGCGAATACTTGCTGCGTTGACCTCTGCTGGTCAGCGAGCAGCGGTATTCAGCCCGAAGAGACGGTCACGTGTTGAGAATTAGAAGAAGAAGTAAAAATATGAACTATTCTCCACATCACTAGTTTTTTTCTCCTGCTCCTTTAAATTCATTCACTAAACATTTACACAGACTTTATGTTTTGGAAAGATGTTTTATATGTAAATGTGTTTCCCCCGGAGGGAAACGTGTTTGAGCTGAAGTGCCACGGTGCTAAAGTGAAGAGGCTCAGAGGCCGTGACAATGTGCTAATGCTACAATGGGTCTCTAACGAGTGAGAGCCAGCGCTAATTTCCCTGTTTGACAAAAGCAGTCTGTGATCTTTGGCTGTTGGCGGTTTCGTGCTAGCAGGTGTAGGAGAGAGCTAGATACTGAAACAGGTTATGTGCCAGCTCAGATTTTAAAACCGGGCGTCTGAACACTAACTTGTGTTAACTTAAACACATCAGTGCAGCGATTTGTGTGTGTGTGTGTGTGTGTGTGTGTGAATCACCTGCGTGTTTCACACGTGTATAACTAATTGCTGAGTTGACAGGGTTGCCGACGGCCTGCTGGGGGTTACTGGGAGCTGGTCACAGAGCAGACAGGTTGAGTGACAGATCACTGACATTTCCCAGCATGCTCTGTGTTTTCTTGGCATGGGAATCGCCGCTGTTGCTGAAGCTCTGATGAAGACGAGCTGTCAGCGTCGAGCTGTCGCGCAGGACGTCGTCAGCGAAGAAACAGGGAAGTGAAGAGAAATCAGAATTTACAGCCAAGACAAATCGACTTCACAAATCACAGTGATGTTTGTAATTATACACAATATAAATAAAAGATATGAAGGACATTTACATTGTTATGATCACCCACATTCTCACAGTTTATATATCTGTTTTCAACACCTGACCCGACTCCACCCACCTGCTCACCTGCACTGCATTCTCCAGTTTGCACCTATAGCACTGTATATAACAGCAGCGGCTCAGGCTTTTGTTACCACCCTGTCTGCCCTGTTCGCTATCTTAGATTTCTGCCTTTGTCTTTCCCGTTCTGGATTTGTTTGCTTCTCGACCTGTAAATTCACTCTGGTTTGTGATCTAGGATACTGTACCTCCTGTACTTACAGACAACCAGGTTATTTTACTTTTCATTACACTTTCAAGGACGTGTCTCTTCTCACGCTCTCTGTTTTTAGTCCTACTCACATGTACACACACATCAAGTGGGTGTTTGAGTGTCAATACAAATTAGAAAGAGTGCTGAGTGTTGAGATTCTCTGCCTGTATTTCTGATACCAGGAGATTTCAACATTCGCTTACTTGCTTCTTAAACATTTGTTGTACCGTCCTCAGCATGTGTCCTGTGTAACACCATCTGCTCATGTGTGTTATTTTGATCACAGGCATTAAGAAAAGCCTAGAGCCTGCTCAGAACAGGGACAAGTTGATGAAGCAAGATGCAGCTTATCTGTGAGATTCACCTGCACCGAGTTCTGCTTCTTCTTCTTTCTTAAATTAGTGCCTAAAGGGTAGATTTGCAACCCAGGAATTCGATTTTTGTATTAAAATAAATTCTCTTAAATACATCATCCAGTTTACACTTGGTCTTAAATTGCAGTTGGACAGGAACTGGATTTTCCTCAATCAAATTGTCAAATATTATTGATGTAATCAGGCACCACAAGTGCAAGCAAATCGCTTTGTATGTATCTTAAAATGAATTGTCTCATTTTCACACTGCTATCAGATGACGGGCTGTGATCTGCCCGAGCCGTATAACGGCTGGTGTGGATTTGAGATTAGGCCACAGCTGTCCCCGAGAACCTTATCATGCCTCCATATTTGTGTTTCTCGCAGAACGGGATAACCTTTCCATCCCTTGGGGTCCAAGACGGCATAGCTGGGAGCATCTGACACCAGATCGCCCGTGTGGAATTGGAGGAATGGCACAGTCCCTGCACCTTGCTCGCTCCACCGAGGCAGTGTCATCTCCGAATTGTGTTTATCTGTTGGCACCCTGTCGTGAAAACCTTCCCATCAACTGCATGTTAATCTTGTCAGTAAAAGACCCCGTAGTGTAGTTGTCTTCTTCCAAACAGTCCATGAGCCTCTCCTTCCTTTTTCATTGATCATTAACCTGTCCTCTCCTTTTTAAATGTTCACTATTTTCAACAGTTATCGTCTTCGCTGCTGCAATTTACTCAGATCTCCAAGTCCCAAATACACACACATCAACACATAGCCTCACTATCAATTTCAGGTCTCACGCTACAGCTGGCTTGAACATTGCCCAGGGAGGAAGGAGTTTCTAAAGCACTTTAATGAGTTAGACATGGCTAAAATGTATATATCTCAATGTTATTTATACAAACACTAAGATTTATGACCGTCTTGAAGCTGTCTACATCAAATTCCTCAAATAAAATGGCGGCAAACTGAGTTACCCTCAACTCACATCCCTGATCTCAGCCACTCACACACTGGTTAATGGAAACACTAGTGGCCACATAAGTGTAAATCATCTAAACCTCATGTTTTTCCTACACATTTGAAAAGGCTGAAGCTGTGTCACACAGCTGCCACAAAGAGAGATGGATTCACACGAAGGAGAGGATCGACACCACAGAGAAAATTACCTCGACCATCCATCACCGAGTTTATTTACTTGGTGATGAGATCAATATTTTGTAGGAGAGCCTGGTGGAAAGTTGGACGTCCCGACTGCATGTTGAGCCACATGGAAAAAGTGTCGCTCCAGCAAATGGCTGAAACTCAGCCAGGGAGTGTGACCAACTGTAGTTTGTGTCTGAGACGGATGAGGGATCTGAGAAAAGAGCTTCACAAGCAACATATGAGCATGTTATCGTTCATTACATCAAAGTGAAACCCACTTCTCCAGACGACGGGTCACTTGTCAAAGGGTCAGTCTTATGCTAATTAAAGCTCCAAATGTGAGCCAAGGACCTGGGTCAGTCCAGTTCTCTCCTCCTGCCCCCTAAAGTTCCAGCCTGACGTGAGCACATCAAGGAAAATCTGAGACCAGCAAGCATGAAATGCACAGTTTGGAGATGAGGTGGAAGGCAGGCACTCGGTAATAAGGAGATCAGAGGGCAAAAATAACAAAGGCGGTGCTGCAGACGCACGGAGCGGTCCGTGCACTGCGTAGGTCAAGTGTACAGCTGGTTTGCAAATGAAAACCCCACCACGTCTCAAAAGGTCGTAACTCACAACTGTCTTCTCTGACATGAGTTACTGTCTCTCGTTAGGATTACACATCCCCGTCTCTCACCTTCTGCCACTCGCTTTCCTTCCCTCCCCTCTGTCTCATTTGTGCAGCCAGCAGACGTATCCATTCTCTGGGGTTTGCTGAACAAGATACTCTTACTAAATCCACCAAAAATGTGCCGCAAGTGTGCAGGAATAGGAAGTAAAAGCAGTGGTGGTGTCCCACACACACTTTATTTTTATAGTTTGGACACACGACTCTCTCCTGCGATATGGGTGGGTAATTTCCCAGGGTGTAAATTAATATTCTGTTCAAGCTGGGGATCAGGCAGCTTCAGTACGAGGCCTCCTGCTGTTAATGGCTCCCTGCCCGGGACACCCCTGCCATCTCCACCACCAGCGGATAGTGGTCCTTAACCCTCTCAACACCCCATGCTGCCAGAATTCAGGAGCAGCCTCGTATCATATCACTTAATTTTCAAAAGCATTGATTTATCTGAGGTAAAACATCACCCTCAACACAGCAGCTATATTGTCGTCTTATTTTTCTCTTTGAGCTCGAGCTATGGATGAAATACTGAGGGCTTGAATCAACATGGACTTTAACAGGAGTGTGATGAAGGAAGGAATTACACAACTTCATAGATTTTCCTCCTTTTTTTTTTTTTTGATACGGTAATTTAGGAAAATGAAATATAATGTGCTGCCAAGCGGTGTAATCGAACCGTGGGACTCACTGCGAGCACGGGGGAAGATTTATCGCCTGTGCAGCAGCGTGTTAGCCGTATAAAATGTTACTCGAGAGAAGTTAAAACCCCGGCTCTAGGTGTTTAGAAATGAAAACAGGACTCAGAGTGACTGGGTGTGAGAGAGCGAGAGGGAAAGATGTCGATTGATAAAGAGGTATGAGGTAAAAAGAGAAAGTGGAACCAAAAGAAATCTCTCAAACATGCAGCTTATCTTTTCTGGCTGCCTCTCAAAGGCCTTCTCCTCTCTTCTCCTGCAGCTGATAAAATAAGTAGGGAGAGAGGAGATTTCATCTTTTTTTTCTACCCTCCCCGACATCCGATCATAGCCACAGCAGCAGCCTCTGGAGAAAAAGCCTGTCCATGTTTATTCAGCGCTAAAAAGGTTATCTGCAATTTATGAAGGTGCTAAGCAAAGATCTGTCAATGTGAAGGAGGGATGGGGAGGAAAGAGCAGATGAGCGGCAGCATAAATTGCAAATGAGAAGGAGGAAGAGGGAGGGAGTGACGGTGCTGAAAAAGGAGCAGAGGTGGTGAAAAAGACAGGATGTATTGGAAAAAGAGAAGAGGAAAAAACACAGGAGTCAGACGATGAAAGTTTTGATAACACTTGAAATTCAAATACCTAAAAGAGGAAACCAGTCACGTCAGTGACTGTGTCTCTGTCATAAGATTAATTAACTTGTAAACTAGATAAATAATGTTGGAAACGACATAAATGACGACATAAATAACTAATATGTTAATATTAGTTATTCTATATCACTGCAGCTGTTGACTGTACCATAGTCAGCTATAAGTGTTGTTTTGTCTCTTATACAATATTAATATTATTATTTTTTGAGTGTCACTCACACATAGCTTTAAGTTAAGACTACCCTGCACATAAAGTTGCATAAACAGGGGGGAAATGTGTAAATGTATCACTGAGCCATTAAAATATACCCAGGTCATCCCTGATATAGACTCTTATTATCAGCTCAGTGCGTCTCTACTGAAGAAAACTCAGTCGATTGAGTTTAGTTTATATTGTTTATTTCTGTTAAATCACCTGTTTGGTTGTTGTGTTGTTGCTTTTTTTAATCTTCACTTTGAATCCTCATAAAGAGGGTCCAGTCTATCAGTATTGTCTTGATCTACACTCTGAGATGGATAAAGAGTATAGAATAACTGCCAGGAGTCCCGGTGCATTTAGTTCTGTATGTTACAGTCAGCCGTGAAGATTTTAAAAGAAGGTTTTAAAAACAAAATATGATTTTTTGGCTGACTGCCCCCTCCAGCATTTAGCGAAGCTGGAGATATAAAAGAGTCCTACGTGCTTGTTTTGGCAGCAGTGAGGCAGAACATTCAGCCGTAGGGTAAAACCTGAACCTCGCAAAGTAGGGACACTGTCAGAGAAGATATAAATCGGAGATGAGCAGGTATGAAAAGAAAACATAGTAAGCAGCACCAAAGACAAAGCAAAAGAACCGTTTGTGGATAGAAGGAGGTCTGTGTAATAGTTTTATTGAGTTAATCGCATGAGTGAGACATCAGCTATGGCCGGAGGCGGCTGCCAGGGCCGTCGCAGTGATGCCACAATCTGCTTTTTATGGCCTGTGAGGAACACCAGCTCAGAGCCATGAAAGAATAGACGACTTCAATTGAGTTAGTGGACTGCAAGAGGTGGAGAGACGGCTTTTAACTTAATTAAACACTAATATGAAGCAGTCAGTGCCTTGTTTTTCTGTGGGGGCTTTCATATGTGTGTGTGTGTGTGTGTGTGTGTGTGTGTGTGTGTGTGTGTGTGGCTGGAGGTGAAGTCTTTGACAGAGACGTTTGTGAGCTTGGACCCCCTCTAGAGTCTCAGATACTGGTCAAGTCAGAGGTGTTATTAGATGAAGATAGAGAGATTAACGACTACGTCTCTCTCTGTGCATGCTTGCAGCCATTTCATAGCATCAGACTGATGGGATAAGTCAGAGGCAACAAGTGTGTGTGTGTGTGTGTGTGTGTGTGTGAGTAAACTCAGTGCTACATGTCCATTACTTGGGCCACATTTGTCAATGCAGCTTTACTTTCTTAGTTTTTGGATGTCTGTCCACACTACTGCAGCGCCGCTGTGACCTAATAGATAGTGGCAGTAACATGTAAACTATATTAATAATATTGTACTACATTATTTTTGTGTAGAGCCACAGAGTGCAGCCTGGATGACGACAACAGGAATAGACACAGAGTTGTGTTAATTAATGTGAACAGACGAAAATGAAACGTGATGAGTGAATAAACACAGGAAATGAAACATAATCTACAACTTTTAAAGCTCCCCCTAAACGTCTCAGGAGGCTTTTTAAAATATGTATTTCAGGGAAGAAGTTTGATTTTTTTTTAAGGCAGCAGTGGGGGGAAGTTCATTTCAAACTTGAGTACCGTGCACAAAGTTTAGTCCATGAAGAAACGGTTTGAGTTAAAACTACTGTACGTTCATCAGGTCTTACATGTACAGGCTGCAGCCTGGGGCCTCGCCAGCAGGGGCCTCAGTTAGTTCATTTTCATTTAAAAATGTAGATTTCATGTGCATTTATGTTTGCAGTCAGTCAGTGTGACTACAAATAGAAATTAAGTAGACTGCACTAAGCTTCTTTCTCGATTTCCTCTGGGACGCCGTCAAGATGAACCCAGAACCTCGTAAACACGAAAGTGGGGCCGGGGCCAGTGTTGTGCCAACAATCTGCCAGAAACTGACGCGCACAGCTTGTTAAAAGACGTATCTCCCAGTTTAGCTACGAATCCAGCTGCTTATTTCTGAATCAAACTGCAAAAAACTGTACAACAAAACTAAATAGTCGTAACAGCAGAGACCAAGATCAAACTAAAAGATCTTTTCTCCTTGCCTCAGTCTAACTTTATTTCACTCCTATTAGTTATATTTACTGTATAATTAATAATATGACCAGTCAAACCAGTAAAATGCTGTTTTCACACAGCCAAAAAGTAACTCCCCATATTTATCTGCACTTCATTGTTGCATAATTCATCAGTATGCGGATGAAACACTGCAGATCATTTGCACAGGATGAATAAATGATTGCATGAGTATTTACTGCAGCAAATATGGCTTCAAATACTGACAGACTAGCGCTGCAAGTTTCCTTAACCCGGCCCTGATCACACAAAAGGATTTACACAAACTCCTCCAGCAGCGGCACAAACTTCTCCCTTGTATTAGCCAGATGCCAGAAAGCTGCGTGGAGGTCTGCACCGAGGCTGCAGGTTATGTTTGGACTGATGTTAAATGACTGGTGTGGTCGATTGATTGGCTGTGTGTGTGTGTGTGTGTGTGTTTGTGTGTATGTGTGTGTGTGTGTGTGTGTGTGTGTGTGTGTGTGTGTGTGTGTGTGTGTGTTACTGGCAGGAGGTCCAGCCATTGACAGAGGGATTATGGTGAGCCTGTGGTTCAAACCTCTGTGCTGACAGACAACTTGCCCCTGAGAGTCAATACACACATTGGAGACACACTCCGCCGGCGCCCTCGCCTGACCCTGGTGTCTGTGTGTGTGTGTGTGTTGATCACTGCGATGATTGGGCAGCTTTTCAGGACTGATTTTATCAATCTAATCTATATTATCATTATTATAAATTGTTTTAAATGTAATAACCGCACAACAAAAGCTGCAGAAACATACATCGGATTGTCCGACTGAATTTGAGCTGATGAAAAATGAATTGAATTTATTCTTCTTATAAAAAAATTCTTAGAAAAAAACCTGCACTCACATGTACTGTACATTAAAAAATATCCCTTAAAGAGAAATATGGAGCAATAGTTCACTAAGAAACAAAATACGCCAATGTTTATCCTTTAAATTAAATGACTGACAGCTCACTAGTCTGTCTGGGTGGTCTCCTGGCAGCGGTGGTGGTGGGTGAAGGGGGTGAAGGGGTTGACAGGCTCCACGTTACCCACTGAGCTCCCTCGTTTATCCCCACAAAAAATCTTTAAAGGCAATAACCACATTACCCGCACCATGTGTTTGCTCCTCATCCCCAAAGGCGATTCTGACATGATGGGCACAGATTGAAACACACCTTATTTAGATTTTTCTCATAATATGTCAGAGATCATTTCCAATTTGCCACTAAATTCTATTTTTTATTGAATTTTCAGAATCTTCTTTGCATGTTTGACATTTAAGTATAAAGACAAGGCAAAAATCTGCAGTTAATTAAATAAAACTTTCAAACTTGTGCAAAAACAAGTGGTCTGAACCTTAATTTCTCTTCAGATCAGGATAAACTGCTAATGTAACATCCCCCATTTAAGTTACAGTGAAGTTCAGTGTTTCCTGGCCTCAGCCATCACCTGAGTCCCACATGCACCTGTACACCTGTTCCCAATCAGCTGCCAGCACCTGTATCAGCCACCACGTTGTTCGGGGCCACCCGCTCCTGATGTCTACGTGTTATAAACATTTGCCTTCCTCACTCCACATTTGCTCGTAACGGAGAGGCAGAAGAAATCTTTAACATTTCACTCCATAATTTTTACCTTATAATTTACCCTTAGTATTGTTTTTTTAATCATCACAAACATCTGTTGAAAAATGAACTCCCACAGTTTCAGATACACTGTGCATGCAGCAATTTAGTGTTGACTAGTCTGTTAGCTCAATGCTAACACATAATGGGATTTATCATTAACATGCTAATAGAAATTACCATTGTAATATTTCTGCTGGGCAGCACAGAGTTAGTGTTGTGCACCCTTTGTTGGTGCCTCCATTTTCTCTGTATAGTTTAAATCACCCAGGAGAGTGCTGAACTTTCTCCGTCCATATTTTCTGGCTCTATCATTGGGTTTTCATCACAAGTTTTCCTCCTGCTCCCTAACACCCGTATCCTTGCAAAAGGCTTACAACAGTCATTGCCCTTTCACCCTTTAGGTGTCATTCCTCATCCAGATGTAGAGCTTTACCACCAACCAGACTTCACAGGCATTCTTTAGATTATTTCTCATTTTGTTTTATTAATCCTTGTTTCCTCAGTGGTCCGCGGTAGTTTAGACACCTTGATCCAATGCTAGACCAAACACACAGAGCTGTGGACATGGCTGCAGGGATGGACTACTGATCACATCTGTCCTAATGCCCCGGAGGATGTTTGGGTCAGCAGCGTGACTGGATTTTGGTTAATTGGTTTGGTGTTTGGGTTTCTGCTGAACTGCAATATGTTGTGCTGGCTGCAGAAGTCCGGGTGAAGCCCTGTGTGTATCTGATTTTTGTAGACAGGTGGGTTTTTGAAAACAAAGCATGATACGGTCTTTTTGCATGTTAAGGCACACTGATTTTATATATGATATTATTTTATCTGCACTGTGGCATGAATATATTATTATTTTTAAACATTAAACTTTTGAACAATAGCTTTAAATTTTAATGTTCCATTTCATTTGGACTGATCTGTCATTTGGTGCCAGTTGTGTAGCTGAACTCAAACATGACACTACTGAGATATGGGTTTTAAACAAGGATTTAATTGCCAATTTGCCCTGGTGAAGACACCACGGTTGCCTGTGTTTATTTTCATATAAAGCTCCACGGGAATCACATGAAATCCTAATGATCCAAACTTAACTCGTACATTTTAAACCACACTGCAAAACCTTTTTTTAAAAAAACATTTCTGGAGGATTTATGATAACGTCAGAGCTTGGATGAATGATTTGACTCAGTTTCAGATGTAAAAATGACCCAGTGATTTGATGTGTGTGTGGAATATTTATGACGTGTGCCTCCAGATTTGGGGAATTACATAAAATAAGTAAACCTTGCCGGCCAATTGTGCTGTCGGTGTTTATGGATTTTCACATGAAATACCATAAACGTAAATAGTCTTTCATAGGAAACTATGAGTTGAAAACCTTCAAGTAGTGACAGTCTGTCTCGTCTGGCGCTCTCTGCTAGTGGTTTGACTATTATTCATGTACAAATAGTTTCTGTCCGTGGCTTTCTTTGGTGTATGGATTAAGTTAGTGTTTTCTCACACAGGAAATTGCACGTCTGTCAGGAGGATTGCGGGTCAGCGTCCTGCCCATAAATCATGGCTCTAACAGTGACCACGCAGTAACTTCATGTTACATGAAGTCGCTCTCCTCCCTTCGATGTGTTTTCATGCAAACTATTATTTTTCAGTAAACTGTACCACATTTGATTTGAAAACTCCCCAAACTCATTTGCAGCAACATTCCCACAACCCAAAGTTGACTTCAGTTTACTGCTGCCAGTAGACTATTTTTCCTTTTAATGATCTCCTATGAGCATGACATTTTAGATTCTCACTGGGTTTTGTTCACAATTCACAAGTGTCCATTGGCCTCGTAGCCCAATGTTCCCAAAAACAAGAAAAGAAAAACACTTAAAGTTCAATAACCGACTGTGATGCCTCCAGGATTTTTGCAGACCATCTGCATTTTGCTTTGCTAATCCACATTTATGTTGTGATGTATTAAGATAATAACACAGATTAAGGCTTCAGCGAACACGGTATTTCACTGAGCAGCCAACACCACCTTGTAAATCCCCCAGCAAAGTGCTGCTGTTAAAGTGTTCTTGGAGCAAAATGGAGGCAGAACAAGTCAGCTCAATTTTTGTATTTATTTTCTGTGTTTAATTGGACAAATGAATAGCATTCCAGCCCGGGAGCATAGTGGCATTATTGTTCTGAGAGAATAAACACAGAAGGGTCCTGCATGGACTATAAAACTCCAGAATAAACAGCTCTCTCAAAGCCCAGTATTGAATGTCTGTTTATGACTTGTAATATGAAGTGCAGAGCTTTAAAATCACTAATTACATCAGCTATGTGGACTTCTGGGGAGAGCTCTAAAAGGGTGTAGTGGTGGCTCTAAGTGAGTTTGTGTGTGTGTAGGTTTGTGTAAGCTTAAAATGTCTAATGTGTTTGTGCCTTTGTTGATGTCTCGTGCCGATCTAGAGAATCTGTTGGTCTATTTTATGCTTTTCTAAACATTTACGCTTGTTCTGAACTTTCCATCTCAGTGTGCTGCAGGGTTACGAACATGCTAAGCGTGTTCTACATATGTGTACGTGTGTGTGTGTGTGTGTGTGTGTGGCTTCATAACAGCCCACAGAGGGCTGACCTCGGTGCAAGGCAGGAGGAAAAAAATGGTTTCCTCTCCCCTGATCTTTGCAGACTCTGGTTATTAAAACATGTTTCCCTCTTCCGCTGAGATGAGAGGAGGTGAGCTGCTGACTGCCGTAACACATAAAACCCTGACATGGAAAGGAGCTGTTACACATAACTAGAAAAAAAAACATTTTAATTGATTAAGTTGATGGATTTACTGTTGGATTAACTACACTTCTAGGATTTAATTGTGGGGAATATTTCACTATGGCAACCAGAAGAAATTAGTTCCTTTTACTTACAGTTTTATTTATTTAACACCAACGAAATGAGCAATTTCTGCAACTTTAAATTTTGACTTTTGACTTGCTGCGTCCGTTTGTGTTTATGAGAAGAAAAAAAAACACTGTACAAACCGATGTATGAAGAAATCAGCTGCTGAGAAGAGAGACCACACAAACAAATATCAAGGAATTAAGTGTGAAAAGTCCAAGGACAGCTGAGGGATGGAAAAAAGAGCCAGAACGCAGAGAAAGGAAACATTCATGGCTGTATGTGTGCAAAGCTGCGCGGTTCAGCTCAGTTCAGTTTGTGGCCCGTCAGCTCTGTTGGCCGCCTCTGCATGCACCGTCACCTCATCACTCAGCGGCCTGCCTGGACTCCCTGCAGCCACCGCCCTGCTGCTGCTGCTGCTGCTGCTGAAACAACCACATTATGACTGCGTCCCATTAGAATGACCCACCACCTCATATCTCAGCGCAGGCATGGGCTCATTCATGAGTGCTGGACATAGATTTAGCACGAGGCCCGTCCATGGGATGACTGGTGGCCTGGTGGACTGATGGATGGCCTGCCTGTCAGGTGAAGCTGTTCGGCTGTCTGACTGGACGCTGAGGTCACCGTAGACGAATGAATCAAAATGTGCTGCTGGGAAATGTTTCTGCACATCAGAAGCTGCTCTGATGAGCTATAGATTAGTTAAGCATGCACCATTTTGTCTCTAAAATTACTCTGAAATCCTCATGCAACAAATCGGGGGAGCAAAGAAAAATTGTGTTTGTGTAACTTTAGTTTTTCTAGTTACGTTAATCTTTTATTCTTTTACACTCTGCATTATATCCTAAAACAACATAATTCGATGCCTCTATTACTGGATCTGTTAAATATACCACCAGTATAAATGAATAATATCAGTATGGAGCTGCACTCACTTCTCGGTTTTTAGTTGACTCCACTTTAGGTTGTTTAAAAGTTGCTGTGCAAACTGTTCAACACAGGAATTGTGCTGCTGTAACAGGAGGTCTGTCCCCACCAGCTACATCTATCTCAAGTATGGGTCATACTCATTTATAGCCCATATCACATTCTCTGGCCATAGAAACCACCAAATCAATTCAGCAGCTATCAGTTGATTCGGGTGCTGCAGTATATAATGTCATGCAGACCGTATGATGACAGACCATAGCAGTGTGGACCCCATAAAGTTACAGTCTCTCCCACCTGTCAGAATGTAATGCAAATACCCACTGTAAAACAACACATTATACTGAGAGATGGAGACGCTGCACATTTAAGGCACTAACGGCCACTGCCTGGTGAGTCAGGAAGGGAAAAATCACTTGTAACATGGAAGTGATGTGACTTTAATTTCAGATAATACAAAGAGGGCACCACCTTTAAAAACTCCAAATTAGGTGTCAGCAACAGAAATTCTAACTAAATGCTTATTTTTCTGTAGCCGTGCTCCTAAATCTGATTTATACTGTGGAAAATGCAGCTGTTGGCTCAGAGCCAGTGATGCCAAGTGTGGAGAGGTGTGGAGATGTCGACCCCTGCCCGGAGCATCTCGGACTTTTGGCTGTCAGCCAGCGCTGGACTCCGTCCGACTCTCGACCATCATGGGCTGAGCGCTGCAGCAGGTGGCACAAGGCGCGAAAGCTGTGAACGTGGATATGAGCTCAGACACCAGAGGGACTGATCCTGCACTGGTTTATGAAAAGACAAGACTGCCATCTAGTGAGTACAAGGCAGATTATTCAGTAAAGACTTGTTTTCCCCATAATCTCCTGGAAATGTTCATACATTCTTAAAAATAATCTGGCATTTAGTACAATCTATCTAAGAAATTGATTATAAGTACAGTTGCTGAGTTGGTGCATGAAGTTTCTTTCTTCTTATTAACAGTTAAACACCAGCCAGTTTTTAAAAAGTGTGAAGAACATTTACAGCACTGGGTCTGTAAAATGAAGCTTTATTCTTTTTTAAGTTGTGCTAAGTTCTTACTTATCCACAGTGGAAATCAAAACGTAAAAAACATACAGAGCAGGTGTTAAAACATAAATGCATTACATAAAAAACATTTATGTAAGTACTGTAGTTAAGTAGAATTTTGAGGAACTTGAGGACAAAATATTAGATTATTATATAAATACTTTCTCCTGTTATAAACTTTACATGTCACTGGTGTTTGCTTTTTTTATTGCTACTAACATGAAGCTGTTCTCTTCTGATTTTATCCATGAACTAAACTTAACCTGAACATTATTAATTTTGCTCAAATGGTATTTGTGAACTAGACGTGCAACAACAACACGCCCAGAAAATGGCGCTGTGAGATTTTATATTCAGATGACGCATGATTCATTTCAAAACACTGAATTACTTACATTTTTAGCAGAAACTAAAGTGAAACTAATTCATTGATTCAAACGTTTTGTGATAAATAATCTGATCTGCTTTCCGGTGCTAATATGGCGTCAGAGTTGTGAGTGTGCACTCTGGGATTTTCCTGAAGAATTTTTAATTTTGGTAGGTGTGACATTTACAGCCTTGAAACCAAATCCAGCCCCATAAAGAGCTGCTCAGTCCCATTCCTGTTTTTTTTACCACCCTGTAAATACGGTTAATTTATTTTTTTGTCTGCTGACATTAAAAAAATGAACAGTGAGTGAGAGGTGTTTTAGAGGGTTTGTTTCATTATTCCTCGGTGCCCCCGCGGTCAGGAAATAAGCACACTTGTGCAAAATGAAGTGTCTGATGTGGGAGACTTCTCTAAAGGTCAGGGGATCAGAGGACTGAGCACGCTCAATTCACTTTACTCCATGTTTCAGCCGTATCGCCACATCGACCAGGCCTCAGGACTATAAATTCAGGTTTAAGGTCAAGCTACAACTCCGTGATCAGTGGTGGACATAAACAACAAGGCCAACAGGGATCAAGGGAGGTTTTTCCCTCAGCGACTCGGCTAGAGACTTGCCTGGTGGATTAGTGTGGTCACAACCAGGTGGTCGGGAGCTCAGGTAGTCTCAAAACCATCTTTATCCTGGTTTGGCTCTAGGCCTGAATTGCTCCCTTTAGGCCTGTAGGACAGAAACCGCCTTAAATCATACCTGTTCTGTGTGTGTGTGGTGATCGTGGAGGGAGTATGACATGAAATGGATCTATTTAAGCCTTAATCGTATGTGACTGTATTTTATAGAGACTTAAAGCTGCAGAGGGAGCTGCTGTGTATACACTCTACATTTCTCTCTGACGTGGAGGATTTATTTATTTTGAAAGCCCCCCCCCATAAAACTTGAGGTATTGCACGAAAACATTCAGACACAGTTTATTTAGGAAATTAACCATGTAACGAATAACACTGTTACATCCTGTCAGGATTTAATAACGTACAAAAACCAGCAGTGTGATCTTCCTGGAATACAGCAGGAAGCATGTTTCTACACAAACGGTCTAAAATGTCCAATATAACTCAAGCGATGGTGAGGACGGCTCGCTCCCTCTTCCTCCTCCTCTTCTTCTTCTCCTCCAATCGGCCCGTCGCCTCAGCGAAGAACATCACATCCTCTTTGCTCTCGATCTCCCGCTGGAGGAACTGGAGCGCGGCGCGGTTGAAGCCCATCACATCCTAAAAAAACGAAAAGAAGACAGTGAGGACGTCTCAACGAGAGTCAAAACAGCTCTTTCTTTGTTGTAGCGTGGATTCTCCTTTATTTCCAGTTACTTACTCTGATTTCGTGCACTTTTGACAGAGTGTTGGTTCGTAGCTCATCTATGACGGACAGCAGCATCTGGTTACTGGAGATTTGGCCAAAGTGGATCCTAGAAAGACAAACAACAGCGCCAGCTCACGCCCAGTGCTATATTCTCTAGAGCAATGCACAGCGGCTTGTTCAACCAAAATTAACAATTAGATTCATTGAACCATCTACGCTGCAAGAAAAACATTCAACCACATAAACTGTCCAAGCAAATAATTTACACTATTGTTGGTTTATCAGTGTAAAAGGCTAAATTAAACTTTGGCAATTACATTAACACAGCTGAAAACATTTCTCAGTGACTCCACACTTGTTTAACTTATACTTACTTGAGTAGGAAGAAAAGGCAGCGGCAGACCAGCTCCACCTCCAGGCCCTGCTGGATGTAGCTGTTAAAGAGCCTCAGCAGTTCGGGGACATATGGAAATGGTAAGACCAGCAGAGAAACCTCCAGCTCACTGGTGATTACAACACAAAAAAAGAAACAGCCACTCAGGATATTCATTAAGTTTTATGGGTAAAGTCGGAGTGAATGATCACACATGTTTGATCTCGTCACCCTGGGCTCTTACCTGGATCTGACCTTCTTTATGACATCTAAGACGTAGCGAGACGGCTGAAAGAAAGAGAGACAACAGACTTAGTTAACCACCGCTGAAAACGTCCTTCTAGGTTCATGTTTATTCTTCATCATGTGATGATACTTACTGAAACATTCCCGAAAGCCACAAGGATAGGATTGGGTTTTGGTGGAGGAAGCTGCAAAACAACATTTCACATTTTATTCATTTTTATTGTGTGATGTTTTACCGTGCAGTTTAAGCTGCTGGAATCAGTCTTATTAAAACAGCATGTTTGAGGATTTACTCCCTCCACACCCCACATTTGTAAAACAGGAAACAACAGTGTAGCTGCAGCAAAAGGGTTTTAAAAGTAGGATTATTGGATAATGTCTCTACCTGTTTGCCTGCATTCTCACAAGCATATTTATGCTCCTCCATCTTCCTCATTTCCTCTTTGTAAAGCTCCAAAGCCTCCATAATTCGCTCTGCCTGCAAAGAAATCACACAACAGCAAGCCTGCCTTTAGCCAGTCACAGTAGTTGAATGTCATAAACTACAGGTTAAACTTTATTTAAACATTTCAAACAGCAAAATAATAAGTCAACTCACAGCTTTGACTGTCTCGACGGTCTTCTTGCCGGCTGGTGCTGCCTCTCCTTGAGTCTCTCCAGGTACCTTTGGATTAAAACGTGTTACTGCATCACTTATTGTACAAACAGGGCGTCCAGCTGAAGCTGAATTTGTTGGTGATGTCCTCTGTTGTTTTCTTTAAATTAATACATCCGTAGTGGTTTGATTCAAACTGTTATTTATGCTGCACTTAAGCTTAATTTAATTCTGGAAATCTCCTTTAGATCAAGATTTTGAACCATTTAAATAAACATGGTGCAAGTTTAAAACTCAGTTTACCACAGGTGCATCTCCTTTGGACATGCTCTCCTCAAACTCTGCTTCTCGCACCTGTGAATATATATAAAAAAAAAAAAGTTAAGTCAGATACAACAAACTTACATCTATTCAAGTCAATTCAACTTCTGTCTCCTGCCTCACCATCTCCCGCTCCTCCTCCAGGATGATGGGCTCCCTGGTTCTCTCCCACAGACGCAGGGACTTGTCATGGGATGAAGACACAATGTGGTCTCCGTTGGGGCTGATGGTCAGACACCAAACCTCCCGATGGTGGCCCTGTACGGCAACAAGGAAAGGTAACTCGTCATAACCTCCTGTGTTTCTAAATCCCCAAGCTTCTGAATATTTACAGCTTTAAGATTTTATGTTTTGGCCAAAATTATCAAGCGCACTAAGATGAGAATCACCTCTAGTGTCTGGATGAGCTCAAACTTGTCTGCATCCCACTGTTTGATCTTCTTGTCCTTCCCTGCTGTGAAGAACAGATGAGTCTTGGGGACAAACTGGAGGAACATAACGCTGTGCAGAGGAGGGAAATAGAGAGAAGAGGTTAGACAGGAAACTCTGGGATGATTTAAAAGCAGGGAATAATAGGAAGCACAGCAAAAAACAATCAATCAGAAAAAATTAATAAAGAAGCAGAAAGACAAAACAAACACAGGCTCGAAATTAAGCAAAACAAAAACAGAAAGTGAGGAAACAGATGAGCGGCGAGATTAAAGAGCAGCTGGTGTGAAGTCACAGGATGATCTGTGTTAACATGACATGAATCAGAGTCTCCATGAAGTCAGAGCTGGAAACTCACCAGCTTAGAAAATGATGTCATCATCACATATTAAATAAAAACTTTTCTAACCCGTGAACCTAGAGCTCTTTGCTTTGTGCCTGTGTTGTTGGGTGTTACCTGTCGTCATGAGCAAACATGGAGCGGTGACAGTCACCGAAGTCCAAACCCCAGATCTTCACATTTCTGTCGGCAGAGCCGGTGGCGATGAGGGTGCTGTCCTAGTTGACAGAAACACAAGGTCAGGTCTGGGAAGCGGGACTGTGGGTCAGGACGACTTAATGACAAACACCAAGTGTACTCACATGTGAGATGTCCAGACAAAGTACAGGCAGCTTGTGTCCATACAAAGACAAGAAGAACTAAAGCAGCGAGAGGGAGAAATGCTCAATGAAACTAATGGTACTACTAATGAACGTGGTACTAATAATTAATAAAGCTGTAATTACAATAGTTTATTATTGTGTAGGAGTTACCTTCAGAGTATCTGTGTAGAAGATCTTTACAGTGCAGTCTAACAAAGAAACAGCCAGCAGCCTTTGGTCGGGGGAAAACCTCACACACAGAACGTCTTCCTCCAACTGCAGAGTGCGTGTGTGTTTCACCGTCAGCCTCCTGTAATATGAAATGTAATATGACTGAAAGCTGCTCTATAATATAAGATTAAGAATCAACAAGAAGAATAAAATGACTGGTGACTCACTTCTGGCCAGTTCCCTGGTCCTTTATCAGCTCAAACTCCCAGAACTTCACTGTCTTATCTGCACTTCCTGTGACAATCCCCCTCTACAGGAACAACAACATAAAAATATGAGCCGGATTTTTTAAAACTACAAACTAAGAGAAACAGTAGAAAAAAGTGTGAAACAGTTGTGACAGTCAGGTTTACCTGATCTGGAGCCAGGCTCAGAGACCACAGGGCTCCATCATGGGCATCTACAGTCTCCAGAAGGCTTCCTGAGGCCAGTTCAAAGATCTGTAGCTTTCCGCTCTGATGAGAGGAACAACAGAGATCATAAGGTCTACAGTTAGTAAATGAACATAATGAAATAAAGATGAATAAATACGTTTTGGAAAACATTTCTACCAAGAATAACGACACTGAATTCAAAATGATGTTTAATCAGACCATAAACATGTTGCCGAGTGACTCTGTTATCTTCAGTATACCTTAGTTCCCAGGATGATCTGTCTGTCTCCAGGCACGAAGAGGGAGCACAGGGCGTATTCACAGGCCATGGTGCGAATGACCTGCAGAGTTGACCTGTGACATGGGACAGATATCCAATTAGAAGACGGGTCACTAAACACAACAGCTGTCTGAATGTTTCACAACCGCAGCTTCTCACCTGTTCCACACTTTGACCGTGTCTCCGGAGGCGGAGAGGACGGCCAGGTTGTCCGAGCTGAAGGCCAGCGTCCGCACATCAGTGCGGTGGCCGCCCAGTGTGAGGCGAGCCGTCTTATTCGCTGTGGGGGTCTTGTCTGACGTCTTCAGGCTGTAGGTCTCGATGGTGTTGTTCTGCAGCAGCAGCGCCACCTTCAGCTCGCCACCTGGACATGACAGACAGTCCACCCATCTGGGAGGAGATGGAGGAGATGAATGTAGGGAACTTTGGAATCTATTTTATTTTAAGACTGTAAACAAGTTTCCCGTTGTGTACAAGTTCACCTCCCACTGACCTGATCTTAGCAGAGGCCTTGACATTTGTTAGTCTGATGATCTCGTCCTTCAGCGTCCTCTCCACAACAGGCACCGCTGCCTCCTCGACTGTATCTTCCTGAGCTCTACAGCAGGGGGCAGCAACACAGCAAGCTTTAACAAGCTGATGTAAAAACCCCACAACTGAACTCAGGACACAGAACAGCAACAACACAGCGTTGGTTTGAAGTAGGTGAAACAGTAGATAGGATTTACTGTGCTTACTTAGCTGCCTTCTTTTTTGCCTTCTTCAGCTTCTTTGTCATTTTCCTCTGCACTTCCTCCTCTGACAGCACCGTGAAAAGCTCCAGCACTGAATCATTGCCCTGATGGAGGGAGAGATATGTATAGTGTTAAATAAGAAATTAACAGCAGCAATGAAAGTCACAAATTCTGATAAACATAATGTGCCATGATTCGCTTATACCTCCACTAAACAACAGGGTAAAAGAACCAACACCATAAAACTAACACAAACAATGATCAGCTGCTGCCTCACTTCAACTCATGTTAACTGAACACTGTAAAACTAAAACCTGGAGCTGAACGCCGATAAGCATGTTCATCTTTGTCATCATCCAAATTTAAAAACTTAAAACAAACAAGAAAACAAGACATTTCATGTGATTGTGAATCATATTGAATCCATGAATTGGTTTGTACTAGTGTTGTGTCGCTGTGATCTTATAATTGTGCATAAAAAAACACAGATGTTTGACTTTAACCTGTTTTTTTATTTAGATAATTCACAGAAACCTTCACATTCTCTGCACTGTATATTCCTGATATTTTAAAATCAGAGTGAACCAGAATACGCTTCAGCACTCACGTGGCAGGCGATGACTCTGGCTTTGGCGTCTGTCGTCAGCGAAATAACTCGATCTCTGGCCTCTCTCAAGATGGAGCCGGCTTTCTTACAACTCAAGATCCGCTGAGTGAAAGAAGGACAGGTTAGTTTAAGGACAAGTACATAAGAAGTTGTTTTCATGGTTCCATGGTTTTCTCAACAATACATTAATGACTCTTGTACCTCTTCAACACTTTCATCCTCCCCTTCCTCATTGTCTTCATCATCATCTTCATCCAGCAGAGTTTTCCCCTTCTTCACTTTGGGCTCGCCCTCAGCTTTTTCCTGAGCAGAAAGAAATCAGACACACAGAAACAACAACAAACAATAAGCTGTTTTAGAGTTTTATTGCACATTCAGTCACATTTTGGCTCATGTGTAATCGATTTACTTCTCAGCGCCATTAAAATCTTGATTTCTCACCTCCTGCACGTAGTTGATGTCCCAGGCTCGAAGTTCACTGTCTGCTGAGCCTGTTAACAGTCTGGTCTCCAGGTTTAACAGAAGCATGCCCCACACCTAACACACGCACAGAAACATTAACACAGATGTACAAATTAATCTCATTCATCCATGTAGGATAACGTCAAGCTGGAAAAAATATCTTGATGTTAAAGATCGTAGAGTATAAAGCTCCTCACCTCGCTACGGTGGCCCACCATGGTCTTGAAGCAGTGCTGTGTGTCCAGATCCCACCATTTCACAAAACTGTCCTTGGAGCTGTAAAGCAGCAGCAGACACAGACATTACTGTGTTGCTTGTTTTTTATAAAGCGAAGAGTCTGTAGTAGCTTCGAAATATGGCAAATGCTCTGAACTGCTTTTTCCGTAGATGAGAGTGACACAAAATTCAACTATTCCAGTTGTTTTTCTTTTTAAAGTTACAGCAAATAATTTTTGGGATCCCTGATTAATGGTTTCTTTGAGCAACCAGTCGATTAAAATGCACAGATTATTGTAATGCAATGATTTTATCAACCAGTGTAGAAACTGTTGTTACCTGGTGACCAGGAGGTTTTTGTCTTTGAGAAACAGGGCCTGTGTGATGATGTCTTTGTGGCCTCTCAGTCTGTACAGACCACACTCGTTGATGATGTCCCACACGATCACATCGGTGTCCTGAGATGGGGAAAAGAATGCAATACATGTTTAGCACATGCTACGAAAAACAGATACCCAACAACTTGCCCAGAGTCCATATTGTGATTTGATTTGAATGTATAAAGTCTACACACAAAAAGAAATGCTGTACCACACAAACTTCATCAAAACCAAGACAAACACAGTCAGACTCACCTTAGAACCAGTAACGAGTCGCGCTCCGAGTCTGTCGTAGTGTAGAACAGTGACAGCAGACTTGTGGCCATTGAAGGAGACGTTGCTCTCACCACTCAGAAGACTGAAGATACGCACCGCACCGTCCTCGTAACCCACAGCGATGTGGATGCCATCAGGTGAAGGGCAAAGGAAGGTCACCTCATGCTTCTGGCCCTGCAGGATCAGGACCTAGACAAAAAAGACAGAGGGTTGAATGTAGGATTAAATCTGGAGACAGTGTAAGATGGGAGACGTTACTGCTGTCAGAATCAAAATCTCACCTTCTCTCCTTTTCGGACATCCCAGATGAAGACGTGTTCACATGCAGCCACAGCGACGTAGCGCCCCCTCTCTCCTCCTCGAAGGGTCACGTATGCGATGTTGGCTTTCTGGCTGCCGATTACACCAAACACCGCACTGGTAACGTAGCGCAGGTACTGCTTAGTCAACCCCATGACCGACAGCCTCAACAGGACACTGAATCCTGAAAAATAAAATTAAAGAAATGTGTTAATGGCACCGAAATGTTCAGTGATGCTTCTGTACCAGTCCAAGAGGAGTGTGTGGAGAGAGGAGTGTATTTGTTTGATATATATGGAAAAATGTGCCAATATGTTCAGTTTCCTTGAAGATCATTATACCAAGATTAATAATTTAAACACCTGAACAGAAGCTTTCTATAAAATTAGGACTCCTGTCTGCAGGGATTTGCTTCATTCATTTCCTGCAGTGAAACTATGAAACCTTGTAAAATACTACACCAAAAGTAGGCTACTTAGTGTACTGTCCAATCATAATAACTTGTATTGCTTTAGATTATTACTGTAGATGTTAGTAAATGTAGTGCTCTACTTACACATCTAACAACATGTGCATTACAGTATAAGACACTTACAGTGATCAACCGTAACGTATTTTTATATCGTTGTAACATCAATTTAGTCTGTAATTCTTTACAGGTCTTATAATGTGTAGACTTTTCTGTTGCTAATATATATAAACAAAATATAATCCGTGTGAGCTACAGACTTTGCTGCATATTTTCTAGCTAGATTCAGGGAGCTAATAGTTTGTGAAACACGTTTGTTTTATACAGCTGTGCTGCCCGAGTGATCGGGGTTTAACATTAACCCGCCGTTCAAAACAGTACGCGACAAACCCCGCTCGCGTAGGGAATCAATGAAGTGAATATCAAGCGCACCTAAAACACACTGCCAGGCTGTTCCTGAACCCACGTGGTGAAGTTCTTGCGTAAATGTAGTTCATCAAATCACACGTAAGACTTGTTTATGTCTGTAAATGTTATCTACATAATTTTAAAACTCTACATTTAAAAAGTTGAGCGTTTACAGTTTGTTCGGTTTGTGATATCTTACCCCTGAAACGCGGCCGCTAACTTCTGTTGACTTGTGTTGTTTCCTGTGTGACGTTTCAGACTCAACCAATCGATCGCACATCGACATTTTTACATCGTTCACTATAATTGGTAACATTTAACATTTACATAGTTAAACTGTATGGAAATCAATTTAATTTAATTAAACAGTGTGTAACATTTGCATCATTAGTAATGTTTACACATTAAGGTATCCGCACTTATATACCAATAATGTGATATATACCTACAGTGTCTATGCTATTCTGAACTGGTCATTCTCTATAAATATTACTTTGGATACTTTAAGGTGGTTAATTTTGCCAAAACGTTTCACTTTCACATAAAGATATTTTACATTTCTCCAGAAACATTATTTATTTTGAACCAATCTCTACAGTTCCAAAGTGTTTAAAATACTTTAATTGATCAGTTACTCAGTTGGATTGTTGTCTAGAGAAATATATTTCTTAGTGGACGAGGCTAGTTTTACTTTTTGATTAAAATAAATTAGAGAATGTGTACTGTACTTATTAGTTAGTGTTAATGTAGTGTACTTAGGTAAGAAATGTGAAATGCTACTTTTATATTATTATTTGGCAAGAACCTCCAGTCTGTCTTAAGTATTGACTTTACTTCTCCCACATCTATGTACAACAGTGTTTAAAGCAGAGTGGTGTTATTAGTCTAGTTTGACTGATTAACAGATTAGCACTTTATTTATTTTTGAGTTCATCTTCCATCCCAACTTGTATTCGCTCGACCTTTCTGTTGCTTTTGTCTGCGACCCCAGGAGTGCACAGAACACCTGATCAACCAGAGCCTTTAATTAATAAACGTGTTATTTCAAAAGCTATAAAATAATCCTCCGATTTTGCTCCAAAATATTTTTTATTGTGTTCATTGACGGAGACGTTCACAGGCAGAGATTTAGCGGTTCAGAAAAACGCTGATTCCTCTCGCGTCTCTCGACGACAGCGGAAGTGTCGCTCGTTAGTCAGCTGATTGAAACGACACGTGCGTCAATTGTTGGGAATTAACAGGAGCGGCTCCGGAAACTGGGCACAAAATAAAAGCATGAATTACTTCAGTGCTGGGCATCCCTTTTGGTTGGCACTTTAAATGAGGGTATTTGTGTTGTGCTTTGAAATAAGTCATGTCAGAGTGTGTAAACAGGTTAGTTTCTGTACTTTCTAAATATTAGTATCACCTTGTGTGTGTTCTGTTTGTACATGTACGTGTATCTGACAGAGTTTTGGCCAAATGTCAGATACATTAAGTGGGAGATCATTTGTCGTTGGGACAGATTCATAAAGAGGCAAAACCAAGAGTTCACTTGGAATATATTTAACTTGGATGTTTAACATGGGCATCCTGGACCAGTACGTATTAGATTTTTCCAAACACATGCAGTCTAATAAAAAAAAATAAATACATATGTTACAAAAAGCTTCACAAAAGAGACAAAAACACATGTAGTAGTCTTCACTTAAAACTGTAATAGCATAATGGAATTTTAAAGCATCCTTATAAATCATTGTAGAATAAATAAAAAACACTATAAAAAAAAGCAAAAATAGATTTTGAGCCGCTTGCTTGAATTGTATTTTGAAATTCATAACCGGATGTAGCTGCCTCTCCTTTAGCAGCTTTGACGTTGTCACGGTGAGAAGCTAGCATGTTGGCTACAAACCCGGTTAATCAGCACTTTTAAACTTGATTTTTGACAGTTTTGCGGTTATTTTACTTGTTAGTATGAGAACTCCGGAGGACGACGGCACATCTTGAGTCTCTAAATTGCCGTGTCAAGATTTATTAGTTGTTTTTATGCCTTTTTTTTGGCGTGATCATCACCTCTGCCCGGAGGAAACACAACTGGCTAATTAGTAGGTAGGTAACTGCTGAATTTGTGGTTCAAGTAGACAGACTTCATCGATTTATAAAGGAAATATTACTCTTTGGAGTTATTTTAAATATGTTCAGGGAATTAGAGAAAGTCAGGTATGAGGTGGGAATCATTTTTTGACAGTAGCACGCTGACTATCGTCCTGTGTTTTGGTTAATTTAATGCTCTGCAGCTGTTCCTCAGACTTCATCTAAGTGATTCCTTGGTGGTGGTTTTCATTTAGCAACCAGTAAACCACAAAAACAGAAAAGTATCCACGTATTTAACATAAAGCAGAGATAAATTAGCTTTGTTTGCTTCCTTGTTTTCCTGTACACAACAGAATTGGAGTTCATAAAATGTTTCAGCATCTGTAACAGTACAAAAACAAGTTTTAGTGTTCTGTGCAATCCAGTAGGAAGATCATGAAGTTGTGTGGTATAGAAAGGAAAGGAAGAGAAAAAGGTCAAATTACAGCTTCTTACAACAACTCCTTGAAAACAGGAGAGCTCAAAGTGTGTCACTAGATCACTTATTGTCAGGGGAGCTAATAGCACATTTCTGGAAATATGTTGATTTTAAATTGGTCATTAGTGACTAAATTTCTCTAGTTCACCTCGTTAAATCACCAACAGTAACTTTCTATCTGACATCTCCTGTCCTGTCGATCCAGATGTTATGAAAACCAGCAATGGTCTTTAACATTTTCTCCATCATTGTTTTAATTCATCAGCAAACTTAGGTTTTTCTTTTTAAATAATGGATAAATCATTTCAGTCCTTAAATATTTGCATTTTTTTTTTTTTTTTTTTACTATTTTCTGTTTTTAGACTCTTGTCTAAATGTGAAGATTTGCTGCTTTTAATCATCACAATCAAACTGTACCACTGTGTTTTGGTCAGATGTCTGGATACGTCTATGATTTTCAAGATGTCACCTTGGCCTCTAGGACATTTTACTGGACATATTTCCTACCTGAGAAACTAAACAGAGGAAAGATTAATTAATAATCTAGTTGATCTCTTGTTGATGACTTAATTAGGGGTTTTCTGTGTATGAAGCAGGAACCTCCTGGAAGGCTGATGCTAAACCTGTTTGTGGCATGTTTTAGATTATTTTTATACTAAAACTAACTTGACTTCGTATCTAATGCTACTGTATGTTTTTTTCCTGCTTGCAGTGCAGCTGTCTGGAGATTCAGTACCAGCCACAGCGTCTGAGGGGATGGATCCTCTGGGCGCTCGCTCCCAGTTTATAGACATCCAGACTCTCCCTACATGGCAGCAGCAGCTGGGCGAGGATAGTGAAGTGACACCGCAGGATCAGAGGGACAGTCTGCTCAACCAACAGGCGTTCCCTTCGCCCTTCCCCTTCAGACCAGACATCAACCGCAAGATCATCCTCTTGTGAGTCATTTGTATTTCTTCACGTTGTGCTGTTGGGTGAAACTTTCCTTTCTCCAAATGTTGGACTTACTACATAACTTAGCCTTTCATTGATGTAATCAGAAACAGTTCAGCCCAGAAATTGATTTTCACTCATCACACTTCTTATAAGTAAAGTGGCCAATCACTGAGAACAGCGAACAGTGTTGTGTGTATTTGTTCAATCTCACAGGAAAATCAATGATTGTGTGACACTGACTCAATAACACACTATTAGTTGCTTTTAATGTGTAACAATAACTAAAAGATTAGAGGGTTTCTTTACTTACTCAGTCCAGGGTTGTGCACAGGTAGTAGTTTGGTCTGAAAAGGAACTGATCTTGTTTTTTCATTTTTGAAAACTCTGTGCCGTATGTAGTTTAAATCTTGTGGTTCCACTGTTGAAGAGACATTTGTCAGAGCGGCCCATGCGCACACCACCTGAACTCCTATACTACATTATTTGTTTTTGTGTCTGTTGCACTTTCCAGCAGTTTTAGCACTTTAGCACCATGAATCCTGATCCCAGAGTGGAATTCACTTATGCAACTTGGATCAAAGTGAGAGTTAGAATTTCTCTGACTAGAAACTTCTCTGTGACTAGAAATATTGTAAAAATTACATAATTTACCTGAAAAAAACTTTGCAAGAGTAACATACACACAGAAATGGTTGTGAAAAGGTTTTTTCTTTTTTGGTTTTTTTACATGTCTCTCCAAACATTCCTCCAAACCAGTTCACATCACCTCATAAATCCTCTTTGTGAGGAGCACATGACCATCCAGTGCCCGTTTTGGCAGCAGTTTTTGTGTAAGAGTCTTGTTGTAGCAGCCCTTCTCTGCTCAGTCATCAGGAGCACGCACATTCCTGCTGCACTAACATGACCAGGAAGAATTGACCCAGAGCAGGGGGAGAATCAGCTTGTGACTGCCTAAAACGACAATAAATCTACATGTGACGCCTTTTTAAAGGGTGGATAGGAGCCTAGCTTGTTAGATTGTTGAATAGAGACAAAACTATTTGCTATTTCTCAAGCAAAAAAGTAAAACAGTCAAACCAAAGAAAAACTGAGTAATGTTCTCTCTTTTTTCTGGTAATTATTTTACTGCTCATCAGAATTGTGTTGCAGCTGAGGCAGTGATGCTGACGCAGAGGTTGAGAACCACACACACACAGTTAGGAGCAGATGGTGTCATGGAATCCAATACGGGCATGACATGCATTTACTCAAATGGGACGAGTAGCCAGTCCTCATCATCTTTACAGGATGATATCAAATGCATTAAGATGTGATCTTACAGTATTTTCTAACTTGTGCAACAATTCGATTTTTATATCGTTACAGTACAATAGTATCATTTGACTAAAATAAGTCAGATTTTAAATAAAAAGGTGATGAGTAGACTTATATTATTAAAATACAAAATGAAATGAATCTACACTGAAGTCTGTGGCAGATCACTACACTGTTTAACTGGCTGATGAAATCGGTTAAATACACTCAAGATTGTTTTTTACTGGCAATAATAACAGAAGTGTTTAATATTGATGCTTCATCTGTAGTTTTACAATAACTGAAATGGGGCAATAATGCCTGAAAATAATATAGGCTAAAAGTGTATAAACTGCAACATCACTGGTTAGAGGAGACAAACATTTGCATTGCGTTAATTCTTGTTGGGCATTGGTCTCTGTACACCACCACACTGAATTAAAATGAAACACTACAGGTGTGAGTGAAGTCGAGGCTTTTAGCTTTGATTCAAGGGGTTTGACAGAAGTGTGGCACTAACCATTCATTACAAAGGATGCCACCATTACCGTGATCTTCATTGTAATTCGAACACAAGCCGCGTGCAAAGAATATGGTTCTATTAAAAATGGGAGTGAAGTATTTATATTGGCGTAACCCAGCATCTGTAATATCCTGCTTGTTTACAACTTCTTATAGTTCTTCTTATAATCTTATAAAATACATTCAGTGGAGGATTAGACAGTAAAACAGGATGTGAGAGGCTGTGGCTGCTTACACTTTTGTTTCTCTCTCTCTAAGTCTTTTTTTAATCAGCTGCGTGACTTTGGATCGTGACTCATCACCGTGTTTCAAGCAAAGAGACATAAAAAAACAAAGAAAAGGCTGAATGTGTCTTGTGATAAAGTGACTTTCAATACATGCTCCAGTAGTACTTCATCACCATAAAGGACACCAGAGTTTAGAGAAATTACACAAGAAATTACTTTACTGAGGCAATAAAATGAGTGTTTTACTTTGGCTAAATGCTGCATGTTCAAAGTTTAGATATATTTGCATGTGTGTGTAGCGTGCGTGATCACAGTTTCTCACAATGAATAGACCCTTACAAAACTGGTATGACAAGAAAATACTTTTTTGGTCTATTTTCTGTCTTGCAAGAATATATGATATTCTAATATTGTCTTTTTTTTCTTTGCACAATAGCAATGGGGACATTGCCCTACTCAACTGCACTGCCATCGTAAACACAAGCAATGAGTCACTAAACGACAAGAACCCAGTGTCTGACAGCATCCATCAGCTTGCAGGACCTGAGCTACGAGAGGAGCTGCTCAAACTGAAAGGTAGAGCTAAAGGAAAAGAACTGTGGTGTGGAAGATGAGCTCTGGCTCCTACTAAAAACCCAGATGCTGAGCTAAGGCGAACAATAAAATGGCTGCAACAACACTCTGATGTACAATAAATCACCTTTTAGAAAGAATCCACAGCTGCTCTCATAAGGAAATCAGAACATCAGAGAAAAATTAGATTTCTTCCAACTTAATCCGAACACATCTGTAATAGATATTTCACTACGTCTCAATACATCTAAAAATCATGAGGTGGTGGCTGCAGGTGTGGAAATAAGGTCTGGATTTTGTTGTTGCAGTTGCATATGACACAAATGTAGAGAATTACAGTCATAACCACCAGTTTTCCTTTTTTTTGTGTGTGTGTGCAGGATGTCGAACAGGAGAGGCAAAGCTCACCAAAGGTTTTAACCTGGCAGCAAGGTTCATCATCCACACGGTGGGACCAAAGTACAAAGCCAAATACAGGACAGCGGCTGAGAGCTCACTATACAGCTGCTACAGGAACATCATGCAGCTGGCAACGTAAGAAGCAGATCACATTTACATTTAGTTATTATACAAGCTTTTTTCCAAAGCGAATTACAAGTGAGGTACAAAGCAAAGTAGTTTCAGTTTCATGGGGTATAAGTGCAAAATATGAATGTTTATTTTGTTTTTGTTAAGGTTTTAACCTCAGTAAAAGGTTGTAAAGACTTCTGTTTTCAGAAAGTACAGGTATTTGAAAAATGAGAGTGAGGCAGCTGAGTGTGCAGAGGTGGTAGGTTGTTCCACCATCGTGCAACCACAGAGCTGCAAAGTTTTGCCTGGGATCATTTGAGGTGGGGTCAGAGGACCGCAAGACGTTGTTCACTTGCAGAGTGCAGTGAGTAAGAGGGATGGTAGACCTGGATGAGGGAGTTCAGGTAAGCTGGTGCTGTTGAGTTGACCTCTTTGGAGGCAACGGTCAGGGCTTTGAACCTGATGCAGCAGCTACACAAAGCCAGTGCAGAGATCTGAAGAGTGGTGTAACGTGTCCTTGTTGGCTGTTCAAAAATGAGATGTGCTGGAAGGATTTGATGGTGCAGCTGGTAACCCCATCACTAAGACACTGCAGTAATCAAGCTGAGATATGACCTGAAGCCTGGATAATGACCCTAACCCTCCTATTATTCTCAAAAACATATTTGAAAGACAGCAGGAATAAACATATCATAACACCATATGGGGAAATGCTATATCTGTGGGATCTGAAACCTCGTGCACTAGTATAGTATCGTTTCTCTCATAGCACCTAATGTTCAAAGTGTGTACATCAAATGAGTTTCCTTTGTTCTTCAAATGAGCCAGGGCCAGATTCAGCTGTATTTTGAACAGACAAGATAGGTGGTACAAGAGAAGAGGCTTCTGTTTAGATACATGCATCCTAAACAGAAGTGGAGGCATTAGACACAATCTGTGTCCAATTTATCATACGGCCTCATCATCCTTCCCAGAAAAATCGACTTTATATGTGAAAAAAGTTCGAAAGTAGACCATTCAGTGACGCCTTATAGCACGGAAAATATGGTAGTCATTCAGAAGTGAATCTACTGTAGGAAAAAATAGATTTGCACATTCAAAACTTGGCATATTGGTGTTTACATATCTCAAATTCACTTGACAGGACAGTTTTCTTCGGGATTCGGTTTTGCTGAATACAAACTAACAAAATGATATTACATATATTATATTTCATATTCTACAACGATCAAATTGTTTTTTTTAAATAATAAAAGTGCTTTGTGTGTGTATCTGTCTTGTCGGCACAGAGAGCAGTCGATGGCATCTGTTGGCTTCTGTGTGGTAAGCACGACCAAAAGAGGTTACCCACTGGAAGACGCAACCCACATTGCTTTCAGTAAGACACACACACAAGCTCACACAGTTGTCATTAAGAAAGACATGTTTATCAGTAAGTCACTGATGTATAAACGTCTGTATTTAATTCTAACACACACTGTGATCCTTTATGTGTGGCTGGCATTGAAGCTATTCGGAGAAATCCTCTGAGGTGTCTCATGTTGGGTTAGCTCAAATTGCACAACTTCTTTGACATTTTTTAAGTGTAGCTATCAGTCAAAATGATGGATTCCTTTAATTGTTAAGTGTATGGCATGTCTTTAAGGTAACAGGGCGTGTTTGTGTGTTCATAGGAACAGTGCGAAGGTTCTTGGAGCATCATGGAAACAGCATTGAGACGGTGGTGTTTGCAGTGTCAAACACTGAGGAGGTTTGTATGACTTAGTAGTTACACAAAATCATATTAAGGGAATGTTTGTTTTTAGATAAATCTTGTATTAAATAAAGAAAACAAGCAAACCTTTTAGCTTCCTCATATTACCAGGAAGAAAAAATTGCTTTTAAAAAGTGTTTACCTCTTTAATTACTAGATAGTTGGCTATTTGAGGGCAAACATGGAAAGCTCTGACTTTCCAAGTTGACGGATGAGCTCATATTAATATTTGAACAGCCTGGCCTTTGAATCTTCTGGAGGACATATTTTCCCGGGCTGCATCATCAGATGTGTACAAATAGAAAGTGACAGAAATACGTAGTTGTGTGAAGTGTAATCAACAATAAATCCTTAGAGAGAAATCCAAACCCTGCTGAAGGCCAGTTTATACTTCCCTTTGCACACATGGTCTGCACTTATCTACTGCTTTTCTACCTTATCTGCCCCTAGAACACTTTACAGTGTTGTATCTCCTAGTCTCACTTCTACCTACCTATTCATACACCAATGATGGTGCTTGTGGACAAGAAGGGCCAGAGTTCCCCACCGCCGCTGTACCTCCTGAAACCCAGCCACCTGAGCAAAGTGGCTTGTACTGTATTTGACTACACAACACGAATAGGTGCAAAAAAAACAAAACAGAATGAAATAAACGGCACATAGATGCACGAACCTAGCATCTAGTTTGGATTTCTGGAATAGCAGAAAGTCTGTGTGTTCACAAACGTCTGATCTACACATAGACATCTGTAGAGAATCCGGATCACAGATACTGTAGAAGACGCTGGAAGTGGCCAACGTTCACTTTGCAGACAGAATTAAACATTATCATGCTTTTTGACACTTGTACGTTTTTGAGCATGCAAATGAGTAAACGTCATGTTTGTGTGTTCTTCCAGCTGTTATTCAAGAAGTTACTGCCTCTGTACTACCCTCGCTCACACGAAGAGGAGAAGGCCTGTCTGCCTCTCATCCCCGCTGACATCGGCAACTCTGAAGGTGAACCCGTCGTTCCAGAGAGGCAGATCCGCATCGCTGAGAAACCAGGCAGCCTGGAAGGTACACAACTTCCACACAAGTCTTATTTCTTTTATTGTATAATGTGATGAAACATTTCCCGGTGTTAGAAAGGACACACGTTGTGCTTGACTTTTATTTCAACAATCTATTTGTTAGACTTGGCGTCACGTTTTTTCAAGTGATTCATATTTTGAACTCAGACTAAAGAAATAACAGATCCAACATCAACTGATGTGCCCGCATGACTGTAAAGATCAGCAAAATAAACACACACAGGCTCAATTTAATATTTTATTCCCCTTCATTTACGTCATAAAGGAAAATGCAGCCATTTATTAGATTTTTTTCCTGTAGTTCGATTTTTACCTCAGATTTCAGTTTTCATTACAGAGTTCATAGAGTAAAGCTTCTCCTACTGACTGTGTCTCTGTTTTTTAACTTAAAGCAGACTTCAGTCTGAATCTGCTAGTCAGTCAAATCGGCCATGTGGTGAGTCAGTCACCCATCCAGTGTCACACTCAGTCAGGTGAAGGTCTGGTAAGGATTACATTTTTAATTTTAAATTTGGATGTTCAAGCTCAGTCAGCTTGTGAGCCAATCAGTGAGTCATTCAGAGGACAGGAAGGAGCGGTGTAGCAGAGTATTTTGTGACTGGGTCAGTGGAACATCTGGCTGCTTGAACCTTTGGTGGTACTTTCACAAACTTAAACACATCTCTTCACCAATAGAGGACTTGCATACGGAGGGCATGATCTGATTATTACTATGATTAATTTTACTCTGGAGCCTTGAATGATGTCATGCATTGAGTGAATATAGGACTTTAGCCTGGTAAATGAACAGTTGTGAATGGATCTTCCTGTGTTGTTGTAAAATGTGTAATGAAACCTGCCTTATCTGTTGTTCAGCGTATTTAAACAATGTATAGTTTCAGTGAAAACTGTCCTCTCAGAGTTGGAGAAGGACTCGCTGACTCAGTCTGGGAGTTCAACAATAAAGATGGCACCATTTTAAAAACACTTGGCTGCAGCCTACTAAAGTGTTTTCCCTTTTTAATTATATTTTAGTATTTCTACACTTTTGCTTTATTTTATTATATTTATATGCCAACTTGCCAGACTGTCCTGTTTTCAGACTACTTGGTATAAGGACTGAATAGAAGAATTAATAAATGACTATTCATTCTTCTATTCATTTATGCTCCTGTAAACCTGGACTGACCATATTTAGGACACTGAGCTCAGTCCACATTTGAGCCCTCGTCATCACTTTATTTCTTCAATTCCTCTGAATCAGATTGTATATGAAATATTTCCCAAAAGCATGGATGCTACCGTGTCACAGTCAGCATCTTAAAAGCTAAAACATCTAAAAAGAACTTGAGTAAAGTTCAAGAGACTAAAGACCAGAATCTAGAATCTGTGGCCCAGCACTACCAAGACTCTTTATGTACTGTAGTTTTGCCACATTTAGCTGAGTGTTAGCTTTAGCTGAAGGAGTAACAGTGTGACAGTAACAGCAGCCCATGTGTTAGCAAGTGTTTGTGGTTTCTGTGTTGACCTCCAGTTTGATGTCAGCTGGCGAGATGCTTCAAAGAGCTGAGATGTGGCTTTGAGGAGTTGATCCAAAGCAAGCAGGCCGCCTTCAAGTGAAACCCAATAACAACAGGCTGATGTATACACGCTGACAGACACACATGCCCAATTTGGACGTAGATAAAATGCGTGGACATGCATACAACACTACATGTGGTTGTAGAGAAATGAACAAAGAGACAGACTTGACGCTGAGCTGGATAAAGAGATAAATTATGTTCTGTGGAAAAGAATAAACATGAGCAAGTAAGCACAAGCACTGATGTGTTCCAGTCGACAGCAAAGCTGAACATGCTGAAGTATTTGTACTATGTGCAATACAACAAAGCATTAATTAAAGCTAGTAAAGAAAACTAATATAACCAATTATCTGTTTTATTATGTTTGTTTTGTGTAGATGATTCTGAAGAAGAGAGTCTGGAGTCCGATCTGGGTCAGGTGGGGAATCACGCCTTCGCCCGAATGGAGGGTGACGTGGACAAACAGCGGAAACTGATTCTACAAGGCCAGATGTCAGAGGCGGCCATGCAGAAACAGCACCAGAGAAAGTAAGTACAAATACTTTAAGTATCAAAAGTAAAAGAACTCTTTATGCAGGATGGCTCATTTTTATAATTTCATCACTTTAGATATTGCTGTACCTAGTAAATATTTACCTCTGAATTATAACAGAAAGTAGAAATTGTACCTTCCATCACTGATCTAATTGAAAGATCTATCCAACAGCATATTGGGGAATATCTTATAGTCAGAGTAAGTAAAAATTAAATGTGGTGGAGTTAAAGTAACATTATAGTTGAAATGATTCAGTAGTTGGTTGTACAGACAGAAGAAACTTAATGTGATGCACTTTACAAAAGACCCTGAAGAACAAATGAAAGAGCTAAAAACACTAGAAAACAGAAAGGAAGCTAAAAGACATCTCTGGTAACACCAACATGGGCAGTGGGAAATGCTCAATAGCAATCTTTAGCTGGACTTTAATTTCTAGATTTGAATGTATGGTATGGATTAGATTTGTAGTCTCAGCCTTGTGATCTTCAAAAGCACTGAATAAATTACTATGTATTCCTACGAACCACTGTAGAGTTAATTTATAGCTCTCTTGCTCATAAATTAAAACAATTTCTGTGTTTATGTTTCTCTTTTGCAGTTACAATCGATGGCTGTGTCGAGCAAGAGCAGAGGATCTATCAGACATCGCTGCGCTAAAAGCTCTGTATCAAACTGGTATGTGAGAAACTGTGAGACTCTGTCATTGTTGTAATGTAAATGTAAAATGAAACAGAGAAACAAAAGGCGGCATTTACTAAACTATATTGTTAGCGCGGCTGTCTGTGTGTGTTTGCGTGTGTTGGGTTTTCCTTGGTGTGGGGGAATTTTCCTTCCACTTCATTGAACACAGCGCTGGTTACATGTAGGAACAGTCAATCCGTTTCACAGTCTTTGTTCACAGGATAAAAAAAAAGGCCACAAAGTGAAATTCAGCAACGTGCAGTTGATGCTCATCTCCAGTAAGAGGCAGTCTCGTTATACTGCACTGTTCTCTGATTCGCTTTGAGTTCAGTAGTATGGTATGCAATTTCCCCATTGTGGGACTAATAAAGGTTTTCTTATCTTATCTTATCTTATTACGGACCAATTTGCCCACAAGCTACTGACCTCAGATTTGATGATACTGGAGAACTTCTGTGACTGTCTTTGTATAACTAATTTGCTTCTTTCTTTTTTATTTAATTGTCTCATGATGATCACAACTAAAAGCCTTAGCTGTGCTAATTAACAAACGTATCATCATGCAAACAGTAGGAAAATATGAATATTTATTTCAGAAAGTTACACTGCAGAGAACAGTTTTCTATTTTTATGTATAATGATTTACATTTTTGGTCAAACTATGTTAAGTGTTGTGTTGTGCAAGAATTTAAAGGTTATGTTTATCTCTCATTTTCCACTATATTAAATAGTTGTAATGATTAATGACTAATAACTAATTTAGACATTAAAACTGGCATTATGTTAGGCAAAATGCACCAAGACAAATACATACAACTGAGGTTCAAAGGTGCAGATTCAAAACAAAGACCTGAGTAAGTGAGATAATGTATTAAGATGTAATATATGATGACTGAATATATTGACAAGATGCAAAGAATTAGTGTTTCTTTCTTTGGTGCTACAGGAATTCATCATAAAAACAGTAACTTGCTTACAGAGCGAGGACACAGAACATAAATTAAAATGGTTTTAACTTTAAACAAAACACAAACCTCTGAAAAAACTTGTCATGCACCACAGAAAACAACACAAAATCAAGAATGTGATTTGATTCACAGTAGACGGGGCTAAGCTGCCTTAAAGCCGGACACTTCTCAGTGCTGTTTCAAAGTGAAGCCAATTCTTTTGTTGGGGCAGAGTTTTATTTGCAAAAGGAAGCAGCACATAAGTGATTTTCAGTTTCACAGCTTGATCTGCACTCAAACTTCATCTGTCTGTGTTCGTGTCTCCAGGTGTGGATATGTGTGGCAGGACAGTGATGGTTGTGGTGGGGAGAAACATCCCAGTGACACTTATTGACATTGAAAAGGTAAAAAAATGAAATCATTGCTTGTTATAAGACAAATTTAATGCAATAAAATAATACATTAGTTATTATTCAATAGCTGTTACACACACGCATGCAGCCGTGTAAACCTGTTGTACATTTACCAGTGTGACTGAACCTGCTATTAAACCCAATGAAAGTGAACTGAATTTCAAATTAAAGTGCGAAACTCTACAAGAATAAATGAAAGTAGTGAAGACTCCAGGACTGTAATTTACTGTCAGTGATTTTTGTTGTTGTTTGTTTTGTTTTTCAGGCACTGTTGTACTTTATCCACGTGATGGATCATATCACAGTGAAGGAATATGTGATGGTTTACTTCCACACACTGACTGGCGAACACAACCACCTAGACTCCAACTTCCTCAAGAACCTCTACGACATCGTCGACATCAAGTCAGTCTGACATTTTGCATTTAGCTTTTTCAATCACTTCCTCTGGTGAGGTGTCAAATGTGTATATACTGGGATATGTTGTATTACACCGGGCAGCTTTTGGTCTTAATATTTTAGCATTTTCTAGTTGTTGAAGGTTGAAAACTCCTCATGTGAAATGTATTAAACTAGATTAGTTATGAGCTGGTTTATTCTTCCTTCTCTCAGTTTGGTCTCATCCCTCTCCCCCACACAAAGGCTGAAAAGAAAACTGGAGCTGTTTTAACATTGAACACAACTGAAGGCAGCAACTTTAATGTTCTCTGCTTGCAGAAGCACAGAACATAGTATGTTCCTGGTATCAGAATATAATCTGGCTAACTATGCTGCTCAGCCAAGTCCTTGTTCATTAATAGCCATAATTAGATATCATACTTTGAGCCTGAAGCTTTTTCTTAAGAAACGTATAATGTATTATAACGTCTGACAGGTTTTGACAGCTCCCTGATATTTTTGTGTCTGGATTTATAATAAGAACATTGAGTTTTGCCAGATGCAAGAACAAATACAATCTGAAAGTGTAAGATGCAAACTCTCTCTTGCCTCCTCAATGTCAGAATGTAAAGCTGGATATGATAATAATAACCACACATCTTCGGTGAGGCTGTATTTGACCTTGACTTGGCCTTCGTTTGGCGCTCATTCGGTCACCCTCTGACTATGTTGACTTCTGCAAGTGCATTGAAGTCCAGATGTATTGTTCATGCTACAGTATGACCCCGCCAAGGTTGCAGCGATTAGACTTTTGGAGAAGCAAAACGAGCCGTGAAACGCTTTTGTTTCATTGTGGGCTGTGGAAATCTGGCGGCCATATTTGGAACAGGAAACCCAAGCTTGGATTAAATTCTCCGGGTGATGTGTTGGCTGTGACCCTGCCTTAATCATAGGGTTGAACGTTTTGAAAGCAGATCTTTGTTCTGAACTAGCTCTAAATCACTTTGAATTATATATTATGCATATTATGCTGTTTTATAAGCAATTAAGTGAAATTGTGCACCTTAAGTGGTTCATCTCATCTCTAAGCGAAGAAGGTTTGTAAACATAGACACTACTGAAATACTAGACCACTCACCAGGATCAGCATCAGTGGCTCTGTAGTAAAACTTCAAAGATGTCATTTTTTAGAATGTGCTGGAAGATGTCTGTCACCACACACACACACACACACACACACACACACACACACACACAGCATTATCACATCAAATAATATAAACATGTAGTGTTTGGGATAGCAGTCTCACGTTGCATCTGTTTGTTTGCACTCTTGCTGTGAGGTTTGCCATAGATGAATATTTTCATCATGCTAGATAGGAGCCACATCCTCCAAATGAAAACCAGAGTTGTTTACAGCTTGACCTTACATCACAGTTCTGTATTACCTAAAGTGATTCTTGCGCTCTACAACCTTCATAGATAGTTTTTTGTGCTCTGTGCAGCCATGTAGTGTTTAAAGTTTAGTCAAGGACTTAACTTTTTTAAAGTGGGTTTGTAGAAAAATGTGGTTTAAATCATGCTTGAGACATCACTTTGATTCAACAGTCATGAAAAATGGCATCTTTAGTTTTGGAAGATCTCTGACAGAATAAGAAACACAAGCAGTCAGACAATCAGATCCCCAGCTGTGGGTTTTTGGAAGAGAAAACAAGTCAGACTTTGACCTACAGTTTTTTCACCTGTGCAGAAATGACATTACCAACAATTTGGATTTGTTTTAAAACAAATTAACAGTAAATAAGTGCTTTAGATTATCTGGTCAAACTGTTGCTCATTTATCACCTAAACTTTGGCTATATGAAAGTTGGTTGTGGAAAACACATGGTAAAAACATAATTATACATTAGTGTTTAATTGACTGTAGGGATATTGTAGTTTTATTGAAGCATGTGGTGCAGTTACCTTTATTGTACAGTACTCTTTAACAGGGGAGAAACATTTTTTTAATTCAAATTTCACTTCAATTTATAAACTCAATTAGTTACATTCATGTACCCTCTTAATTGCTTTTGTGGCATTTTATAGTTTACATGTAGTTGAAAAAGTATGATTCTTATTGAGGAAAAGCATTGAATCTGGAAGTCAGTGGGTTCATTAAAGTTTTCTAGTCATTGCCTCTTTCTAGTTTCTAGTAACCACAACCAACCAACCAAACAAACTTCCCGTGTGAGTGGGAAACTCCATGCAGTCATTATGCACCTTTCTATCCCCATATTCTCCTCTTCACCATTTCCAGAGACTGGTCATTCAGTTGGTTTCACCACACCTTTTTTAACGCTTTATGTGCCTGAACATTTTAGTCCAGACCTAAAGAAGCATTTAGTAGTTATTTCCCTTAAGGGCTGTGTTTAAAACATAAAAACATCCCTGATGTTTGTTTCCTTTTACATGAACAGATTAAGTCAGTGATGAATAAAGGTATTAAACACAAAAAGGACATCCTATGCAAACAGTCAACTTGTATATGAATGAAGCCGACTTCACTCAGCTTCCTCTTTCATCAGAACAGGAAAACCCCATTCTGTCACAAATGCGTACTGTGACTGTTTTAGTCCACTCTGCTGATTCATCACAGAAAGTGCTCAGCTCAGGGTGAAATGCTAATTACCTTAAAATGTCAAGGTTATTTAAAGTCTCTGCAAAGTTGTCGCTTTGGCTCATTAAACCTTATTAGGAGAAGACGGGTTTAGACTGCAATTAGGGCTGGAAGATATCAAGCAGCTGTATTTAGTGTTTTTGAAGAATAATTTCATATAAGAGGCTGCTATAACATTTTCTTAGTGGATGGTTAAATATATTAAGGTTAATGGGAATCGCCCCCTTTTGTTCTTGCTGTTCTTATTCTACTCTGCCAACAAAGCATCACAGATATTTTGTTTTTCAGATCTTGTTTGGGTATCACATTTGATATAAGCACAACTTCTATCTGGAAATGTTATTTGAGGCTTACATAGACGTCCACACTCTCTTGTCAGGATGTGTAAGTGCTTGTGAAGCTTGTTTTCCCCTTACAGTTTCACTTCGCAAGCAGTTACTCTTTTTTTGGCCTGGTGAGGCCACAGTCTACTAAACCTAGCCTGGCATGTCCAGCACATTCAACCCATCCAGCTATTGATTGGCTGCAGATGCATTTTGGCTCCAGAAAACCTAACTAGCAGACTAAAGTCAATCATGGACACAAAAAAGTTTCCAAAGCTGTCTGGCTAAGTGGGGAGATGTTGATTGCTTTTTTTCAGGAGACAGCTGCTTGTGAGTTTGGTTATTGTTTTTGTCTCCCCAGGGTCTGACACTAAACCAGAGCAGAAGTCTCACAAGATAGTTTAGTACTCCTGATTCTCCTCTCAGCTGGTTTGTCAAATAAAAGATCAGGTTCCTTCCTGTTGTGGCCAAATATTTTGTATTGCAGCAACAGATGCAGCTTAACTGAGCCAGACAATGCAAAGCTGCATATGTGGCAGTATACTGTCAGTGTACAACATGAAATGAACAGCCAGCTTACTGAAATGTGAAAAAGTAACTGCTGATAGTGTGTGTGTGTGTGTGTGTGTGTGTTTACACACTGTTACCCCAGGTTTGTTTGTGTCAAAGCCTTTAAATCTTTTAGAGCTGCTGTGGTGTGAGAGTTGCATGGAAATCAGGGACAGTGACTCCCAAGGGGCAGAAAATGATGGTGCATCCCATCTTCATACAAAGAGGCAAAGTATTCACAGGCTTAACTGGTTTATTCTGGTTTGTGAACCTCAGGATTGCATCTGTGCTTTTTGCCAATTAATGTGGGTTTCTTGCTTCATTGGAACGTGACCTCCTGCACACACATTGGAGCGGTTTGCAGCCAAGGGTGAAGTGGCTGGGATCAGGGTCAGTACCTCCAGTTCTGAGTTCATGATACTCTGCCAGACAGTGGTGGATGGCTCCCTGCTGTGTTGGGACAGAGTTGCTGCCACAAATGAAGGAGTTTCAGACGTCTTGGAGTCCTTTTCATGAGTGATAGTAAGGTGTGTGACAATGATCGACTGCACTGAGCTACATATTGTTGTAGTAATAAGAGCTTTGTCTGATAGTGAACCTGATCTGAAGGATCGGGGAGACAAGGGACTACTCACCCTTGGAGACAAGTTTAGGACTTGAGTTTATGTGGTTCTGATGTCTGATTAGTTCTAATTAGAGTGGCATAGTTACTGCAGCTGCCAAAGTACAGTGTTATCCTATAAACAATATCAAAAAACATTAGCAGAGAATTTACTATTGACAACCTGGAGGTGGAAAGGCCATTTAAATTCTTCTTTTAGTACTATTACAAGTTCTTGTCAAGAACTAAAGTGTCTGAGAGATGTTGACAGTCACAACTTTGTGGTGGCACAGGATTAAAAGATGATGATATAGTCTTTGAGGTTTGAAATATTTGCCTGGATACAACTGCACACAAAGATGTTGTCATCCCAAAGCACACGGCCATTATCCAGCTGTCATGTACTGGGAGATAAATCACAGCACTGTACAGGGATTGGAGTGTGGGTACAGTGAAATGGGTTAAAACAAAAAAAAAAAAATAATTGTTGAGGTTTGATTAAAAGCAATAAAAAAAAAGAGTTGTTGAATTGAATTGGTTGACTAAGGGCACTTGGACAGCCAGCCCGTTAATGTTCACTTGCGTCAGGGTTCAAACCCTAACCCTAACCCTACTTGATTTTCTACCATTGTGCTGTAAATATGTCCTCTGTAAGCTGTTATCTGTCGAATAGAACAAGACATTTCCATAAAAATGAGGGTCTGCTTTATGCTTCCCCAAATAGATAACACATCTGTGATTCTGTGTGTGTCTAAATCATGGCAACTTTTCAAATTGCTGTACTTTGTGAATGAGGCCAGCCAGAAATGTCTTTGTCCATCAAATCCAAAGCATGTTCATTCCGACTGAAGTCATGGAAAAACACATCATAAATAAATAGTTTTAGATTAAAGAAATGTTCAATAATTTTCTAAATCAGTTGGGCAACGTAGTTTTCATAATGTGCTACTCAAACAGGGAGTAGAGCAAAAATAGGGCTCATCAGCACGCTGAAAGCTGGATTTAGAAAGTAGATTTATTGCAATGATTGGACCAAGACGCAATGATTAGACAGTCAGGCGAACAATTATGTGAACACAAGCTACAACCCTGTTTCAAGTTGGCCCGTTATATAAAATCAGAATGCACTGATTTACAAATCATTTAATCCACAGGTCTGATTGAAAATAGCACTATGATATATCAAATGGTTCATACCAGATGCTGTTTTTTTTTTTTTTTTAGAAAAACATGGGTTTTCAGCTGCTCAACATGTCAGGAGCTCCTTAGTCATATTTTTCACATGATAATGTGCCAAATGTTTTCAGTTGGTGACAGGTCTGGAGTACAGGCACTCAGACTCAGTTAGCACAGAGCCATGCTGTTGTAATGCATGCATCATTGTAATGTTGTTGGCATAAGAAAGGGCTTCCCTGGGAAAGACTCTGGCTGAATAGCAGCATTAATGGTGCCTTCACACATGTGTAAGGTACCTGTGTTGTGTGCACTGATTCACCCTCGTACGCCTCAGATGTTGTCCGTTGAATTGTGCAGTGGTAACAATCCAGATGGTTCCTCTGTTCTTTAGCCCAGAGGACGCAGTATGCATGACTCTCAGAAAGTATTTAAAAGTTTTCCACTTCACATCAGTCCATTTTAAATTAGCTCAAGCCTGGATAAGGCACCATATGTGGTTTGATCTTCACATGGTAGGATTTTAACTTGCATGCTAGTTAGCTTGTTTACATTTATTGGACCTACTTTTATCACTTTGTTCCATGAAATCTCTTAATTGTAGGTTGGGTTGTCATCCCCTGTCTATATATAGCTTGTGTCTTATACACATAAATGTTTGCCTGACAAAAACCATGTTGGTCAAAACTTTTTGGAGCTTCCTTATTTCAGTGTGTGAACGATCTCTTTTTCTTTTCTTAGTCGTGTATTTTGTGCTCCACGTACCCAACTTGGGTTGGATGTGCAGTTTCTATCTACTGAAAATAAACCACATCAGACCTATGTTTATGTAATAAAGATGAACTCCACACAGTGAAACAGTGTCGCTCACTGATTTGTTTAGTAGAGAACCTGTTTAGGATCAGTTCAATGTTGGTTCTGTCTTATTTTTGTTTAGTTTGGAAGGAACATACCTGAATAATTATCAACAGGAGCATTAGAATAAGTTACATAAGGCAAACATTATCCACACCTGTCAGTGCATATGTTATTAATGATTTGCTTTACAAAGACAATCAGGAGCTGTTAACTTCAGTGATTTCACACATCGTGTCTTCGTCTTTCGTAGGGTTAATCCCCCCTCACTGTATCTCTGTAACAACTTCTGTTCTTTTCTGTTTTCTGTTTCTGCCATTGTCATAACTTTACTTATTGAGCACTGCTGTTTTTCTTTTTGCAGGTTTAAAAGAAATTTGAAGGCCTTCTACTTTGTACATCCGACATTTCGCTCTAAGGTAACATTATGTCTTGTCATGTAGTAAATGAATATGTGCAGTGTCAGAGCTTACTTACTGTATGTCCAAGCCCAGAAGATCAGATTAGTGTGCACATTTCTGTCAAGGACCACCAAGTTCCCCGAGACATATACCACTATTTCCAGTTTCTTTTTCCATCTCTTTTGTCTAAATATTCTGATCACCGTAACATTGTCATTAATCTATTTCTTTTCCATCTGGCTTGCTTTTTGCTTTTTCCTAATTGTATCCCTATGTGTTCACATAATCTACTGTGACTCTTAAACATGTCATGCAACTGAAACAGCATCTGATCATCAGCCCTGCAAAATTTGCCTGCTAATGCAACATTTCAAACAGCTTATCAATCATTATTCATGACTCTACAGAAATTTTGAACAATTTTGATATTGGACAAAGGCCTAATATTCCCTTGATGAGGTGTTATCAAGAATCAGTGCACTGTGTTTAGTTTCAAATCCTGATCCAGACGCAAAATCAAAACTTCCATTGCAGTTAAAATAACAAATCGAGAGAATTGGCAGAAACGTGCACTTTCTAAGTGCCTTTTGTGTCTTTAATGTTTACAGGAACTACAACATTTTTTACTCTAATTCCCAAACTTCTCAATGAGCCCTATTAAAGTTTCATTAGACTTAATCTAGATTGGTTGTTTGCAGAAAGTTATTTTCTGGTGCTTATGGCAAAATGAATGAATGAATTAATAAACATAAACTGATGAAATTCATCTCTTTCATTTTAATTTATCACGACTCGACTCAGGCCTCGACGTGGTTTTTCACCACCTTCAGTGTGTCAGGGATAAAGGACAAGGTACGCTACCTGGACAACCTGCAGCAGCTTTTCACCTGCATCAGACCTGAGCAGATTGACATCCCTCCATTTGTCCTTGAGTATGACGCACGGGTAAGTGGCATCACACAGATGTTGTTGGAACATTAATACAGTGTCGGCGTGTGCAGCTCCTTTTTGCTATTTCTGATTAATCCTGCATTTGCAGGTAGCGAGTTACGCAAGCTTGTGTTTTGAGTTACATATTGTATAGCTGTGCATCTGTTCTCTGGCATATTGTGTTTTAATGGAAACCTAACCTCCCACTGATCTCCCTGTGTCCTCACATGCCAAACATTAACACTCTGATGTGTTTACACCTTTTGTTTTATTCAGATCACTATTCATCTGCTGTTTTTAGGGGCAGAAACCAAAGTCTGCACATTTATTTCCATTTGACAGAGAAAGTCATTACTGCAGCAGTCAGTTAATGAAGTGATTATTGTATATTTACATTTAGATAAACAACACAGATCAATCAGCTACAAATTCACAACGACGTCCAAGATGCTCTGTGTTGATCTCTTTGAAATTTGGTACCTGATCTGATAAAGTCATACAGACTTAGATATCAATAGCTTTGATTGAACAAGGCTGCAGTGCTAGAAAAATTGGACACCTGTACGTAAACAAGTCTTTGTGAAGAAAAAGGACTAGAGGAGTATTTAAACCACCAGACAGCTGTTTTTGCCTGGCACTGATCTGAATACCAGTCAGTTAAGAAATGAGTCAAATTAGGACATCAGACAGGCTGGTTTTCACATGCACTCCTTAGATGTCTAAAAAAAGATGCAGTGATCATGTTAGTTGTCATCAGACTCTTATTTTGACTTTGTTGTGGTTTGTTGTTTCCGTTGGCTGAAAAAAGGTATAAATATATGATTTTTCCTTTGTTGAATCTTGGATGCTGATTTAGTGATATTTGCTCCAGTTGAGCAGTAACCTTCTGTATCTGGATTGATACGGCGCTGCATGAAATGACTTTGATGTATCTTCAGTAATCATGATGTCAGGGAGGTTCACAAATAATGAAAACTACAATGTTGGAACCACATGTCAAGGAAAGTTAGCAGATGTACCATGAGTTTTAAACTTGCTGCCAGCTGTGTTTCTTGGTTTTCGAAGTGTCTTGGAAGTCTTTTTGCAACAATGCATCACCATTGCAATCATTTTCACAGCTCCTTTATCTTTGCCATCTTTAAGACCTTCATATATATGTGCATCACAGCTAAACCTCTCTGAATAATTTTGAACGCAGCTGTAATAGAGATCTTGTATACAGGGTAGTGAGAAAGTGATGGCAAAGTAGTTTTTGAGCTCGTCAAGAGATTTGATTTCAGTGCAGACTTTGAACTTTAAGGGTGGAACAGTACAGGACTTATAGTATAAGAAGCAGTTCTTAAACAGCTCATCTGATTTAGATGCAAACACCCACAAGTTAAACCCCACAGTCATTGTTTCAGTTCAAATCCAATCAAGCTGGAGTTCAAAGCGAAAACCAAACAGTCCTAGTATTTACTAACCACACTGTATACAGTATAATTAGTGGTGGGGTAAATATATAACTTATATCTTATATACAAATCCATGTCCAGAAATGTCAGGACTTTTTTTTTATTGTATTAACAAGTGTAAACTATCATTGTGTGAGACCTTTGTACTCAGATGCTGCTTAAAATCTGTCTCTGAAACATTATGCTTGATGCTGGTACAATTATTCTCTCAGCCATGTTCAGTCATCAGGAAATTATGTTAGGTTCAGCCTCAGTCTTTTTCAGGACATTTAACTGTCAGTATGTGAAAACAGTGGGCTGTAAGAATATAGTATGGCCCATTTCTCCTCTCTAGCGCTGCAGCCAGCCAATGAACTGGACAATAACATTCACATCCACACCAGAGAGGTGATATTACCCAGAAATAGCTTGAGCCTCCTGGATTGTATTACAGTACATTGCTGATGGAGTCCAAGAAATAATTATTCTTTTTATTCACTAAAATGTAGCCTAGTAGACAAAACACTTACAGTACCCACACCACATTAGAAATGCTATGTGTAATGATGATTTTAATCACCTTAAAGTGGTTATAATTAGTCCTTTCATAACAGCAATGTGTTATGTAGCTTTACAGTGAGTTTCAGCTCATTTTGTCTGATCTGCAACTTCCCTCACTGGTTTTATAGTATTGTTTGCAGTGAAACGGCTCCAAAAAAAACTGTATACAACCAGTGGAGCACTGAACAGCAGACAGTCAAAGACTTGCTAAACATTTTGCAGCTATAAAGAGCCACACAATTCCACAGAAGAAGAAGCTAGAGGCCAAAAACAACACAACAATAGGGACAATTTATCATTCGTCCAAAAGAACTGCAATCTTCTTAAGGAGTAACTTTCCTGGAAAGTGCGTTGAAAAGATAAAACTACAGTTGGGTTCACCTTCCTGAAGGCCTCTCATGGTGATCCAGGTCTCTTAATTACTTCATTAGTCCATTGGTATGACAAATTACTGTGTTCCTTGGAGTTTGCCAAAATATGAGGAAATAGATTAATTATACCATTGCCATAAGTTGCATCATTTAGTCTCACATGGGAACATTCGCTATTATAACTGTTAATCCAAGCCAGAACATGGAGAGTGCAGTCAAATTACTGTCAAAGAAACGCTGCCTGCATCAGTGTTTCACAATGAAACATCCCTCAGAGGACATGATCCTGTCCCATTGTTGCTAATTTTTTAATTGTAAGCATATGTAAGACATACACTGTTGTCTTGGCAGTAACTTAAAGGAGAGATTCATGTGAACACAGGCAGAGGTTTTTCATGCTCTATTAATTTCTCCAGTTTATTCTTGCCATGGAGCGATCCTTTTCAGAAGCAATGGGGATCTAATTCCACAGTCTTCACATGCGTGTGTAAAGCTTGTACACAGTTCATGTTTTTAAATCAAACAGGTATTCCATTTATTTTAGTATAAAATTCCCTCTTTTGAGTTGCAGTGGAAGCATAGAAATAAATAATTAATTTGAAAGGCTGAAGTCTTTAAAAATCATGTTAATAAATCTTTACACAGACGAAGTCTGTAGACAGAACTTTACTTAGATTAAAAGCATCTTTTAAAAGAATATCTTAAAGGCCAGTGTGGACTGATTACAGAAAGTAAATCCTGTTTCTCCTTGAATCATGGGTTTGAATTGTTGTATAACAGTTGGTTTCTGTGCTCATGCTGTCAATGACCCTACTTTTTATTTTAATACATTTAATTATGTTATATATTATATTTAATTGTACAATATGTGTTGACCTTCACTTTATTTCTCCATCTCAGGTAAATGGACCTTACCATCCCTCCCAGTCATCTGGTCTGTGACAGGAAATCAGTCAGACCTCTCCTCTGCCAGGGTAACAAGGTGGTGATAGTCCGTCTCGTGGAAGCCATTTATGGACATCCATGTTGCCCGTGTGGTCTGAACTCCTTCCCTCCTTTTAAGGCTCCGAACCATAGTTGGGGAAACTCTCCTTTTGTTCTGTCCTCGCCAAGAAAAGGACAAAATTAACAGTCACAACCAACGTTTAGCAGCATGTGGCCTGGTGAGAGGTCGTTTTCACTCACCACAGCCTATTTGTGGATCTGGTATGGTTTCTGGATTATGCCTTACACTGGGAGTTCTCATATAGGAGTTTCCTCAAACATCCCTAAATATGAAGTGTCATGTTAAGCCTAACAGTTGCTCAAAGCCTTTTCCATTGTGTGTGGTCACATCAGACGTCCTCACCCATGTCTCAGAGTATTGTCAGACTTTTCAAATGCTGGAAGATGACATCTGTCTGGATTTCACAGTTTCAGTCTCTACCGTACTATCCTGGACTACAGAAACTCTGGATGATCTAAAGACTAATGCAGAATTCACTCCGTTTTGGAAATTCCCAACCGGTACGTTGCAATAACAACTTATGTGTTCTCCTGAAGTCACACAGAGGAGAAAAATTAACACCTGGGACTGCTTCAAGCCAACCAATGTCACCCTGTGTTAGCTAGCTAGGTAGGTAGCATCAAACATTACTTTTACATCATAGCATTATCTTTTTACTTCTTCACGTCTTAAAACAATGGTCAGGTGCTCACATGAAACTGTTTTCACTTGCTGTTTAATGGTTCCTCCTGTTCTCACTAGCCTCTAGTTTTTAATGCAAGTAAAATTCAGACGATGCTAGTGGGAAAAATGGTTTCATAAGTTTATCTGAACCAAATATGAAGATTCAACAGTGTGAGTTGATCGAATTAAGAAGGTATCGTCCAATGCCAGAGTTAGAAAATGTTTCTCTGAGCAGAGCTGTAGTGGAAAAATAATACATGTGATAGAATATATTATAATTTAAAATAAGATTGGATTAAAATTAAAAATCATGTTAATTTGGAGAATATCAATTTAATATGTAGAACTTAAACGATAACTAACTGTAGTTCCAACAGTTCCTGTAAAGACACAAACTGTGATTATGCCTTTACCCTAACCTGTAATGTCCATCAGTCTGCAACCTGGATAAGTTTATTCATCTGTGCCTTAAACCTCCATTTAATGATTGATCCAATGATGATTAAAAGCACATCAACCAGTCACACTGCTCCACTGGTTAAGAAATGTTTTTAAAAATACTGCATCAAATACACCAAAACAAAAGAGGAGATCTTGCACAGGCACAATGAACTCTTTCATACTGTAAGATGTTACGGTCCAAGGCACAGACAAATAAGAAAATCCATGTGAAAGACTGATGGACATTCAGAGTAGGTTGTAGTGTCTGTATGGGGATTGTTGAAAATACAAACATGTAACCTTGAAGACGGCTGAGACCTAATTTCAGGAAAACGTAGGAGGTGGTATGAACAGGAGGAGTTGTCAACAACCAAAAAGTGTTTCCAATGTTTGTAGTGACACCTGTTTGAAAATTTGAGTTAATAACACTTCATATCTTACCACTAAATATGGAGACTTAGAACTGTTTAGCTCACTGTAGCATAAAATCCAGAAGCAATCGGCTGTATTGTCATCTGACATCACACTTGGGGCAGAACGTTCATCAAAAGGAAAACGTCATATTGTTGTGCTCCAGGTTGTAAATCCTTTAAATGTAGAGAATCTGATTAAAGGTTTCATCGTTTTCAGAAAGATGAAGGCCTAAGATGACGTCAGGCCACGTGTTGGGTAAAACATGTTTTGTAACCCATTAACAAACTTCCTAGCTAACGTTTGATAGTGTTACATAATAGTAGGAGCCAACATGTTACCGACTTAACCAGCACATTCCTGAGATTGGATGAAGAGAAGACTTGCTGCAGTTAGCTGGGGAGTGGGTTCAACATGGTTGACGTCAACGTTGGCTGTTGTCAAATAGTCACATTAGTTAATGGATTATAAAATATGCTGCTTTAACTTAAACTATGACCTGATCTCCAGTTGTAGTTCATGGTCTTTCAGAAAGCAGTGAAGTGGTAAAGTTTTTTAAATGCTCTACATTTACCTAGAAGACGACTAATGCAGCGTAATCCCCAAATACGATGTCAGAGGAAAACGACCACCATGTGAATATGGTCTGTGGACATACAAAAACATCTTTAAAGATGTTGGTAGGCAGATTCTGTCCTTTCTAAACAGCTAAACAAGCCTTAGCTTCATATTTAACTCATAGATTTGAGGTAGCTGCTCTACTCTGTTATAGCTCTACAACAGTTTCAATTAAAACTAAACATTGTCACTTTCACAAAGAATCTTTTATTTATTAAGCTGCCTTAGTTTAACTTTGTCACTAAAATAGTTTAAAGAAGCACTGAAACAATCAGTTTACCAGAAAATGAATCAGCAGCACGTTTTAGAGTCAAACATTCACTGGTTCCAGTTTTTCAAACGTGACAATTTTCCATTTTAAATTGTTCTAAATGTACTTTTGTTATGGACCTTTGGTACAAACTAATTTAAGGCGTCACTTGGGGCTCTGGAAACTGGTTTTTTGAAACTTTGTAGATTAAATAAAGTGATTAATTAATACAGTAGTTGTACATTACGTCTTGTGAAATCAGGGCTAGTGTACAGCTGCTCTGTCGACTCTGAAATTCTTCAAACTTAAACTGTTGATGCCTGTTTTGTTTAGTTTTTTCCTCTTTTTTCAGCCATTCTTGCACAATGAAGTAAAAACAGCAGATTTGTTTTCCCTTTTTCCAGTGGACCATAAATGCTTTGTTCCTGTCTGCCTGTTAAAATCACTATTTTGTTTCTCAATCAGTAATTCCCTCTTATTTGTATTTAGTGCTGTTACTCTTACTTGAACTACAGACAGGTCGAGTTAATTTATCAGGGTAATTCCAAATCAAATCAAATGTCCCGAATGAAACTTTGGAAACATTACTGTGATTGACTAAATCTTCAAGGAGCCATTACATAGTAAACGATGTCTGTCTTGGACCTCAAGAGGTAACACTATCACAGTCAATATAGATTATCTGGCTAACATTCGTCCCTGCTGGGGGTGATTTCACCTGTGTGAAGTTCTGCTGCATTTGTGCAGCAGGAATGTGAACACCTTTAAACAATTTCACTTCTGTTGGCTGGACTCTCTCACAGCTCTTTATGTTTAAAGCTCTTGTCCTTAGATAGCAGTGATTCAGAAGTCCTGGCACAGAAGCATGTCTGCACAGTCAGAAAAATCACGTGACACTATCCTAAAACGTACATTTTGAACTTTAAGGATTCTTAAGATGTAATTTACCTGTTGTTGGAATTCGTAGGTTCGTCCAGAAAGAAGATTTGATGATCATACTTGTTTTGTTTTTTTTAGATCCAACAGTCGATCACTCTGTTGAGAAAATGCAACACATGTAGAAGAACTTCATTCAGCTTCAAGTGTTTTAAATCTTATTTTTCTAAAAGTACGTGAAGTTAAAATAAACTGCAAACTAGTGTTTTTCTTTTTCCTCATCTCCACGGACAAAATGTCCTTCATGCTTTTACAATAATGAAGATTTAAAACTGACGAGCTGTTAAAATGAGTGTTTAAATCTGGTTGCTGCCTGTTTACCTTTCAGTCGTCTCCACTACGACTAGAAAACCGGCTTCAGATCAGTGAAGTCTTTAACAAACTGTATTGTTAAAACTGTGATTATGTTGATGTGTATATATATATATATAAATGAGCCAAATGTTGACTTCCTGAAGATGTATATTATCTTTTTTTATGATTTCAGAGTAATTATTGGGGCCTGAAATTTACAGGAAGTGATATTATTAGTGTTGACACTTCCTCTTCTATTGGGTTTCTTTTTTTTTTACTTTACACTTGGGTAACATGATTTTGTAAAAGTGTTTCTATATTTGATTATTAAAGGCTCCGATTGTCCTTTTAGAAAAGAATTGTGGTCAAAAAGGTTTTAATTTAAGGGTTAATACAAAGACAATAAAGCTTGTATGTACACTTTGCCACTGCAGAAGCTTTGTCTTTATATCAGGCTCTTTAAATCGAGAACAGGTGTTATTTACATTGACCTGGAACCTGAGGTTTATTTTTTATATTTTATTTTTACTGACGTCAATAAATTAATCCCTTACTTTACAGGTTAAAATCTTACCTATCAACTCTGCATAATGTACCCCTCAGGTTCGGCTTCACCTCACACAGAACAAATGTTGAAAAAAAAATATTACAAACTAAAACTAATGTGTAATAATAATAATAATAATGTTATGCATTTACAAAATATGTTGTCGAGCACTGGATACGCTGAATTTAGTTCAGGGAAAATCTCCAAGACTGTCAGTTATAACATGTTGGAGAAATATTGCAGATTTTTCTGTGAGACTACTTCCAGCAGCGTTTACTTGAAAGTGATGGATACCCTATGTATTTTCTAAGAACTGCTGTGGCACTGAGTTTTAGCATTTTAATATTTCATGGTGGAAGGGATGATGGTTTCACTTGACTACAAAGAAAAGCAACTGAATGTTCCCTTCACTGATCAAAATACTGGTAACACTGAAATTTATAAGTTGCTTTTATGTGTACATGTTGAGAGTTTTTATAATATTTTTCTTACCTTCAAACTCGCTGAATGAAAAATCATTTTGGGCGTTTTCATCCTTTTATGAACATCGAGACTCCATCTAGAATCAGAGGATATGATATGAACACAGCTTTAGAAACAGCAAAGCAGCCTGTAGTGGTACATTAAGTACAAGTTCTACTGTAGTGTGAAAATACTGCATCATGTAAAAGGTTCAGGATTCAGATATTAAAGTTAGTGCTACTATTCAAGTAGTAGTTCACTGAACGACACAGTAAATACTGTTAAGATAACAGTAATTCAGTTAAGTAGTAATATTGCAGTTGTGTTTGGAATTAGCTTTAAGTGGATCTACATCTGGGTTTACATCACAGCAAGCTAGAAAGATAAACAGTTTATTTAAAGCTACAGATGCAATGTTTGATTATTTTCTTTAGAAATTACATATATTGGGTTATAACTGATGCATCATCTTGTTCTTGTTCAATGATGGAGCTTATTTGTTTTACTTTTTACACTATTTTGATTTGTTAAATCAAATATTTAGAATTTGAAGTACTGTATGTATTGCTAAGTAACTTGTGAATATCATATTCCTAAATGATTATACAGTTTGTGTTTCAGTTATTAATCACAATCCAAACTCAACTATAGCTATATAATAGCATAAATGTAATAGTAAAAGTATATTTGCTTCTGAAATGTAGTAAAGTCAAAGTATAAAGTAGCAAAAAATGTAAATACTCAAGTAGGAATTCTTCAAAAGAGTACTACATAAGTGTACTTTGATACTTTGCACCACTAAGCTCTGACATTATTAATACTAAAAAAAAAAAAATATATATATATATATATATATATATATATATATATATATATATATATATATATATATATATATATATATATATAAATTAAAAAACAGCAAACATCGATATTATACATCCAAATCTCTAAGATTTTTCTGTTTAATTAACTCATTGAACAAAATTTGTTGCTGGTTTTAAATTCATGAGATTTAGTGACACACAGGATATCACCAGCATCACCAGTCCACATATAGTTACATCTATGAATACACATAGATGTAATTAATCTTTATGAATGTACATTTGGTTTACAACATGTGTGAGTGATTTACCTGCAAAGACCAGACAGACTTTAAATCCAGTGAGTCCTTCGCTGTGTTTTTCCCCTACAAACACAGGAAAGATGGAGACACATAAGTGGCTGAGTTAAGGAGGATAAACAGCAGGTGTTGCACTCTGTTTTTTTCCACCTGTCTCACCTTCCCTCTGCAAAAACAGCATCATGTTCCAGGAAGTGAAGAAGTGGGCCTGGTGCTGATTAAAAACCTCCAACCCACATGTCTGCCTGCCCTCTTCACCTGTCCACATCCTGCTGACCGCTGTGACCCTCTTTCATCGTGTCTCAACTTCAGTTTTTTTAATCTCTCTATTGGTTCTAGCTGGATTAAAGTGCTGAGCAGGGGATGAGGAGGGATGGATGCTTGTGTCTGCCCTGTAAATGAAGAGCTGTGGTGAGTGGAGGAGCAAATCCATCTTTTATGGATCTCCCTCTGCGACAGGCAGGGATTAGCTGGTCAAAACAGAGAGGCAGGCAAAGCAGGGAAACACAGGAAATCATCTATAGCCTTTGGCCTGGGTTCAAATTCTGCTCTGAGGAGTGTTGTTGTTCAAATGCACAGACACAGACAGACCACTGACGTAGGACAATAAAACCAACCTCATCTATTCTGCAGCATCATGAAAAGAAAAACATGCAGTAACGACTGTAAACTTCATTTGCATAAAAAGGACCGATACCACTTTCATCCCTGGCTCTAAGAAAAGCAGCCTACCAGCAGCTCTAAAGCTAATTATTTCCCGTTTGATTCATCTGTCCAAAAGCTCAAGTGTCAGAACTACAATTTGTGGATTACTCGCTGAATTGCTTCATGGAGGTAACTTTCCGGAGCCTCTGCTGTTTGTCTGGCCACTGATCAGAGCCAAGAAATAGACCCGTGTACCGTAAAAGTGGGTTCTAGATGTGCCGATAAGTGGATTTTGTCAGCTTAGTGTTTCCAGTCTTTGTGTTAAGCTAAACGAACCATATCATACCCTCCTAAAAGCCGAGAGCACTCTCCCAACATCCAAGACACATAAAATGACCGGCTGAACAAGGCCGTGTCTGTTCGCTGCAGTTAGCCAGCGACAACAACGACTTGACTTCAGCTTGAAGAGAAGCTAAATGAACTGATTACACTTAGCTTAGATGTTCTGTAAATGTTGTTTTAAGCAAATGTCCCTTTAAACACTGCATTTGTTGTAAGGTTTTTCTCTTTGTTTGGCTGTGTGTGTGCACTCTATGAGTTTTTCCTTTTTACTTTAAACCAAACTGACGTTTCGCTTCCAGAGAAAGAAAAGTTATTTCAAACAATACTGTAAGAAAAAAACCCACTAGATCTGCAAATGTCCAACAAAGGCTTTGGATGACAAAACAGTGCTGCTGAGTGAGTGAATAATGTCCTTTTATTTGCCATGTTTACGTCTCTGCATGTAGTTTAAAGGTTAAAGAAATGGCTCTGCACACACACACACACACACACACACACACACACACACACACACACACACACACACACACACACACACACACACACACACACACTGCATGTCTGATCAGTGCGCTGAACAAAAATGAACATGTTCAACTTACAGATCTGCAAATATTCAACATATAAAGTAAAGTAACGTTGTGTAAAGTTACACAAAAAAAGGACAAGAGTTATGTTTTTGGAGTAACTACACTGATCTAAGTGATCTGAAGTTCCTTCTCCTGCTGAAACAATCTGGCAAACAACCTCCACTTTAAACCATTTTACCACTGGGTTGTTGTAAGAACTAAACAAACCAGACAAAACATAAACTAGTGAGTTGTAGAAATATTGGAAGATGGATTTTGTTGGCTCAGGTCTAGATGTTTCCCTCAATTTCCAACATTTCTGCAAAGTGAAATAGTTGAAACTTCATATTTCTTGTCCAAACTTAAGATTGATGGAAATCTCACCACCCAGAAACTGAAAGACTCACCTGATCAATCTGAACAAAAACGTCCAAGTGGTCGTGATGAGGAAACAGCCCCAGAGCCTCATGAGTCATGTTGGACATGTTGTGCAGCTGTTTTACATGATGACATTTCCCATGACACCACGCACACCTGTAGGAAGTATGACAGAAAGGAAACAACAGGAGGTTCACACATTTACACATGTCCAAATGAAAGACGGACAAATTAATGACAAAGTAGCTGAACAGCAACATCAAATCAAGAGCAGACTTCAACAACACACTGACAGCAGAATTCATTCACTTTCAGCAGCTCCCACGTGTGGATGCACGACATGTGCTCACTGGGCTCGGCGTCCTCTTTGAAGACGGCTCTGCACGATCCTTTGATCAATCAAACTAGGTCTGATGTCCAGACCATAAAAATATGTCCAACTGTCCTTATTACTACTTAACAGCAGTACACAAGTGCTGAAGTGCACGTGGAATCGATGTGGCGATTTGTCCCGTTTGTCGAGTGTGTGTTGGGTCAAGTTCACGGTCAAACCCATAAAAAGTGTGTGGGCCCGCTAATGAGACCTCCTAGGGAACGCTACAGTTTCCAGTGTCATTTTCTACTCTCATGCTGCTACACTTCCCTGTGTTAGACGAACATTTGAACGCAGATACGGCCTGAAGAAAATGAGTCATGTGCTTTTTATTTACTGTCACCCACCCAACGTGGTGGTTTGTCCCTTTAACCGCTGGTAACCACATTCCAAGTGTTTGTGGCCCTAGGAAAACTCTGGATTGGTCCAACATGTCTGGTCTTCAGTATAATAAAAAGGAAAGGAGTATATATACACACACAGAGAGTCTGAAACAATTTGAATGTCTATAGAGGGAAAAATAAAAAAAACAGAGGAAAATGTGATACAGACTAAACTGAGGTGACACTAAAACCAAAAGTGCACGAACAAAAAGACGAAGGCTACGTTCCAATTACGAGCCTTGCAGCATAATGTCCGTCTGTGCCATGACCACAAGTGCCCAAAACATTAGAACCACCACTCAATGTAATACACTTACGTGCAACACAACCAACAGTGACCTCAGTAATAAACACATAGTTAAATTATCACAAAACAGTGATTATAATCCTTTAAAGGCAGAATTCATAGCAGAGCTGCTGTATTGTATTGGACTGTATTATTCTCCACTTTGGGATCAATGGAGGCTCCACCTCACGACTGTCATTGGGTTCATGTCACGATGGGTCAGAACTGTTTTAGTGGCAGAGGGACCAACACAATACGAACCACATGGTTTTAATGTTGGCTGAGCAAAACCAAAAACCCTGACAGGAGAACGTAGCAAAAACAGCTCAGCCTTAAAGCATACGATCTACCTCAGCACTTCATAATTCACACTTTACTTATAGAATAGAAGCTAAAACAGGTGGCATTCAAGCTACATCTTGAGGCAATACTTGTTCACAGAAAACTGTTTCACGGAATACATGAGTTAAGAGTTTATCCGACTCTGCGCTGGCATCGCCGAGAGCGAATGCGCCATGGTCAACTCAGTTGTCCAGCCTGTCTTTTATCACAGCCCAGCGAACGTGGCAACGTTTCAAACGGAGCATGTGCTTGCTTGATTAAAACCAAACACCCACCCTGAGTCCGCCTCTTTGAATGCTGGGAAGGCACAAAGGGGTCAGAGCGCACTGACGCGGTGTGGCCACAAGGGGGACGAGCTGGGCCAGAGTGGAGTAATGTTTGTATCTGCAGGTGTTTAAACTAAAACAAACACTTTAAAACATGTTTCTGTCCCTTTTTTGTATTTTATCTACTTTATATAATTCTGTGATATATCGCTAATCTGCATTTCTCTTTAATAGTGATATATATTTCTGTTACAGGGTGAACAAAGGGCTACATTAGTGTTAACCTTCCAAGACCAACATCTTGACTGTATCCACATGTAAACAAGCAATCACTCAGGATACTCAAGCATGTCATATCTCAATGCAGCACACTCACAGCTTCACTATCAATGGTGCAGATAAGCTGCTGTATGACATCTGCCTTATGTTGATACAAGCAGACACACCAGGGTATGTGAAGCCATTATCCCAACTGAAATAAAAGAACCTTAGTTACAGTATATTTGGGATATACATGTGTTTACAGTGGAGCATTTTCCAACTAAGAAACACAACCTTAAGTCCTTTAGAAATCCAGTGAACAGTTAAGACCTACATACTTTCTGTGGTCCACAATAAATATTAGTTATTTTTAATCAGGACATGCACAAAGAAACAAGTATGAAGACGTAAACACATTTACTAGAACAAATAAAAAGGCCAAGATTTTAATTTAATTTATACATCATGCAAGTACTGTGGATTAGTACTGTTCTAAGTAAAATATATGTACCTAAGAATATATTTTCAGGTAAATTATAATTAACTGCACTTTAGAGTAAATGCACTTTAATTCACTACATTTATCTGACAGCTAGAACCACAATTTATAGTAATACAGTAATTATGAAATGTGACTTTTCATTAAAAAGCTTAAAGTAAGCACCTAACCATCTTATTACAGTAAAAAGCTACTTACAATGTAAATATTGATGATGACAGTTTATAACTATTCCAAGTATAGTTTGATAACAGCTGTAGTTTTAAGGTAAAGTTTTATTTCAGTCCTTGTTCTTGGCGACCGGAAATGACGTCACCCTAAAATAATAAAGTGTATTAAAGTTTTAATTTTATTTTAAAGGAAAACGCGAAGGTAATGTGCACATAACTATAGATAATACCTCTGTAGACAAACAGACATTATTAAAACCTTTTCCTTGAATCATGAATGTGACATGGACTTAGCCTGTTAGCAGACGTTAGCTTCCTGTGTTTCTACTTCGGGTTAATTAAGGTTAATTAGCTTCTCTCACCGCCTCCTCAGCTCGTCTCTCTCTCTCTCTTCTTTCTCCTTCGACGTCTTTTTATTCACTGGAGAATCAAAACGTCACGTAGAACGTAGAACAGCAGAGGTTGACCCACCTCAGGTAGACACAGCACACACCTGGTGGGTGTTTGATTAGTGTCACTTGTCATCCTCGCCGGGTGGAGCAATTAAGCTCAGTCAATTAATTAATGAAAACAGCTCATATAGCACTAAATCACGAAAAGGAAAGTTTCATTAATATATCAGATATAATAATATAATAATTATAATAATATACAGGAACCAACAATATCTTTTGGCTCCAGTTCTGTCATATTTACCTGTGAAACTCTGTTAATTTCAGTTTCATTTTAAGCAAACTGAGTGTTACTCTTCAGTGACGTCATGTTGTGAAACATAAAAACATATAGATACTTAAACTATAATGATTATGAACTAAGTAGCTCATACTAGCTCGTCTTTTAGTGAGCAGAGATCAAAAAGGAAGCACAAACACACTTTGCTTACATTTCGCTTTTCTCTAAAAATGTCCAACTGCCAGAGAAACGCACAACTCAGCTCTATCCGGTTCATCGAGTTTCACTTTCCTGTATTTTAATGTGTTAAAAAAAAAAACAAAGAGAAAACAAATGTGTGAAGATGAGGTGAAAAGAAACTTTCACATAATTCAGTTTTTAAAGTTACAGACAACTGAACATGAAAATCAAAACAGGACGTCGTCTCTGTTACATATCAGCAGGAATTATTGTACTTTAATTTAGTTTAATTCCACATGTTATTTGTTGAATTTTACAATAAATGTCACGATCTGCTTGTCCTGGGGATAACTAGTCTAGTTCTTCACTGTGCAGGTCATGTTGGGGTGACATGTGCTGTTTGAGAGAACGCACTGAAAAAGACCTATTTTCTCATTCACCTGGACGGAGATCAGAGACCCTGACGGAGGAGGGCTTCATCCTGAAGGGGTTTAATGGGAGCCGCATGTCAGAGCCCTGTACATTAACAGCACGGAGACGAACTGTCGGCCAACAGTGGTACAGACTTTTAGGGAGACGCTTCAAGGAGACGTTCAACGTCACCAGATGGACGCTGAGGTTTTGGAGCATCGACAGCCGAACACATGTTGCTCTGCTGTACGTGCACAGGATGCAGGAATCTGGTGGTACAATATACATAAATCCTCAGGAGACCGACTTGCAGGCAGGTCCATCTATCATGGTTGGCACAGGAACTGTGGGTCTGTGGGTGGATATTTTACATAGATTGATGCATAGAATGTGATGGGGGGGGGGGGGGGGGTTATTGCAAGTCTTTCTGGGAAACAAACCACCGGTGCGTGGCAGGTTACATGAGACTACAGACTCTTTTTTTTCTTTCTCTGTTTCAGCCACAGGTTGCTCACCCTCCATACACCACCCATCACCTGTTTCTCGGGACCTCAGTGTCCTACATGTGGCTGTCCTCTGGGGCTGTGCACTGTGGGGTGGGGGTGGGGGTGGGGGTGGTGGCTGATGATGTTTGCGCAGCTTGCTCAATTCCTGAGCAGGGTGGACAGTTTACACAAGCTGCTCAACTTCTCTCAGTCTACTTCTTTATTAATGTCCATTCATTTTCCGCTTGGGTCAAAGTCCAGGCCGTGGTGGGGTGGAGGCGAAGATGGAACATGGAGGGGACGTTTAATGGGTTTAATGGACGTTCAGCACTGATGGGTACTTGTAGGACGGTGATCTCAGTGATTCCAGCCAGTGTAATCAGATTGAAGGTGCTAAAACATGTGTTTTATGCCTCCACTTGACTAAAAGTGATTTTACGAGAGTGAACTTGATCTGAAAACTCCTCAGAGATCTGGAGATGTGTAAATCAGACAAAGAATAGTTTAAACCTAACTTACCTGCTCGTATTAAACTTTTCAGGTTGGCAGCTCCACATGACAACAAATATTAGTTTTAGTTGAAGGCTCAGTCAGTAAACTGTAAACCTCATGCTATAAACCTAGTGTTTATAATTACACACACACACTGTGCAGAGAGAGGAGTTCACAGTAGCACAGCTTCAACTGAGAACAGATGGTGAATGCAGAGTTTCAGTTTGTAGGAATCTGACAGAAGACACGCGAGTGATTTAAACTGTGATGAGCAGCAACTGCAAAAACATAAAACTTTTAAATTAGAGCTTAAATTAAATTGAATAGTAGATTTTAAATTGAACAGTTAAAAAAATCATCTTGAATTTTGTATAAATGACATATTACAGTGAATTAGAGACATAAAAATGTGTTAAGACAAGAATAAAGACCAACAATATTTGACCCCTGCTGCTAGTCTGCTGCTGCTGCTCGGCCTCCTCCACCTACCTGCTGCTCCGCTGGAGGAATTTCCCCACACCACACGCTCATCCTGCAGCGCTGCTCTCTGTGAAATCTGTAACACTCATCTCTTCTACCTGCTCTGCTGTTTTGCTCTCTCACCTACCTATAGTAGTTGTCTGTCCCAGCTCCTCTCCGCCCGAACCACTGCTCTGACGCCTCCATCTAACATCACCTGACTTACGCCGTCTGCACGTCTTTGGGTAACTGAAACGTTAAACCTGTGAAAAGAGAAACTGCCACAAACATGACGGTTAAGTAGAAACTAGTCCTGTAGTCCTGTCTAGTCTGATAGAGGATGTCTGCCAGTGGTTTAGAGAAAGTAATTCTGCACACATTGTGTCTATGAACAGCTCAAACACTGGTGGACATGTTTGATGGAGGCAGAAACAGGTTCTGAGTGCATCAGTTCATCGTTCTGCAGCTTCTCCTCTGGCAGCAGGATGAGACACGAGTAGACAGATTTGTCAACATGCTCCCGTTATGTGTCTCCACCACAATTCTCAGGCCTCATGAATGAGTAAAACTCGCAGCAACACATAATCGGCACAATCACCATCCCAGGGAACAGATGCCATCGCTGCCACAGCTCATTACTTTTGGAGCGTTTGCATGGATGCTGATGGGGTTTCTCAGGAAACTACAGCCAAGTGCTAATTAATCTGCGCTAACCCCGAGGACCCCGCGCAGTCCCACTGAAAACAGGCAGGAACAGAGAATATTAAAGCATTTTTCTACATTAATTACCACACAAATGAGTTCCAGTTAACTGGGGGCAATAAACTCCTCAGCTGCGACGCCAGTGTGAATGATGAGCGGCTGCAGAACATTTAGTGCCTGTTTGAGTGTTTCTAAACACAACATCCTGCTGAACGGAGACTCTGGTAATAACTTGTCATGCTAACTTTATTCTACCCCACACAGTCACACAGCGGTGGGTGTGAAGAAGCAGAAAAGGAAAACACAAACACCACCTCCTCTGTGAATGCCTCTGGTACACAAGCTCAAATGGACTCGTGACATTTTCATCTTTTACGTCCCACTTAAATAAGAAATGTAATAACAGCGACCGGAGGTGCACGGCAAGCAAAGTAATGATGTGTTAACAGGAAGCACGTTTTGGTATTTCATGTACCAGGTTATCTGTAGGCGGTGGCGGCGGATGGTGGGCGTACAAAGTGCAGAGCACGTGGTTAGATTTAGCTGATAAAAACACCTTGGAAAGGTTAGTGAAGTGTTGTGGTGGTGCTGGTTTGAATATTGAACAAGCACATTTGTCTTCGTGGAACCTAAGCACGCGACCAGTGCCACGTGTAGCTATTAGATCCATCTTGATGCCAACGCTTTCAGTCACCGTCCTATGACTGAAGCTTTCAGCAAAGAGAAGAAGTCCTCGGGTGGTGTCCATCTCTCCCTCTCTGTATAATCTGGACTTTGGGTCAGTGTGATCTCTCAACTGATGCTTTAAAATCTTATTAGAGTTAAATTTTCATTTGACTTTTAAAGTTGCTGTTGCCAAACAAACCAGGACTGAAACTATTTTACATGAATCCTTTAAACATTCAATTGTATTCATAAAAAATTGCTTTACTGAGCCCACATAAAAGGCTTGAAAGAAATCCAGAACATGACATAAAACCCGTGTGGTGTCCAGGGGCAGATGTGTTAACCGGTGAAAAATGGATGGTGACTCCCTCCACCCCCGTGCTCTCTGCCCCTCACACAAATATCCATTGTCTCACTGTCCCCTGCACTCTTGCATCAGTATTTTTCCAGAAATCACGCATTGTTCGACCTGGCCAAACACTGCTGGAGGGTGTTTTTTGTGTGTCTATGTGAATGTGTGCTGCACGGTGGGAAAAGGGGGCGGGGGTGTGTGTGTTGTGTGGTTTTGTTAAAGCCCTGAAACTCCCTCATGGAGACCAGTTGTCACCTCACTGTGTGTTTCTGCCTTCTGAAACTCAGGAAATGAGACAGTGACTGAGAAAATGCCCCCAAAGCGATAAGACAGCCACCATCACACAGGTGAAGAGTAAAGACTGAACTGTGAAACCCTGAAGAACTCGTCCTGCCTCCAAAAACAACCCAAAATAACCTGTGTATTCAACTATTCTGAATTTTCTTGGCTCCGCTTCAAAAGCAACAATACCAGACCTTTACTAAAAATATGTGGGAATAAGACCAAAGAAAACAAGCTGATTATATCAGTGGCTCTTGTTGTGGCTCTGAAGGCTGGTTTCATAAAAACACACGGACTGAAAACACAAGGTGCAGCTTCACCACACAATTAGCAGCGCTGACGGCCCAGGTGCTGCTTTGCAAGTGACAATAATAACTGCTGTTTGGGAAAGGAGTGTTTTCAGGTATCTGGTCCAGCTGCACTGTTGTTAAAACGTAGAATAAAGGAGGAATTCAGTGTCTTTCACAACACAAATCAGCTTCTCTAGATGATTCCTGCAGGTAAATTCACATGAAACCAAAAACAAAAGAGGAGAGAGAGGAAGAGGAGGAGAAGTAGTAGTTGGATAGAACAAATTTAAAGGTTAACACTCTATAAATCAGCATCAGCACAAGTGAAGAGTGGAAAATGTTGCTGTGTCACATAAATCTACACAGTGAGTCACCGCCGGCATTTTATGAACGGCAGCTGGTGACTCAAAGGTGGAGGGCTGATTTCTTGCCTCTGTGGAAAATGACCCAGTAGCTGATGAGCTTTGACCGTCTGCATCAGAGGATGAGGAGTCGACCACGAACACACAAGTCTGTGATAAGAGGGAAACATGTTCAACCACACTCGCTCGTACTTTCCCGTTTCACATAAGAATCCATTTGAAAGGAACGTGTTTGTTTTCATGAACTCGACAGTAAACACTCGAACGTACAGTGACGCTGAAAGTCGATACGCTTTGAAGTAAAACACCATGTTCGAGTGTCCAGCCTGTTATTATCCAATAAAAACTGTGGGAGAGGACGAGTGTTTTCCACTGCGTCCAGATCAGCAGGGCTTAAAGTTGCTGAGCTGTCTGATGTCCCCCCACTAACCGCTTCCCGAGTGATGGAGACGGAAAACATCTTCGGTTCAAGATGCCTGAAGGGAAGTCGGCAGTAAAGGACTCTAAAGGAAATATCAATGCTACTTTATAGAGGGATTAAATGTTCCTTTAAACTCGAGGGAAGGGGTTCAGTGATGTGGAGGAAAGTTTTCATGTATAAATGTATGGATATATATTTAAACAAGACCATTAGGATTTACATTAAAACATTATTAAATATATGTGGGAAAATAACATTTTGGTGTAATTTAATAATCAGTAATTTGCCTGACTTGACCCTTAAACAGCAACTTGGTGACAAACAAACTAAATTACCTTTAACTAAAAGTGGTGTTAACATTAGTTACTACAGTTCCTAAACACTTAAGAATCAAATCTGATAGTTGTACATTGGAAATTATTTTTAATCATGAAAGGAAACTTCGGTATCTTATCTTAAATCACCACCACTCAGCTCGATGTTGCATTTAATACTCTTTATTCATTATTTCCTCTTCAAACACATTTTCCTGATGTACATGTACATTTCCATTCAAAGGAAAAACTTAAGTGAGGTAAAAGTGCTGAAAAATGAAATAGTATAATGGTTGTAACCATCAAAGTCATTGTCACAATCACAAAGCTGACAAAAAAGCTCCTTTGCATTAACTATTTCAAAAAAATATATATAGTGCGACAAATTTCATATTTTTCCCCACTTTTTAAACTTGTATATCCACACGTATCCTTCCATACACACATGCAAACAAGCACACACACCTCCACGCTTTAACGTAAACACAAATCTGCTGCAAATAGAAGAAAAAAAAAATTCACAACTCATATAGAAACTGCAGGAGAGCTCAAACAAGGCCTCCGTCACATTCCTATGGTGTAAGACTTGCACTTTAGACAAGCGTAACCACTACATATCTAATCCACGGCTTTCTCTGCACCCCCTCCAGCAAAGAATACATTTACAGGTGTTATTAAAAACACTCTGTACTAATAAACAAAGGCTCAACAGAGAGGTGAGTGAGAGAAGCAACAGGATGAATAACAGTGACATGTTTACAGCAGAAAGAAAAGTGGGGGCCAAAAAAACAAAACAAAAAAGGCAAAATACACTTCATCTCTCTTTTCTTTTCCACGTCGTCCTTCACAAAAAGTTCATACATTGACATACATCAATCCTGACGAAGGAAGTGATTCAGCATGAGGCCTGCAGCACCTCGCTGGCACGTAGCGGCGAAGGTAAAGCTCTTAACAGGCGCACGTCAGGAAAAAACAAAGCTACAATAACCGTAAACACGTGAAGTTCGGGTGGACACGAACCAAACGCAGAGGATTCACGCTCCAGGCTGCGTCGTCATCAACTGTCTAGAAAACACAAGGAGATGGTTGCTGCATTTTCTTTGACCTCGCTTGCTAAAATCAGCCGCAAGCGAGGTCAACAAGAAGAGGACCAGGAGGAGACCGGTCCTCACCACGAGCTGCAGACTTCACCCTGCAACAGGGAGCTGCAGCAGAACCAAGCTACTGGTTTTCAACGTGGCTCCAGGCTCTGATAAACTAATTTATCACCACTCAAAAAGATGATTAAAGTGGGGAATGACCAAAGATCATCTGAGGGTTAGGATCATAGTGACAAATCCAGATGGCACTAATCTACGAGAGGACGACTCAGTGAGTGGTGATGAGGTCTCAGAGAGAATGGATGCACAGATCAAACCCAGTGCTGCGGTCAGGCCTGAACAAGCTGAAATCTGCTGGTGACCACCGTCAGACATGATCTACGCTGATAAGAAGCTGTAGTTTGAGTAAGAAGAGGAGTTACAATCAGTACAGAGGGAGGAAAAGACACAAAATGATGAGCATCAGGAGGGGACGTCTCCGTGTCAAGAGCAGATTGAACCCTTCACCCTCCTGAAACAGAAAAGGGACAAAACAAAGCCCTCAAAAACACACTATGTCCCTGAGAACCAGCTCAACTCCCTCACAAATGTCAGCATTAGCTTATTCACATTCCTCTCAGGTGGCTGGGTTTGGAGTACAACAAGGCTTATTCAAAGTGCTTCTGTCTGTACGGTGTCTGCTGGGTGACCTCCAGCGACTGTGCCACAGTACGGCTCGTCAGTGCACTTCAGGTATTGCTTTGGTTTGGATCGGGACAGAACTGTCAGCGTAGGACGTTCTGCCCGGCTGCTTCAGAGCAGGCGGTCCAAGTACAGAACGTCCGTTTAGAAGAATCTGAATCGATCAACAGTTGGATTACACAAAAGGCTTTGAGGCAGGACTGAAATCAACATGGCTGCCAGTGACGATAGGGATCAAACTTGCAATAAAGGCAAGAGGGGAGTAAAAATGGTTAACAAGACTGTGGCAGGAATGACTAGACAGACAACAGTACGGTTTGGGACAGAAACTAAAAGAAAGAAAACAAAAGGGAAAAAATAAAACAAAAACTAACAACTCAACAAAATCATAATTATTATAGGATCTATAACAACGATGCCAGTCTTGTATCAACTAAGTTTTACAGGGTTTAAAGGGACAGAAAAACTACTGTTGCCAACCCTTTCCCTCCTGATCACCATTAAAAAAAAACCTTTAAAAAAACTACAGTACTCTCCAAAAGGCACTTGAGCGCTTGAGTTGCTGGTTGTAAAGAAGGCTTTGGTCCAGAGTGAGAAACTGTGGCACTTCATCTGTTGTTGTTATAGACTATGGCAGCTCCCAAACTGAAGCTCAGCAGCGGAGCCAGCACACGGCCGGACTCCTGGGTGGCACCGACAGAGGAGGCCGAGCCGACCTTCCTCCGACTCTTCACCAGCCGGCATGGAGCTGTGAGCGAGCCAGATAAGAGCAGATCCTGGTTATCTGGTATAAACATGAGCTGCAGTGAGACGAGAAGCAGCAGCAGCAGCAGCAGCAGCAGCGATGCAGTGAGCAGGAATAAGGCAGGGTTTCTGAGGAACTGGGGGGCGTGACTAACGCACAGCAGCTGCCACTTGAATAATAAGTTTAAGAGCAACTTTTCTGTGTTGATGTGAGGAAAGGGACGAGGGGAGGTGACAGGTTGAAGTCACAGTTTAGCCCATCTGCTACCAATACCACACTGCAAATGCTTCAAATTAACAGCTAATAATATGCTTGGCTCTAAATAGAAGTTCATTCTGTTTGGGGAGGGAGGTAACTGCTGGCTCACGTCAGTTGTAGCTTCCACGATAAGTCAAAATCCGAAAGGGGAGTGGTATCCCTCTGGCAGACATGCTGGCAATTCTCTGAACATACCACTCGCACTCCCTGATGTCTGTCCTCTCATGACCACAAAAGGGGTTCAAACACTGCACAGTCCACAGTCAACTGGAAAGGAGAGGACAGGAAGTGATTCAGCAGCACATGTAAGGTGTCAGGACTGCTGCTGGTGCTGCTTCTCAGGCACCCATCCCCAGTTCCCTGCCGATGGTACCTCCTCCAGGAATTAAAAAAAAGGGAGAAAGAGAACGAGGATAATTATAGACGGCCTGTAGTTTGAGAGCTGCGTCAGGGGAGGATCCCATTTCAGGGCTGCTGTCGAGCCTGCAATGGTTGTGAGGGACGACCCTGCAGACTCGCCATGCGCTGCTCCTTTTAAGGGAAGGGACATCCAGTCAGCCTGCCACTCCAGGACTCCCAGCAACGAGGCCAGGTCCACTCTGTCCTGTCAGTCTGCCACAGTAGTCAGAGTGGTGTGACGTCTGGAGGTCACTAGAGGCTTAGGAAGTGACTAAAAACAGGGAAAAAGAAACTCCTCAGACAACAAGGAGCCCATCTAACTGAGACTTCCACTGTTCGCTGGTGTCGACTGAGAAGTACAGGGCTGAGTAAACCGGGCACAGGTGGAGGAGGGGAACTCGTCCTACACTGAAATTTAGTGAAAAATAAAAATACACACATCTTCTCTTGCATTATTTACAAATCAGAGGCACTGCCGGCATATAATGGAGAGCACAAATGTCTCTAAGAGACATTTACATTTCAAAATGATTAAAACAAACTGACTCCTCGCCTCCTCGTCATTTCTGATGTGACCCCAAACTTATTAGTGTACCACCTTTCTTCCCTCCCCAGTGACAAATGTTTCCACACCGGTGCTCTGCTTTTTTTTGGGCCGTCACCTATTATTTTACCCCTTTCCCAATAATACAAATTTTCAGTATTTTTTGCTTTTTTTCTGCCTTTTCACGTTTTTCTTAATCATAGGAGAAAATCAAATTTGAGGCTATAACATTTTCTTATTCCTTCTTCTTAAACAAATAGCCCATATCTAATTATTGGGGGGGTAAACCTGGAGGATAAGGCACAAAACACAACTCCATTAAGAATAAGGTTGATTAATAGGGAAAACAACCAAACATGATGAGGGGGGGGGGAAAAAAAAATCTAAATAACACTTAAAAATATCACTTTCTATTCAATGACCTAGACACCTCTGTAGATAAGGAATGAGAAAGGATTCCAAAAAACAAAGCAAAACACTTGTCCACTTAAATATAATTGTGCCTTGAGAGGAACTTTGCATTTATTGCCTCTTATATTCTTTTTTTTTTGGCAGTTTTTTTTTTTTTTTATTCCTTTTCTCTTCTCAAAAGCAGCAGCAGTGGTGCCCTCTTGTACATCCTTCCACTTGTTTGCGTTATCAGTTACATGGCAGCCATGTTGGAATGTTCTGGTTGGCCACATAGTAGTTGCTGAAGTTGTGGTCTCGGACATATGGCGCCGGCTGGTAGTAGCAGGTGACGCAGGATGCATCGGGGATGGCGTTCTGCTCCGCCAACACTCGGAAGGCCATCAGCGAGATGAGGTGGAGGGTCTGCCGGCGCTCGTGGCCCATGAGGCACACGGTGCTCTCGTTGACCACTCGCCGCAGGATCATGAGGTAGTCGTACTTGCTCTTCTCCTCGCCTATAAAGTGGCTCTGGAGGTAGGCCTCCACTTTACGCTGCTGCTCTCCGATGTCGGGGAAGTCAATGAAGAAGCGTGAACACATGTACCGCTCCAGTCCCTTGAACTCCTCCTCGCTGGCAGGCCGGAAGTCCCGCACCAGCAGATTGCAGTATTTCAGCAGGCCGCCACCTCGGATCTCCTCGGGCCGCTTGGTGGCGATGAGCTTATTCCGCAGGTGGCTCAGGGCCATACTGAAGTCTCCGTACATGCTCTCACCGCACACGGTCGGGTGAAAGGTCTGTGACATGGGCGTCTGTGCCAGCTCGTAGAAGGAAAGCATGGAGTCCAGTAAAATCTGAAAGGAGTCCACACTGAACTCAAACTGCCGACGTATCGAGTCCACAAACTTCAGCTCCACATTGCGGCCATTGTTGTTGGAGAGGGAGATGAGGCTCCAGCGGTCCTGCTCTGTGTTGACCTTGACCAGCTTCTGGACGTAAGCCTCTTTGAGAGTCATGGATGTAATTTTCTCTTTGTTCACACCCTCTGGTAGAAAGTCCAGCAGGGTACCGAGCACCACATCCTTAATGAGCCTGAACTCTGCCTCATGTGGCAGGTCCACCCTGAAGATGACGTCCAGATCCTTGTAGCTCCAGCCGATATCCTGAACCAGCACATGGCTGGCTGTGGAGCCATTGAGCCGCACGTCCTTTACTTTGATGCCACTTGACTCCAAGCGGGAGCGTACCCGTGCCACAATGTCTTTCAGTCGCACCTCTAAGGTAGGAAAGTTCCCCCGTCCATGAACAGGCACAGCCTCTGTCAGGACTTCATCAAGCCGGCTCACTTGTTCCCAGGTCAGGACACTCTTTGATTCCTCGTTATCCATCTTCTCACAAAGTTCAGATTAATTATGACTGCAGAAGAAAAAAAAAAAGAAAAAAAAGACGTTAGTTAAAAAAAAATTATAAAAGCAACCACTGTGAACCCACTTCCTCATCATCCATCAGTACAGAAAGCTAAAAGCAAGCATTTGTACAGTGGCTATGAGAGCTCTCTGCAACTTAAGATAACATGTAAACAGACATAACAGGCAAATCCAAAAAACGTAGTAGCTAAAGAAAACTTGTTTAAAGTTAATGATTTATGTGTTTGTATTTTCTGTATGTGCAGTCATTTTTGCATGCTGCCTGTGTGCTGTCCAATTTGTGACAATATATAACAACAAATGTGACAAATGTATAACTACAACTATCACAAACACCGCATTTAGTCTTAAAATGGTTCCTGCTGATTGACCCTGCAGCTCCCTCTGGTTAAACTGTATTTATTTAACTTATCTTTTTATGACTGATGAATCTCAGCATCAGTAAAATAACAAATAATAATTTAATCATTATTTAATTTAATCATTATTTAATTTAATCATTATTTAATTTAATCATTAAAAAAGCAGCATCAGGACCCGGTGAGCACGAGCGGAGCAGCACGAGACAACCTGCTCGCTGTAAAGGACAGAGCGCGCGAGGCTTCTAGAACAGCACACGCGCGAGCCTGGCTTTCAATCCAGAACCGCCGAGAGACGAACCGAACTCCGAGTACCGAGTACCGAGTACCGAGCCGGTACCGACCGTAGGAAACACGGTCCACACGCTTCAGCCAAACATCCTGACTTTATCAGTTTAACGAGACCTGGTTCCTCTGGGCTCAGTTAACCGGTTCTTCTGGGCTCAGTTAACCGGTTCCTCTGGGCTCAGTTAACCAGTTAACCGGTTCCTCTGGGCTCAGTTAACCGGTTCCTCTGGGCTCAGTTAACCGGTTCCTCTGGGCTCAGTTAACCGGTTCCTCTGGGCTCAGTTGACCGGTTCCTCTGGACTCAGTTAACCGGTTCCTCTGGGCTCAGTTAACCGGTTCCTCTGGGCTCAGTTAACCGGTTCCTCTGGGCTCAGTTAACCGGTTCGTCTGGACTCAGTTAACCGGTTCCTCTGGACTCAGTTAACCGGTTCCTCTGGACTCAGTTAACCGGTTCGTCTGGGCTCAGTTAACCGGTTCCTCTGGACTCAGTTAACCGGTTCCTCTGGACTCAGTTAACCGGTTCCTCTGGGCTCAGTTAACCGGTTCCTCTGGACTCAGTTAACCGGTTCCTCTGGACTCAGTTAACCGGTTCCTCTGGGCTCAGTTAACCGGTTCCTCTGGACTCAGTTAACCGGTTCCTCTGGGCTCAGTTAACCGGTTCCTCTGGGCTCAGTTAACCGGTTCCTCTGGGCTCAGTTAACCGGTTCCTCTGGGCTCAGTTGACCGGTTCCTCTGGACTCAGTTAACCGGTCAACTCACCCTCTGACTCCACACTAACTAGTACCATCACGCCATCTACTCCTCAGGTTCAGTCCATATGGCGACGAATCATCCACAAATTCAGCAAAGTTGCGTCAATAACTCCGGAGCGACAGCGTAAAGTGTCTAAATTAGGTTATTGTTAGTGAAAACAGGATTTTAAATATGTTTTTGACGTTTATCAAACTGAATCTATGGAGTTTAACGCGAATTAACCTAACGGTACTTTGCTAACTACGGAGTTAGCAAAGAGCTCCACGACAGACCCATCCAAATGAAGACAGAAAGGAGTACGTACATTTCCAAAAACGCGCTCTGAAGCACTCAAAGTCCGAAAAAGAAGATGTGAAGCTGGTGTTCGTGCAGACGCCTCCACATAATCCACGGCCGAGAAGGAACCACACGCCGAGCTCACAGGTCTCTGTCTGAACCGTTCCCCGCGGCGGACACGCCTGTTTTATACGGCCACAGTACGACCCGCTGACACGGATGTTCAGCCGTGTCACGACACAGTCCCTGTGTTTATACAGCGCTGCTTTCACGACTCAAAGACAACATGGATAAATTATAACTTCGTAAAGTTAAAACGAAACACTAACTTTTTAATATTTACCCCAATGTCCAGTTTCATCATCAGGAAATCACATAGTTAAAATGTTGGAGTTTGATTGTAACAATGCGCCGAGCGAAGCCTCTGATTGGTCGACGAAGTTTTGGCGTTGCCAAGTAACCAGGAGCGTCTCCAGGCAGGCGGCGTCCGGACTCAAGCTACGTCACGCTACGTCACGTTTTCATTATATTATTTAATTATGTTATTTTGTTGAACTAAATGTACATAAATATTAATAAATATTATCTTCAGGTAAACAGACACACATACTTCTATCTGAATTAACCTCCCCGTTTTTAAATAAATACAATTCTAATATTTAATCCACCTCTATTGACATCACATGAGAACAAAATACAGCTTTCAGTAGAAGCTCAAAGTTACGAGCTACTGTACATATAGATATTATATACTGTACAGCCACCAGCCACTTTATTAGTTACACCTGATCATCATCTGATTTGGTAGATCATGGACTACCTCACCAACCGTCCCCAGTACGTCCGCCTGCAGAACTGTGTCTGACACTGTGGTCTGTAGCACAGGTGCTCCACAGGGAACAGTTCTGTCTCCATTCCTCTTCACCCTGTACACCTCAGACTTCAGGTACAACTCAGAGTCCTGTCATCTTCAGAAGGTCTCTGCTGACTCTGCAGTTGTAGGATGTATTCAGGGTAGAGATGTCACAGAGTACCGTGGAGTGGTGGACAGTTTTGTTGACTGGTGTGGACTCAACCATCTGCAACTGAACATCAGTAAAACAAAGGAGCTGGTGATGGACTTCAGGAAATCTGGGAGTCCTGTCATCCCTCTCTTTATACAGGGGGAGGAGGTGGAGGTTGTAGGTTGGATGTTCTTTCTGAGGAGACTTCAACGTCTGCAGCACCATGCTGAGGATGTTCTATGAGTCTGTGGTTCCATTGTCATCTTCTATGCTGTGGTCTGCTGGGGCGGCAACATGAAGGTGTCATACACTAACAGGTTGAACGAACTGATCAGGAGGGCTGGCTCTGTTCTGGGGTGGAGCTGGACCCTCTACATGTCGTAGCTGAGAGGAGGATGCTGTCCAAACTCCTCTCAATCCTGTCTGTTTTTTGTCTGTTCTGATGGGTCTCGCTTATCTCTTATGGGGTCAAAATTTGGCATAAACAATTTCTCCAAGAAAAGCATGGATCCATTCTGCCTTGTGGTGATGGTGTAATAATGTGGGGGATATATTTTTGGCACAACGTTAGGACCAAATTAGCATCATTGAAATGCTGCAGCTTGCCAGAATATGTCCACAGTGTACTCGTTATATTCTGCTGGATGACTACTTCCAACAGAATATGGCACCATGTCACAAGGGACAAATAAAATACTTTAAATACATGTAGTTTCAGACAGTTGTACCTGGAATTCAGGTCACCAGAACATTGACTGGTATTATCAGTGTACTGTCTGAATTATGCAAAACACATGTGAACCTGTTGTGAATCAAACAAAGACTACTCACTGTGCTAATGTAGAGTACTATGTATAGATTAGGGCTGTAAAAACCTTGTGGTTTTGGAAATGGGCTAACAGGCTGTTAGAATAGCAGACGAGGCCTCTCTGCTGATGGCCTTTACAGCCTTTTCTACTAATCTCTAAGCCTGGGTGAACGCCAAAGACACAGCATGAGAAACTCTTCTCCCAATTTCCATGGAACTAAGTTCATTTTTCAGTCACTTCACCAGAACATATAAAACATCTCCTCTAAATCTCCCTTCTGTTGCACAAACACACATAATCTACATCTTCTGCTGCACTGTAGAACTCCCCTGTGATGCACTCTGGAGTTCTTCCTTCACAAAGGCAAAATTGTGTTACCCTCAATGATGCAAGGAAACCACACTAAGTATGTAAGTGTGATGATTCTTTGGAAAGTAAAACACAGGCATGCACCACAGAATCCCCCTATTACAATAAGAGCATGGTGCTTTGTAAAAGTGATTTTATTTTGAAAGAGGATGTTTGATCACAGTAGTTTAATGAGCACTGCAGAGTAGTTAAAGTCGAAAACAGTGGAACTTGACTGTGATAATGTGATAATGGTATACTCATTAGCAATAGGCACAGTGTGTGTTCTCGCAGGCTAAATTGTGTTTTTACATCCAGAAAAGACAATATTTGGCAGCAGTGTTAGCTAGAGGAGGATAAACTCTATAAAGCAGACAGTGTCTCTGTGTGTCATGGCTCCAGGACAGTTGGATTAAACAAGTCAGGAATCCAGGAAACATATTTCTGTACCTGCATATGCACTTTATACATCATTAGCCTTTGGTCGTTTCTTTGCATGGTTAGTTTTTAACATGACAACTAAAACAGGCAGACAACGCCGGGAGATTCAGACCAATTCAGTTCCTGTCAAGTCAAAATATCACAACTATAAATGTAGATACGTCAAATGAGTAGAAAGAGATTCTGCTGGTTGGCTCAGACTTGCTGTGTTTAGATAGCTGCAGCAAATACACACACATTGATAAGTAAGTCAGTGAGGAGGAGAGCTGGGGGTTACAGGAAAGAGATGTGCCTGGAGACTCAGTTTCTAGCAAAAGCACATTTTCCTTTTCTCCGTGGTGTCGGCAGTGAGAGAGCGACGAGGTGAGATGAAACCGCTGATCTGCAGTGTGGAGTTTGAGTCTTGTCAGCTGTACAGTTACGTTATTGTGTGTGTGTGCTGTAGGGGAGTTCCCGAGAGGATGGACTCTACATCATCTCAGTGTTAGTCAGCAGCAGCATGGAGAGGAAACTAGTAGACAGAGCAGGGGAATACCTCCCTTTGGTGCACATTTCTCCTCAATCAGTTGTTTCAGTCAGTCTGACCATTAATCCATCTGGGCTGATAGTACTGGCCTGTTTAAACTTCCAGTAACATAATATTATCAATATTTGTGGATAATAAATCGTGGTGCTTCAAAGTTTATGAACCCTTTAAAATTTTCTGTACTTCTACATAAATACTAACCTCAACATGATGGAATTTTAAAGTAAGCAAATTAAATACTTACATTATTATTATCATTATTGTAAAAGGAAAGAGTTTAGTAGCAGATTTATGTTTGTTTCCTGGTCCAGACAGTCGGCTGCTCAGACTGACAGGTGTCAGCACATGACCTCCGGCTGTTTGGATGAGTACTAACCATGTGTATACTGTACTAGTACAGATACAAATGTGCATGTTTTCATAGTGGTTTTCAGCAGTCCTGGTTTTACATTTCTCCCTACTTGGTCATTACATTGAACATCTAATTCTAAAAACCATGGGCATTATTCTGCTGCTATCACAGCCTCCGCTGTTCTGGGAAGACTTTCCACAAGTTTGGAAAACATGTTGAGTGGTAACGTCTGTCTCTGTGCTCCAAATTGTCCCAAAGGCTTTAGATGGGGTTGAGATCAGGGCCTGTTCAGGCCATTCAAGTTCTTCCACACCAGACTTGGTTTTCTTGGCTTTGCCTTTGGGGGCAGGAAAGAGCCAAACACAAACTGTAACTGCCAATTTGGAAACACACTAAAATATAATTGTATGTGGTGGCATTACAGAAAATGCACAAAAGTATGTGGACAGTAGTGTAAGTAGAACATCATGTACAGTTGGTAAAATAAAAATAAAACTCTGAATACTTCGTGCCTGACTTTCAGGAAACACACCCTCTGCATAAATCCTGTAAATCTACTGTAACAGAGGCTAAAGGTAGAGTTATTATTTTAATAGCTTTCACTGCGTGTGGAACAGGAATGATATGAAGGGGGCCGGCTCGATTCCTTGAAAAAAAAAACAAAAAAACAAACACAGACAATGTTCTAGGAGTGCTTTACTGCAAGTTTCTTAACCTGCTGACGGCATAAATCTGTGTTGCAGAAAGATATGATCGTTGTTAACTACAATAGGTTTGGTTTGATGCCAAGACTTCAGTTCCAGTGGGTTTATTCTGAAGAAAATATCCCTCATATTCTTGGTCGAACTGACTTTCACAGACCTTATCAAGGAACAGATGTTCTGAAAAGTTATTTGTGCTGCTGGAACATCACAAAGTTTGTGGACACAGGATGTAATCAACGTGTAATTACTGCAGGTTAGGGTTAGTTTCACACAACACTGAGGAAGCAGCAGCCTCGACTGTGTGTGTGTCGGGGGTAATGTTAGGATAAAATGCCCTCAGTTGGTGGATGAAATTATTATTTTGTGTTAGTCAAGTTAAAATATGTCTTAAGATATGTATGTCTCTACCAAAAAAAAAAGGTGAATGGATTTCTTTTTTTTGTGCAGTGAGCACCACCTGCAGAAGTTCATTCACCTCAGTAATTTTTGGGTGGAGGCAGACATTTCAAAACCTCCTCAGACAAAACTTGTAGCACGGGAGGTTCAGTTGAGGGATAGGTTGATTTGTAATTTGGGTGAACTGATCCTTTAATGATTTGGTGACCGTATATAATGAGAGGCAGTAGAGGAAGGATGGATGGAGCAAAAGACACAAAGGTAACTAGAGACTGAGAAGGTGGTGGGCTAGGTAGTGGACAGGAAAACACCTTCAGAGAAATTACAGTGCAGAGAGTTACAGACACTTTATTTTGAGCCTCTGCAGACTCACTACTCTGCAGCAGAGACCAGCTACTGCATCTAGTAAAACAGACTAGACCCGAGTTATCACTCGAGTTATGACCTGTTGAAGCTGGAGAACAAAGCATTAAGGCTGCATTTCCGGTAATATGTAATGCTTCGTCTCTCTACAGGACATTTAAGAAGGCTTTAGAGGTTGTAATTAATGGTTTTACTACTGGTTAATAAATAATTTACTAATGCTTCACACAGTTTAATAGCAGCAATGTTTGAGATGACTGTGCATGATGCTTTCCCAGCACCTAAATTCATGAGGGAGACGACCACAAGCTGTCAAGGCTGCGATTACACATTAATAAAAGGTTCTGTTATAATCGATCAAGTCTTCTTAGTTGCTGCTTATTTGGATTCTGGTCCAGAAGCACTTTTCAAACTGTACACCGTCATTATGGATCTCTATAATAAATTAATAGCTACTGGAGCTAAAATGTGTTGTGCTGAGGAGAGTTTTCCCCATAGCTTGTTCTTATTAATGGCTTCTAACTGATCTATAAAGCTAGAGATCCCCCCCAGCCCTCTCTCTCCCTGCTCTGCTCTTCAACCATGTGCTACGCTCTACCACGCTCTGCACAGCCCTTCAGATATTATTTATCATCAAACTTTAATAAATAAGCAGCATCACTCACTACTCAAGCAGAAATTCTCTGATTGGATAGAAGGTAGAGGCCCTAACTCTTTGCTGAAGAGTTAGTATGTGTGATGATAACTGCAAGCTGCAGCCGAACATGATGCTGATAACAGTGACATAATCTCAACTGAACTAAAACAGGAACATTGTGGGTCTAGATTCAAAGAGCTACCAACAATTCTGCACAGTTGACAGAAAGCTGCATTGTTGGGTGATATTTATCTGTGGTTTTGTCTCTACAAACGGTTCGTTTCACGTCACTGCGGCTGTGTGTACTTGTTAGTATATTTCCTGTCTGTGCCCAGGGGCCCCTCTGATAACCCGCCCACAGATGCAGCATTCTGCTCAGCGCTATGCACTGAATTCGACACCGTTCCCCGAGAAGGGGAACATGCCACTCTCATGCAGACATGCATATTTTAGGTTAAACCTAAAGCTGGCAACCAAATAGGAATGACAACTGTGACCCGTGACAGTGACCGTACTTGCACATTGACTTGTTTTCGACTATTATGCAAGCTAGCTGCTGTCAGTAACTGACAAACTGAAATGTCAAACAACAAGACCAAGTATTATTATTGTGCTTCTCAAACTAACACATGCACGCACAACGATCAATTTTAAGGCAGGTCAGGTGCCCAGGCTGGTTATAGTACACAATAATTTAAGTAAAGACAGCGCTCAACTGGCTGCACGTCCATTATGGAACGAGATATGTTTGCTGGTGGAGTTCTGTCGAAATGCACGGCTCGTGTTGACAGAACAAAATATTGCTACGTATCAGGTGTTGTCATTTTATCTGTTTATGGGATCCCGTTTGCGTACCGACTATGAAAACAGCCACAGACTTGAACATGCTCCGGACAATACGGTACAGGCAGCCTGAGTGAAGTATCTGTGAGGTGGTGACAGAGCGTTATTAAGATGTTCCTGTTTAGGGATGAAGGGCAGCAGGTTTGTGAGGTTTCTGTGGTTGAGTCCTTGGCTCGGTCTACCTGAACCTGAACTGTGTGTGTGTTAGTTCATCCTGTTTTGCAGCTGGAGCTCTGCCACCTGCTTCTCTTGGGCGCCGTGCCATCTGAGAAGTGACTCAGTGTGTCCAGGCCATGGATGGGTAAGCAGCACCAGCCATTAACACATTGAACACACACTAAGACGCACAATTGCAATTGATTTGCATGTACATGGCTGCACATATCGCGCCCATGTGAGCAAACAGACGGACACACATGAGAGTGCCATTAAAGTTTCCACTATGTCTGCTGACGAAAACATGTGCTAATCTTTTCTGAATGACTCAGTCGGATGGTATAAAGCTGCTTCTGGCGTCATTTAGTTGTTGTTGCTTATCTCAGGGTACATTATCTTACCCATCGTGTACTATTATTAACAAAAGGTCAAACTATCTGCATCCGCAGTTTTACGATGCTCTAGCTTTCAGATAAAAACAAAACGTCCTTCTTGCTCTCTTTAACAGTGATGTATGTCGCTCTTCAGGTTCACTTACCAAACAATTTATTATGAGCGCAAGTGAACAGTAAAAAGAAGTTGACTCAGCTGTGGAAAGATGGATCTGAATGTTACCTGGTGTTCTTCTCTAAACACAAAAGATAACTTACAATGTTTTTAGAACAGTCTATGAAACACGTTGGGCAAGTTTTTATGTCTCATCATAACAAATCTGTTGACTAAAACAACACGTCCTCGTCCAAACAGACAGAAGGAAGCCCCATCGGTTCATAACCTACGATGCCGTCGATTATTCCTACTGAAGCCATAGCAATCCAGAGCGAGGGAGGAATTCAGTGGCTTGGGATAGAATTGCCAGACAGAGCATGGAAAGAAAAGTGTCTGCCGGGGATGAAATTTGTGGAGAGATGAGTGAAAAGCTGAGAGGAAAGAGGCCACGAGAGAGGCGACACAGCTTTTAATGGTCTCAGTGTAACGTTACTGGTATCCAGAGGGGTCTGTGTATATGTTGGCAAACTTGCTGTGTTTATTGCATCAGCCCCCAAACAATCAGTTTTTCCAATAACATCTCTCTGTTTGTCTGAGCGACATGTCAGATGTGTCCCCAGAATAGACTGACTCATCCTCTGTTGACTCCATGATTTGTTCTATTTTTTGCATCGGGATCACAGTGGAAACAGGACCGTGACTCAGTTGGATCACAGTAATGTTTCTTTGAATCAGTTCAGAATCACAATAGAACTACAACAAAACAATAAACGTGGCCAATTTAATTTGACTTGTTTGACAATAAATAACAGAAAAAGTGAAAAGTGAAGTTTAAAAACTTTCAAACAGAATTAAATGGAGATTAACTGTGTTTCAACCACTGTAGTAGAACTGCACCGGTATCTGGAAGGTCCAGAAGGTCCACAAAGATTCAAAGCTGCCGTAGGCAATCATTTATTTACTGTTTTATATTTTATTGGAACTCAAAATCAGTTCATAAGCCTCCAATATAATTCAACATGTTTCTAGACGTGTTAAAGGTTTTAAAACATTTATACGCTGATGTTTTCAGGACCTTGACACTACAGTAAGTGGGGTTAGTGACTCGGACATCAGCCACTGCTGGTTTCTTTTAACTGTCTTTAACATTAACTGAGTAGTTTAATTGTGTCACGTAACTAAACCTCAGCTGTAGAAGAGGTTTGATCTTGATAACATTTTGATTAGATGTGTCATTTTTACCAGACAAGAAATATATTTTGTTGTTTAGTTTTTGTGACTTGTTGAACTGAGAACTGTCAATGAATTAAAAAACCCTGAATATTTAATCCTGGCTTCTCACCACGTCATCGCCCTTCACTTTCTGATTTCTTTCGCTGTTTCACAGTAATCCAGGATTAACATTACCATTTCTTTCTCTGCACACACTGATGCCATTTGTTTTTAACGGCTTCTAGCTAAACTAAAACAAGGTTATGAGTAACTTAATAAACAGCACAGCTGTGGTTCAGCAGGCTAAAATATCTAAAAATCAGCTTCGCTGCGTTAACAAAGCGAGCATGTGTTGAAATGACATGCGAGGAATGATGGGGATTACAGAGGAATGGTGAGACTGATCGCAAACATGTCCGTAAAATAAAACCATGAATCACCGCAGAAACAGCCTGAGATATTAAAGACACAGCTCTCATTTGGGAAGTAAACACAGAAAAGGAAATTATCAGAGAGGAAGTAATTATTTATATTTGCTGACATCTCACATGCTGCGGTTAGTACGACAAATTTCCTGTGACCCGGGGAAACGCTCTGGTGGTTTTTCTTTGACAGTTTTTGAACAACTGATGTGGTGATAAAAGTGCTAAATGTCACAGTCACTGTGATGCATGTGTTGCAGTAGTAGTACAACGTTGGCTTTGTGTACTGCAGATGTGTTTTCCTGAACAGAACAGGTAGTAGCAGAGTTCACCGAAACTACACACACTCATTAAGCATTGTCAAAAAACTGAACTGAAAGCTGTGAGACAAATAAAGTAAGTGTTAATTATTAATTAATTATATTTTAGTAAAAAGTGCATCAGTGTAACATAAAAACGTTGTTTCCCAATTTATTTTTGCAGTAAAGTCACTGACATGAGTTTCTAGAAATGGTGGACCCAAGAGCATAACAGGAATAAGGAGGAATCCTGAATTAGGGAAAACAAAGGCCTCACAGAAAAGCAAACAAGATAACTAAAAGAAAACAAAAACTAACACTAGCACTAACATGAGTGAAAACTAAACTACAGAACAAAATGAAGGAATAAACATGAGCTTAGGGGATAAGATTCAAACTAAATAACTAGAAGAACTGGGTATGAAACATAGAAACAAAGCCAATTAAAAATTCAAACTCAGTCCATGAACCAACTTGAGAAAAACAAGACGTGAAACACAGTCCACGGGAAACAAGAGCAGAGATCATGAGGACATGACACAAAACAGGCGACCTGACAAAGGGCGAATATTTGAAAATTCTTCTAAAAACCTCCAGCAGAACCAGGTTTAGGGTGGGCGGCCATGTGCCTCGACCGGTTAGGATGAGAATAAAGATGGACATAAGAGGCCCCGTTATAACCTATAGGAGACCTTCACTGCAGGTCGATGATTGTGCTGCTGTATTCACTTAACAAATCATAGTTACGACTGCGGCTCCTGCTCAAACCTGAACCCACGAGTCGGACATTCAGTCCACACCTTGTGGTGCCCAGGACTTGACTTGCAGCTGAGCGTGGGCATGAATATTGTGTGTTTGGCACAGACCATGAAAGCAACATGGTGAAGGTGTGGTGTAATATTCAGACTGTGACTTTGTAAACATAACAGTGTTTGTTTTTAACCTGGACAACTGGTTACAGCAGTGACAGATGGATATTCGTTACAGGCCATATTAGTATTCCTAACTCTATCCACAGCTGGATTCAAAAGTGAATTAATTTTAAATGAGATTTAAAACGCTGTATAAGGCTGTATGAGGAGACAATAAGGTTGTAATTATGATTAAATATTCTGTTGACTTGAATTGAAAGTTTTCAGTCTCCACGTGGAAACATCCCAATCTGTAATCTACTTGTCACGAGAATGAATAATAATAAAAATTTGATGACTTTAACTCATGAAATCAGATGACTACAATCATAGAGTGCGTTAAATTTAGCAGAGAAACTAAGCAAATATGACAAGATCACTTGATAAGATAGAAGCAATGAAATAAAACAGGGCAATCAAAGACAATGCAAATGTGTGGTTCCGTGCTGTAAGTGTAAGCTGGTGGCAATTTACACACAGTAAACAAGCCGCGCCTTAAAATAAAAACAAAGGCTGCACATCTTGAGGTTTTATGGTGTTTTGATTAATCATTGGTGTTAAAAACAATCCTTCCCCCCAGCCCACGTACAATCGGACCCCAACCGAGCAAGCAAACAGAATAGTATCCGACCCACGTTATGGCCCTTTGAGTTAATGCCAGTATTTCTAAAGATAACAGGCAGCCACATAAATATATTTACTATATTTACGTATACTATATACTTTGTTTGCTTTATCTCATTTACTGCAAGATACCACATTAAACTCTACTAACCCTGGATGACTCCACCTGCCAAACCAAAACAAACACACAGGCTTCAAACAACACAGATCCCTTCACAGACGGAAGTAATAATTTAACCTGCTGTATATGTTCATGATATGCATCGATATAGCACTTGTTGGAGGTGTTTATGTGCTGGGATCGCAGCTTTCCAGTTCACAGTGACCTTAGCAGCAGGAAGCACCTGTTCACTTTCCCTCGGATTATCTCAGACAAACAAAATTCCTTGTGTGCCAGGAAAAATTTCTAAAGACAAACGGCAACCTTGACTTTATATCATCCACACTTTTTTTAGTACCCACCAGTTGAAGGTATGAAGCTGCACAGTGAGGCCAAGCATTGGCAGGTGTACAAACTAAGTATCTGCCAACAGGTACTAAATAAACCTAATATTTAAATACTTTAATTTAATACCATGAAACAGCCTTGCCAGTCTATGGTGTTCAATGGAGCTGATCTGAATTGGCCCAGAGAGTCAAGAACAACAAAGGTAAAGCTTCACCCCGCTCCAAAAGGATAAGTGTCTGTAAAATACAGATGGTTTTTACATTTGGGTTTGAAATGTCGCAGAGTTTAGTCTTCACGAGTAACCCAGTTCAGACTTGAGTGCTGACTCAGTCTCTCCCAGCTGGAACCTGGGAACTGTTCAACTCACACAGTTTTAAATCCTCTCAAGCTGCAGGTAAAATATCTTGTTGGCATTGCTGCCTGGGAACAGCAGCATTGTGTATTTAGTGACAGATATAGATGGTTCCTGACTTGAGGACTTAACTGTACTACTCAGGCTTAACTATCAGCATCATGGAGTAAAGAGACAAATTTGAAACACATGGAATTAGGAAGTGAAGAAAACTGACAGGACTAATAATCAACAATACAATACTCTCTGTGTCCAGTAGTGCTAACATTAGCACGCTACTATTCTAATTATCAATGTAGCGTGCTGTGAAAAAAAAATCTAACATAACAAAGGCAGCCAAAAAAATACAACATTTAAATGGTAATTGTGTTTGTTGAAGCCAAAACATTTGACCAATACCTAAATCACCAAAGTGAAAAAGTAATAACCCCTCTGAACTTAGCAGCTAGTTCAAATTTTAGGTCTTTTATTCCTTTTGAGCCATTTGAGGTCAACTTGCTCCTATATTTGGGATCATTATCTTGTTGTTGAATCCAAATGTGCTTGGACTTCATCACACAGACTGTTGACCACTCTCAATATTATGCTATATTCCAAAACTCTCTTGGAGATGCTCTAAAATGTATAGTCTTCTTTAAGATGTACTTCTGGATGTTCTGTGGAGGATGTGTACAGTATATCAGATGTCAGATGAGATAAAAAGCTGTCTGACACCAACATCTTCAAAAAGACCAGTTGTGGTTGAAACACTGGTTATATTAATGAATTATGGTAGATTACTGCGTCATTTGTTTGCCAAATGTTATTAAATGGATGGATGGTTGGTCTGACTCAAACACCTTGAGGTTATGAATGTTCTCATTAACAGAACAATCAAAAAGTACTAGTTTCTACTGCACATGTAAACACTTGAAGCAGAAATAACTCAAACCTAATGAGAGTTACGTTTACTGATGTGATAGTAATAAAAGACTTTCAGGATTGAAAATAAATGCAACACTTTCGCCTGCTGGTGATAGAAGGTCTGATCCTGGATGCTAAATATTTTGGGGTAAGCCATGTCTCTTCCATAGAAATCATGTTTACAGCAATGAAATTAAGTTTGATACCAGAAATCAGGTGGTCGTGGGTTCGTAGGTGGAACCATAAACAGACGTCACTTTTCATTTCTGGTTGTGGTCGTGAGGAGGAAAGAAAATCCCCACAGAGCATCTGTAGAGTTCATGATTGTCATGAATATAAAATATTACATTCTGGCAGAACAAACACACCACGATACGTGACAGAACACATCAAATCAAATATTTACATTCATTAAAGCGGAAATTCTGAGTAACTGCAGGCTTCAAATGGCTTTAATTTATTTTCCTTCACTTTTGAAACTAATTAGAAGCCTGTCACACACAAAAAACGTTGCTCTCTAGGTTCAGTTTATAATAACACCCCAGTATTGATATTTATATTAAGAACATGTGAACCATTGAAACGAATTACCTTTGGTGTTAGGATTTTCATTTTCTATGCACATGTGTGAGCTCTCTGCTAGCATCTCAGGCTACACATAACTTTGGAGTAGAGCCCTCTGACAAACTTACAATGCCTGGTACAGACGGAAGGAATGGGATAGATTAATAAAACTGAACTCGTTTGAGAATAAACACATGCTGACGTGCTAAGAGGCATAAACTGTGACGAGGAGAGACAGAGCAGCAGCTGTCATCATGTTGTCACCACACTAACTTCCACTAACTATGGTAAATCTAAATTATGAGTTTGAAATGTCAAAATATTTAATAAACCTTTATCAGATAATTGTATATAAACCTGCTGTTCACAGTGTAATGTATCATTGCCTTATAAATCTGGACACAAAGCTTCGTATGATTAGCTGCTGACGTTTTATTCCATAGCTGATCTTAGAACAAAACAAAACAAAACAAAACAATATAGTCCTAGTTTCTTATCACTTTTGATAACATCTTTATTGAATTTGTGTCTCAGTTTTAAACATATTTACACATAGTTTAATTTCATTTTTTTAGTTAAGTAAAAATACAAATACAGAACACTCAGTTTTCAAAAGCGACTCCATGGCTGCCCAGATATCGTCTTGGGCTTCCCCCTTATCAGGTACAAGTGGTGATGATGTCAGAGACTGGGGAACAGAAGCTGAGAGCCAGGAACTATACTGCATGAATGGACTGTTAATGAGGACTGAGTGGAGATGATGCTGGATGGATGATAAAGAGAAATTCCTCTAAAATGTTGACTGTGGTTGTGCCATAAAAGTAAATCTGATGGATTAAACAAGAATTCGTGCTGTGTTCCATTTAGCCTGGAAGTTGGAAGTTGGAGCTGGGAATGATGTTGCATCCAAGTTGACCGTGTTCCTGCCAGTTTAGCCATTTTATATTTATTTTTTTATTTTTCTTTATTTATGCAAACCCTGACTGTGGCTGTATAAACCAAAGCAACAAGACGATAAAAGAATCGGGAATGACACTGAAAATGTGCATCAACATACAAGGTGTAAAGCTCGACAGTTTACACACACCTCCCTACAAAATCTCCCTACATTAAATATTTCTGTTTATCAATTGAAAATCATTTCCAAAGATGTTTAAATATCAATATGTACTACTGTTTCTGTTTCACTAAGCTGAGAGAAGATAAGAAGAAAAAAAGAAAGCTGTGATGTGTCTTGACTCCAGATGAAAGAGTGTTAAAGCCTTTATCTGTTGTTTTTAGCTTGGTGTCCGCTGGAGAAGCAGTAAGTGATTTTATAAAGAAAATGTGATTTTTAAAAAAGCTAATTGTTGCTGTAATCATTTTTTATATTCGTATTTGCCTTCACTTCATATTGTGCGACAGTTTGCATTTTCCTATTACTTTAAGCTGCAGTGTCAGGTGAGATCTGGTATCGTGTTTGCAACTAGTTTAGTGACACTGAAAGGTCACAAGGTCATATTAGTCAAAAATAAATTAATGCTTTACTTTACATACAGATACATAAACGGCCTCATACCTGCGTGTGTCTGTGTTTGTTCCTTGAACCTTGATTCAGAATTGTTCATTTGTTTTGGTTGTAAACAGAATACTTGTAACAGACGGTCTTATCGGAGCAGTAAACGTTTCACGCTGCCTTCGAGTAAGACAGATACTACAGCGCAGAGCGTGTGCGTGGTGGAGCTGACTTCTCGCAACAAGGCCAAAATCTTGTTAAATCGCAGCAGACGGAGCGAGAAAGTTTCCTTTTCTCCCTGTAACAAAGTTTAATGTTCAGACTGATCAGAGCCTTTGAAGACATACGAGATAGGTTTGTGCTGGTTCTGAAATTCTTCCTCACAACTCGATTTTGATATTTGTATGACTTAAAAATGCTATTTATTAGTTGAACAAAAATATGGAGGAAGTCAGCTCTACGTGTACAGCAGTTAGGGACTGTTTTTGGAACAATTAACACTGCTGGGAATCAGATTCACAGCTATATACAGTAAATTATAACAGGTGAATGTGATCCTGATGCTGAAAACGATTTCTAAAGATGTTATCCAAAATTCAGACATCATGAAATCAAGGTTTCAATAAGGCCTCCGATGTTTTCATGGTGGAGAGAAAAGGTGGAAGTTGACATGGGAGACAGAAAATAGACAAAGTAGTAAAGAAAGCTGATCATATCTAAGATAAAAAAAGAAAAATGCTTTACAATTTATCTGGTGATACGAGGCCGAGCAGAGAAAACAACTTAGCAGCTCAGCAGGGTGAACTAGAAAGGTCTTCATTTATTCAGCCCTTGTCAGTGCTACACCTCTTTTTTTCCTCTTCATCATACAATTCCATACAAATCCCCACAGTGTGCGACCTGAAAATGATGTGATGAGTGATTGATGACAATGTGGGAAATAAAAAAGAAAATGGGACAGGAGAAAAGGAAACTGGGCTGATAAGCTGCAAAGAGACTGTAATAGTGTGATCAGAAAATGTGGAGAGAGATTTAAAAAAGCAGCATCCAGCTAAGTAGCAGCAGAATGGTTTTGGGGAAAAGTTGCGGCTCTAACCGGAAGAGAAAATGGAAAGAAGTGGAGGCGGGAAGAGGTGAAGATGAAGACAATGCTGCTGTCCTCATGTAGTTACTGTTTCATTTATAATGGTCCATTTTTATGGAAAAAAATGAGAAGTAGAAGTGTTGAGACTGTAGCCACAACTCGAAATCACACTGATGATGTGACGAGCTGCTGCCAGTTCCAGGTCAAAGTTCATCTGATGGAAATTAGACAGGAAGTGGACTGGGGAAGGGATGGGTCAGAGAGAAACCGAGTCAACCTGCGTTCTGTTTAGGATTTATCCAAATGAAAATGACTCCTTATTAACAGACCCTGTGCAGTTTGTCTGCCTGGAAAAATGACACTTCATCAGTACAGCGTCAAAGTGACTGCAGTGTGATCCTTCACTAGGCCCCATGTGCACTGTCGGTGCCTCAGCTTGAGTCTGTACGAGAAGAATGTTTGGTCAAATAAAAGACTAAAAACCAAAACAAAAAACTAAATCAGGCCTCCAGCTTGGAGCTCAGTCCTTCAGAGTAAAGAGTTCATTCAAGCCGAAGGTGGGGCCGAGCAGCACACCCACCGTCCTCCTGGTGAGAGCAGAGAAGACAGAAGGAGCCAAAGAGTAAAATGTAAAAGAAGAGCTGGAGGATCGACAACCTGGTCCTCTCCGCTCTGCAGTGGTCTGTGCAAGAGGCTCTGTCTCCGTCTGTCTGTCTCCTCCAGCGGATGTCTGCAGTCCAAAAGCAGTTCAGTCTGTAGAGCTGAATGTAAGTTTGTCCAGTGTTGGTAGGTGAGTTTTGGGGCAGGCGGGCAGCTAGGCAGACAGGTGGCACCCCCTGGTGCTGTGGTGGAGAAGGAGCCTTTGTCTGTCTATCGCTGAGCCGGCTCACTGCCAGGCAGGGTGATGTTGCCCAGGTGGAGGACGGGAAGTGGATGAGCCTCTGTGTTGAAGACCCAGCTCTCAAAGGGCAACAAGTCGTCGCTGGAGAACAACAGATACAGATACCTGAGGGGGGTGGAGGGGCGGGGGGTTGTGTGTGGGGAATGGAGGTTATTAGGGGGAGGAAAAGGGACAAAGGGATTGGGTAAGGAAGGTAAAGAAGAAAGAAAGAAATGAATGAAATCACTGCGACTCAAAACCACAAAGTATTTAAGGTCGAGTGGTGTCAGCCTAAAGGTGCAGACAACTCAAAACGGGAAAATGTTTCTGCTTCAGGATTTCATGACAGAAAAATGTGGTCTAAATAAAAAGCAGCCACCTGGTGTGAGATTCTTTAGTTTAATTATATATAAATATATATCTATCTTTAGGTTAAAACTTGCTCCGGTCTTTATTACAAATTGGGTTTGTAACTCTTTATGAAATGTAATTAGCATTAATCAAACACACACAGAGGTCATCCAAGGTCTGCATGTGAACAATAATCGATTAGATTTATAACAGCCTAACCTAATCTAATCTAACCTAACCACCCTGGTGGAGAAGCATAAATTCACATGCTGTGAATGAGTGCAGATCAGCCAATCCACAGGCTGTTTAGTGGCATGTTCCTTTAATGTGATTGGCTCACATCCAGCAGGACTAGGATTAGGACTGAGAACAGATAGACACGAATGGCTGTAAAACACCGAAACATTCAAATGTCATTGTCTCACAAAGTTACCAGTGAGAAGGGGGGTGACCTTTAATGACTTATGCACCATAAAAACACATTTCACAGCCGTTTGAGGCTTTGTGGTTAATTTCACACACATTTAAAACTAAATATAAAGGTCTTCCTGCTTCCTGGCAACAATCAGATTAGCAGCGTGCTCTGTTTTTTGATTATTTTTGACCAGTCAGACTTTGACTGACAGTAATAATTGTTTAAACTGTGTTAATTCAGGTTATACTGTGATGCTGGGACGAGATTATGTTCATAAAACCACCAGCAGAGGGAATCAGAGAGCCACTAGGCTTCATTTATCCCTCTGGGTCACGGCAAGGATTCAGAGCCTCTTCTCCCTTCTTCCATCAATGATGACGATGATGATGATAAACCACAGAGACATGAGACTACCCTCTGCATTAATTACCATATTTTGTGGCTGCATACAAAGCATGATGCTGCCCACTGTGGTTAGAGTAAAGGGCTCTAATGGAAAGAAATAACAGCAGATACCAGTGTGCTAATTGTGTTATTGCATGCTGAAGAGTATTACTAATTTAAACAACAATCATACAGGCAGAAAATACTGTAAGTGATCTGTGGTCAAGTGCAAAAAAAAGAAAAAAAGAAACAAAATTCAGTGTAAAAATATAAAACTACTGAGAAAGTAAGTTTAATTGTGAAGCAGCTTTCACCTGTTTGCCTGTTTTTTTAATGGATTTATGCAAAATGAAGACCGTGTTCCCTAGAACTTAATCATCATATGTATTTTTAATAAATTGTTAATGACTAATTATTGATTGATTAACACGAACGAACAAATGCTTGGGACCTGCCCTTTCAAAAGAATGTCTCGTTAATGTGGCCGACGAGCTGACGCTTTTGTATTTTTCTCTCACTTACTGAAAAATATGAGCACATAATTGTGGCAATCAAGTCCTTCTAATAAGGCAACCCGTTACCCACCCACCAAATCATATCATTAATCACAAAAATGATTAATTAATTAATTAGCAATTGTGCTGACGATCTATCAACCTAATTAATCCAACTCTTAATGCTCACTTACTTGAGTGTCTCGGCCAGGAAGAAGCTCTGCTGCACGTCGTCGTAGGTCGGGTTAGAGGAGTAAACATCCTTCACCCCTGAGAAACCTCCGCTCACCCTGCAGTACTTATCGATGGCCTGGAGGAGACAAGGAGAGGAGGACACAAGGAGAGGAGGAAGGAGGGAAGAAGAGATAAAAAAAAGGAAGAAGAAAGGTAAGAATGATTAACACATGGAGGAAGCAGGAAAACGAAGAGAAGAAGAATGAAAAGGGCAAAGAGAAAAGGTTGGGGGGAGGAGAGCACAGTTTTAATAAGCTTACAAAAGCATGCTATAATTAATTTCTTTGCTTGTGACAGATTAGAACAAGTCCTGGGGAGACACATACAGAAAAAAGAGAAAGAAGATTACCACAAACTGTCTCTCCTGCATTTACATTTTATTCTTTAAAATGTTCTTTCTGTCCTTGTACACAAAGTATGCAGAGGAACATTTAATGTTGGGCTACATCAGAGGTTTTTACATGAGGCAGGAGCCGTGGTGGTCTCTCAGGGGTTCACTGTCGCTGCACCTTCACTTGCAGATATTATTCGAATGGAGAAAAAAAAAACACCTGCTGATTGGCAATGTGATGCGTTTCTTTCTACACGTATCTTTTGCTTTCAGTTGTTCTGATTTCTTTTTATTATGCAGGTGTCTGCGATTAAGAAAACAGCTTGAGAGCATTCAGGGAGACGCTGAATCTTATTACTGTGGATTTGATGGTTTTCTTCAACCAACGAAACACGGCGCCCAGTCTTTTCAGGCACAGTGTGAGCCACATTTGTAGGTGGTTTTAATTGCGATGTAAATGTAAATCCTCTGTCTATCCAATCTCTTTCGCTTTCAAGGATTTAGCTCACATTCCTTAAATAAGACAGATGTGAGTTAGTGTTTGACCACAAACAAAAACAAAGAAACACGCAGCCAGTCAGACGCCAGCAGAGCCTAGAAAATTAAACTGTTCAGCGCTTGAATTCTCTTCATTGTTACTGACAAAAAAATAAAATAAAATCCAAAATAAGCATTCATCAAACATTTAAGTTAGTCAGGATGGTCATTAAATCAACTCACTCAGGAACCTGTCATTCATAAGACAGGATAGAAGCACGCGGAAACAGATTCTCTGGTCTGATGAGGCAAAAACTGAATCATCTGATCAGAACTCCAAGCGTCGTCTAGTGAACGACCGACTGATCATGACCTGCTAAAACCACCTCCACAGTGACATAATGCGATGTGAGAGGGTGACTTCTCAGGAGCAGGGATATGGAGACAGGTCAAAGATGAGAGAAGGATAAATGCAGCAGAATAACGAAAACCTGCTCCAGAGCGTATGAGAGCCGAGATGATGACAGTTCACCTTTCAGCACAACAATGACCTGCAGCAAACAGCCAAGACAAGACTGGAGCCGCTTCAGGACAAGTGCGACTGCCCCCTTTAAACACCTGTGGACAGACCTGAAGACGGCAGCTAACAGACACAGGACCAGTCAGAAAGACTGAAAAATGTCAATGTTATCAACTTAAAACTAAATCTACATGATAAAGAGAGCAAAAACACTTTCTTTAAAAGAGTTGTAAACCAGAAAAGCACATATTAACACATAATAGCTCTGTTCCTCCTCAGAACACCTTGACGATGCCCTACTGCAAACATCAGGTGCTACTTTGGCTCTGATGAATGTCAATGTGTCTTCTAATTGAAAACAAGTCACATTTGAGAGCAGGTGCTTTCTCAGTGTGCACAAAGCCACATACACACAAGTGAGCAACACACACTTCCAAATGCAGCGGTCGTCCAGCTGGTCATGCCGACAGCGCACCATTACCTGTGCGCTCTATTGATTTACAATGAGGACTTGTTATAGTGAAATTGGTGCCTCCATAAAAATTCTGGCTGCATTACACTCCTGCTCATACTTTATCGACTTTCAGTGTTAACGCATGTAATTGAAAGCATTATCTCTGTCCTTGTCTTTTAGTCTCTCACACATACACACACTTTTGTATGTCAGTGTGAGGACACTCATTGACATAATGCATTCCCTAGCCCCCTACTGTCGCATAGGCCGTGATAATCTACTCTGTCTCAATTTTTAATAACTGACTCGTCCTAAACTTTATCCTAACCTTAACCAAAACCTAACTCTAACCCCAACCCTAAAACCTAGTCTTAACCCTGAACTTGCTAATTAAACACCATTCTCATAAAACGTCCTCAATCCAATGGTCAAAATTCATGCTGGTCCTCACAATGATAGCCAGACAAGCGCACACGTCTTCTCCCTCTCTCCTGTCCTCGACTGACCACTTTGCTGTCAGCGCATTTCCATTGCAGGGAGTATGGACCATAATTCCTGTTATTCATGGGCTGCTGCACCTGATGTGTATTTGCCCTTCTGGATCCACACTGCAGTGTCCGGCGAAAGCATTTGTAACACAAACACACACTCTCACACACACACACACACACCAACACACACACACACACACACTAATGTTAAGCCTGCATTCTTTGTGTTTGGGTGCTTAAAAGTCAAACTTAAATATGAGCCACATTAATAATGAACAATCTGGGGAGCACACTGAGGACGTTTTGTGCTTCTAAATCCTCATACATACAAATTATTTTAAGGTGTTTGTGAAAATAGCTCAGGCTTTTGGACCCTGCCGTACATTAGTCACCTGTATTGAATGTATAACGTTCATTATTGTGTTGGACTGTGTGCAGTATCTTAAGAGACAAAACATAAATTATTATATAAAAATCTTCTACAAAGAGCAATTTATATTAGTATGTTTGTGTGCAAGAGATGCAAAGATGAGCCCTTCAGCAGCAGCTCTCTTTAGTGTCAATCATGCTCAGTATAATAACACATTGCAAACGCACTGCACACAGTTTATTTGCAAGAGTGTGTATACAGGCACTCAGAAAAACAAAGAGAAGTAGTCGCACTGTTTAATCATGGAAGGGAAGTGTGACATGAAGATTGGCAGGAAAGAGGCCAAAAAGAGCAAAAGGCTGACGAGATTTAGACGGTAAAGAAACATTAAATGTAGAAGACAAGCTCGCTAATCCTCTGTCAGGAGAAGTGGAACAGTGGAGTGAGGATAAAGAGGAATCTATTTTAATAAAACATTTCTTGTTAAATCACAAAAGGAGAAATAAATGAGTATTAACACCTGAAAGACTCACAAGTTCTCACCTCCACCTACAGGTAGACTCATAACAAAAGCGGTGCTTTACATTGCACCAGCAGTCACGATCGCCTCTATGTTAATGGACACAAACCTACACCTGCTTTACTGTGAGGTTAAATCCTCTCATACCTTACAACACTGCCAGTCGGGCCCGAAGAGACAAAACAAGAAGCTGCATCATACCACTTAAAGTCCCTTTATTATGCAGTGGGGACCTGAACTAGTTCACATGAGGCTACAAACAACTACCTGCCACAGGTTGTCGATGATTTTCACTTAAAAGCATAAAGTCACAGTGAAGTGGCATGAAAACACTTCATTATTTCTCTGGTGACATGCTTTTAGCAGAGATGTAAATGAACGCTCATAATAAGGCGCAGCATGACCTTCTGACACAAAACTAGACACTAAATCATAGTTAGAACAACTCAGCTCACTGTTAAGACACAGTCACTTTCCAATGGACATGGAGAAAATAATGAAATGCTAAAAATAGAATATGTTCAACAGTTTGGACATTTACTCACCTCAAACCACAACAGTAAAATAAAAAAAGAGTAGTAGTTTGTGTTGACTGGTAAAATATGTAAAATTATCTACGTAAACGTTGTTTGTTACCAGAAAGAAAAAGGAAAAAGTTTTTCTATAATTATAAAAGAAAAGAACTACAGGGAAACCTTCAGCTTCTCCATCTACAGTTGCATAACGGTGCTTTTAATGCCTCAGCTCATGTCACAAAGCATGATGAACATTCACATTTTTAAGACTCTCCAACATTAGTGCCAATATCACCCAAAGCTGTACTTTACTGTACTTTTCTCCTCCGTTCGCCTGGGTAATTGTCACAGCTGTACTCTCTGCTCTGCACCTAGCTTTGAAAATGAGATCCATATGTTCCACTTTGTAAGATCTACTTCACATTAGTAGAAGATTGCATATTTAAAAATATATATAATGATTTAAAAAGTGAGAGTGGAGAACATCCAGGCAAAGTGAACTTGAAATCACCTCCATGAGCTTTGACTGTTTGTCTTCACACTGTACAAAGAAAACGATGCCTGATCAGTACCTGTGCTGCTTCCCAGCCCCACTGTCGGTATTTGGGATCATGGGTGAACCTCCACATGTACCAGTAGGTCTCGATGACCTCCGGCCTCAGGATGTAGTATTTCTCATTCTGCCGCACAGCCACCGCCTCCAGGCCGCTGTCGAACTTAAAGGCCTCGGGGCCGAGCTTCAACACTGCAGGGAGGAGGAGAAAAGTAGAGAAGGGAGGAGGAAAGGAGGAAAAGAGGGAGAGCAGAAAGGAAACAAAACAGAGGAGTAAGGTAAGAAGCAAGGAAGGACACAGAAGAGAAGAGAGAGACATTATCTTTTGCTCCTTTGTCTTTATGGTTCAGTTCCAGTGAATACAAGTCAGCGTGTGTGTGTGTGTGTGTGTGTGTGTGTGTGTGTGTGTGTGTGTGTGTGTGTGTGCTGCAGCAATACAGAAACATTGATTTTACTTTATTTTCATCCTTTTTCAAACTCGTTTTCCTGCCAATTAGGTGTAAATGTGGAAAATTACTAAGAAGCTGATGAAGCAGTGACAGGTCTTGTCTCTCTGAAAGGATTAAAACACTTAAAACACACACACACACACACACACACACACACACACACACACACACACACACACACACACCAATGACTGCTCATTAAGAACTCACAGGCCAACTTCAGACAACCTGACCATTGCTATCAAACTCTCTGTCACCTCACCACAAAGTTTTCTCTCTCCCCCTCTCCTCCATCCCTCACCTCTCACTTCCTCTCTCCCATCTTAATTTGTTGCCACGGCAACTTCTGCTCAGGCACCGTTACGATGCCTAGCTACAACACACACAAGCACGTACACACATTCACACGGCTTACACATAGAATCATGATGCAAGATCACACAGTGGTATTTCTTTGCTGACAGATATTGATATTTGCCGGAAAACATCCCGAGCAGGTATTTTGAAAGGTCTCTGTTGAATAGATAATATGTTTACGCTCCCAGCAACTGAAAACGTAATACCTGCTCAAAGAGCATGACTAACTGATCTACCAGTCTGTAATAAAACCATAACTCCTAAAGACAAATAACGTGAATTTGTTGTCCTTTGGGTGGACAACGGTTTGGTTGCTTGTGACTCTACTTCCAAGGTTCAGAGAGTCGTTTTTAACCAAATACATCCAATAAAATTCAAGTATGTTTTGACATTTATTTAGAGAACGGAGCCGATCATGGCTTAAATATAAGAAACTCTACAAAACACAGTTTCTATATTCTAAGTATAGACTATTCAGGTTGCTTTGTTTAAAGACAAATCTCTACTCCGCTGTCGATTTCAGTAAGTAGTTATGTGCAGAACTAAAGGGTGAATTTCTGTACAGAAGACGTGAAGTAAATCTTGATGAATTTGCAGATGAATATTTTAGAAAGAAGGTTTTAAATGAGTTCTGTCCTTTATTCTGTACATTTATTAAACTTAACAAGGACTTCTGCAGAGGTGCACGTGGAGCCAATTGGTATTACACTTAGTGGAGTATTTGTATTTTTAGACTCTGTATATTAGTACTGCAGCTTAAGGAGAGAATTTATACTAGTATGTGTTTGTGTTTCTTACCTGTCCTGTCATAGGACTCATGGCAGGTGTGTGCAATCTCAGCTCCCAGCTGCAGGTAGTGTCCCGCCTTGTCATCAGGAGAGCCGTCAGCGCCCAACGCAAACATGCCGCCAGCAAAGCAGGCCAGGTGGCCCATCTTCCTCTCCAGGTGGCCATTCTTCCACTCACCAATGAATGTCAGGCCGCCGTTGGATTTGCGGATAAGGTGGCGCTCGATGGCCTGGAGGGAGGGAGTGCGAGTGTGTGTGTGAGGGTAGTTGTAGAAAAAGGAAATGAGAATACAGGAGATTTATGCATTTAAAGAAAAGTGTTGACATTTGTGAAAAAATAGAGTCCAAAAGGTGGAATAAAGCAGTGAGAACGTGGACAGAGTTTTTAAATGCAATATTAGGAGCGTGTGTATTACAGTTGTGTCTGTGTGTGTGTGTGTGTGTGAGTATTTGTATGCAGGCAGAGATGTAAACGATTCAAGAGGAATTTATGTGTTTGGATTAGAAAAGGACATTTGAAGAGATAAGGTCAGGAAAGGGGAATTACAAAGTATTTATAATGGTGGGAAAGTGGACAGAGGTTATGACTGAATTATTAAGTGTAAGCATGTGTGAATGTATTAATGGGGTTAAGTTGTGTGAATGGGGCATTAACATCATGTGAGGACGGTCAAACAGAACAAAGTGGTGAAGCTGAAATTCTGCTCATTCTCTGACTATTAAAGAATTAACAGAGGAGTCTACACCAGCTACAGCCTCTAATGTTGGTTTAAAACTGTGCAAAGAGAGAAAAGTAAATGTTTTGAAGGCAATGTTGGTCACAGTATTTCAAAAAATTATAACCACTGACAACTATAATTAGGGCTGAGACAGTGCGCTGATGATATTTTCTGGGCCTGGAGTTATATTATTTTCGAGGGAAGTTTGTCTGTTTCTAGTTTGAGTGTCTGAGGTGAGAGTTATTCTTTAAAAATAATGTGATGTATTCTCTTTTCCTGTATGTTAGTAGTATTTCTTTACAGTGCAACAATAAATGGCTGCAGAGGAGTTTCTCTTTGCTCAGTCACTGCATCTGTGCAAATTTCTGCACTGTACCTCGATAGCATCGTCATATGTCTTGCGAGCTTCAGTATCTGTCTTGTCTGACATGAGCCACGCCTTCAGCAGGTACTCATAAAAACTGTCCCCGAGTCCTCCAACTGAAGTATGATCTGGAGAAAGAGAGATATGAGGAAAAGAAAGGGGTTTAAATGGAATAATAATAGGCCACAAATGAGGAGAAGAACAGATATTGATAAATAAAAAAGACCAAATGAATTGATAGCTGTTCAACTTTGCTTTAAAGTCCTCGGCAGAATGCAACATGTGGCATCAAACGCATCTATCCAACCCAAGGTGGTGTTTCTTCTCTACACCCTCAATATATTGGCAGCATGCTTCCTCTCATTTCCCGTTTTGTTTACCCTTTCCCTGATGTGCTCACATTTCAATGTCCCCAATCGTCCTTTGGAAGTTTACACAGCTTTCATGGCTGTCCTAATTTGCAGGACACCATGTAGTGAAGATGGGATCCTAGCCAGCAGTCACTTCCTACACACTAAGTAAATAAACTATTTCTCCAGTGGCCGGTTAAGCCCACTTCAATGACTTTTTTTGACACTTTAGTTTATTTCAAAGGTAATTTAAGAACATTGTTTCACAGTAATAGCAAAGAAAAGACATTTATGCATCCAAGATTTACAGCAATAAACATAATACTATAAATTCTTCAGCTTTCTGAAGCGTAATGAAATAATAAATGATCACAATAATATAAATTAACCTGTTTACATTTTTACCCTTTAAGACATGCTTTGAAGCCACTCTTACAACAAGCATTATATTTCCCAAAAGCATCCATGCATTAAAGAGGTTTATTCAGCTCTGAGTGAAAGTGAAATATTTCTCATCCCCAATGTATAACTAATGTATAAATCTCTTCAGCTTTGTGTAATCATTTGATATCAGAACAGATGCTTTGTGTCTCATCTAAGCAGATCCTTTTCTGGATGTGATTAACATGCCCCTAGGTAAATGGGGGAGGAAGATGGGGAATGAGAACGATAAAGAAGAAACAGAAGCAATGAATTATTCATCTTTTGTCACAAACCTCACAATCAACCTTGGAGACAATACTGAGGGCAGAGTGGTGCTGTATGTTTTCCTGTTTGTGAAAGCACATGTAAAGGTGACCGAGTTTGGGTATTTATAATGACAATGACAACTAGAGCATTAGTGTTAAAGTATCAGGGCTGACATATGGAGACAGACAACCACTCACACTTGTGGGCAATTTAAAGTCACCAATTACACAGTCTGACAACTCTGACAAATTGTTGTTGTGGTTCACATCACTACACTCTGGCGCATAAACTGCAGGTAATTAACGACAAAATGTCTGAAAATATCTAAAGCTTTCTTTTTTGTTAATATCACACACCTCGCTCACTGCACTGACATTTTGCTGTAATAGATGTATGTTCGACACATTTTACAATATGAGTAAGCAAATTAGCAGGTGTTGTAATGCAGCACCAGCTGTGCTAAAGAACTCACAATGACACCAACTTTCTCGGGGGTGTTAGGAATTTTATTCTGGCAGCTAATGATGCATGTGTACTAAATGAAATGTTTTCATCAATGCAGCATGAAGAGAGTTATTTCAGTTACTTCCCTACTTCAAATACAGCACTCACACTATTATATCCAGGGTTGGAAATTACTGTAAGACCTGGATGAATGCTGGTATATTTTGTATTCATTCAGAGTCCTTCTGCTCTGCCAGCCTCTGGCAGCTCATCAGCCCTCCTCTGGTGGCTCTTTTTCATGCCAAATTATCTTACTTGGTTGGTGAAGTACTGGAAGTGACAGGCAGGTATTTCTGACTCGGGTAGCTGAATGAAAAACACTTTCATATCTTGATGACAACAGTGTTTCACCTTGGAACTCTACTTTCTCTTACAGGTGTTTCACAAGAGGAGGGAAAGGAAAGTTAAGTTGAAGCTTCTAATATATTACACTGCATTCACCTCTACGGACAGGATGAGGAGCTCAGATAGGTCCCAGAAATCAGCATAGGTGTAGAACCACTAGTTTCAGGGGTGAAAACATCAAGATAAGCAGCAAATAATGGATGGATGGATTTATGGACACACATTGCTGAATGCCATAAAAAATTAATCTCTCTGTCTCCATTCATAGCAGTGTGGTGAAGCAGCAACAGCTCTGAGCTATGTTTGCTTATATTCAATATGTTAATTTGGCTGATGAACAGACTTTGTGATTTACCCACCAGTACATATGACAGATACACAGAAGTTAAATAAGTTATAGTAACTTATTTTGGAGTGAACTCTCTTCCTTGAGGACGGAGATCCTCTATCTGTAGCCCACTGCCTTCTGTTCAGCCACAGAATAATTCATAAGTAGTGGAGAGATAGCAAGTGCTCGGAAAAAGTCAGAATAATTTCACAGCAACACAGCCACAATTGAGCAATTTTTTTAACCACAAAGACCTTGAAATGTGAGACGAAGAACATCTGTCACCATTTCGAAGAGATGGATGGCTGTGGACTTTGTTTGGTTTTTTTCCTTTTTTTGTTTACTGAATATTTGAACCCATCTGAAGACTTTTACTGTATTTTTATCTTTTACAATCACTCCTATACAGCACAAATCTTCCTGCAAATGTCCTGCATGCTGTCACTGTGGACAGGTTTGTCTATGATGTGCTTTCACCACTGAGCCTGTAAATAAACAGACTCTCGTCCTGGTTAGATTATAATCATTTCCTGATGGAGATCGTCTTGCTATCTGTCTTGTATTTTCCAATATTTTGACTGACTAGGCCATTGTTTCATTTCTTTTACAATAAAATAAGTGGAAACACATCTGAAGTGACGGCATGACATGAAAGTAAAACCACTTCTTTCAAACATTGTCCCTGCAATATCACAGAAGAAAGACAAAACAACACACACAGCCCCAAGTGCCCTTTCACACACAAGTCTTTGTGAACATAAAGATGGAAATAATAAGAAGATGCAGATTAAAATACAAATTGGAACAGGGAGTGCTCATTTAACTTCTGATCTTTTTTGTATTTTACCTCTCACTGTTTCACAATCACCTCCCACACTCTTTCAACTTAGCATCCGCCTACACACACAGATGCACACACTCCCTCAACTCCTCTTCTCTCCATCATTTTTCTGCCATTCAAAGGATCCAGGTCACGCAGGGAGTACCTGTCAATCAAAGGCAGGGTCTGCTGAGGAGGCAGCTTCAAAAGCACACTAAACCGCAGACACAAAGACGCACACACACAGGGAGACGTCTTCACAAAGCTTCAAACGCACTCCAATTTAAAACACAGGTCAAGGGCACAGCCTGCTGAGGTAATACTAAAAACAGCTGTGGATACTTCTGAGTGTGGCACTGCAAGTTATTTCTACGCTGTAACTGACAATAATTTTTATAAATCCTGCACAGATGCCAACATCTAAGTTTGCCATAAATAAAAGTCAGCGTGTTTTTAAATTAATCTGAATTAACAGCTCATTTGGTCCAAAGCAAAATGTAATTTTCCACAGGCTCAATTTTTGTAAGTCTGCAGTTGTGCTCACTGACAGCTGTTTTCCCAGTAGGAAAACAACTCAGCCAATCAAAGCTCTGTAGATGGGATTAGGAATGTGGTCATGTCCCTGTACCACAGCCAGAGAAAGTGCAACAGAAAAGTGTGAGAGTATAAGCTAACAAAGAAAACAGATATTGTGATTATCAGGTACAAAAACAAACAACAGATGCACAGGCAACAAAAGCAAACACTTATTACTGTACAGTATGTTTGTGGTAAGAAAAAGTAAAATAAGTAAAGTTTTCTTTGTGAAATTGGTCATAAAAAGTAAGTGAAACCTCTAATGTCGCTATTTGTCTTGCACTTTTTTTATTTATATTTTCAATTTGGTCATGATTTGATACCAAACTGTTTATAACATATTAATAATATTGTCTAATACTGATAATACAGTTTCTTGCCACTGTAAATCCCAGTGGTGTGACACATGATGGAACTGATTACATTTTTACTTTAACTTTAGCAGGGTGTACATCTGGAGAGTTCAGCCTTTGTAACATGATGTAATTCAGATTTATTTCTTCTCTCAGGAAATAATTAAACACGTTATATGGAAATGCAGCGAAAGTCGTGACAGACTGTCGTGTGTGTGCATGTTTGAGTGAAGACGAGTGTCAGCGAAGAGGTTAAATAGACGGAGAAGGTGGCGTGTGTGTGTGTGTGCAGGAAGCACAGCGTTAGAGTAAGACAGAGAGGTGTGTGGTAATAAGACTGTCAGTCACAGCAGGATCTCATTAAGAAAGAGGAGTGCAGCCTCATTCCTCATTAGTCTGTCTTAACTACTGTCTACACACCTCCATGCTACAAATAATGGACACACACACACGCACACGATACATGCTTCAACCCTTTCAAACGTTTCACACATTGTCTTAAACACAGAGGCACAGGCTCACACACCCACACACATTATCATCAGGGTGAAAGATGAGTCACCCTGCCTGTCACAGTTGGTTTTATCATCAAAATGCACCCTAAATTTCAGTATTTTACTAATTAATTACTCTGTTTAAGAACCTCCAAATGATAACTGTTCACTTGCCACAGCAGCTTACACTGCAGAAAAGCCCTCCAGCTGCAGACAGACTTTCACTGGCGGTTTGTGGTGATTTTGTGCCCAGATACCAGCTCTCATAAATCTAACACGAGACAGCTTCACTGCTGCTCTCCAGTCTAGAAAGCTCCATCTAAATGGTCCTGTAATTAATCTAAATGGATGTGGCATGTCTCTGTTTGACTCTACAGCAGCAACAGGTGTTCAAAAATATGCAAATAAGAAATATGTTCCCACAACACTTTATGTACACCGTGTATTTATCTGAAAAGAGACTCTGAACATACTGTAATTTGCTGTGTTCATGAATGTGAGACTGATAATCATCGCATCATGACGGCAGAGTGAACGACTGTTGAGATCTGTTTTGTTGCTTCACTAATGTGTGTATGGTTGATTAAAGTCCTTCCTCTTAACTATCATCTAATCCTAACTGTGAACAAGGAACTTAAACAGTATTAGAGTAAAATGATTTTATGTTGCTACAATACTCATTCGGTCCAAGCTGACACTACCAACCTTAGTCCCCATTTGACAACTTGATTAGTTTCAGTAATTCCAGTTGCTTCACTGTCAGTTAAACAGCTGGGAGATGGATGTTGTTGGCCACTGCTGAGCCCCATCTGTGATTTGAGCATTTCTCCTTTGGGAGTTAGGGAGTCAGTCATCAGAGTGTTGAAATAAAATGTAAAGTATCGTCTACAGGGAACGTCTAAACAAACTTCCACTTTCCAAGTGCAAAAACAAATTTAACAGGACAGTGGGTAGGATAATAAGATGTTTGTGGTTAGAAAACACACAACATAAAGAAAACAACAGGGAAAAGATGATTATTCAAGTATTTTGTTTCAATACGCGACCAAAACTCATCATTAACAAATCAAACCGACTGCTTTTGTTACTAAAGGCTCTACATTTTGTATAGCTGCAGCACAAACAAACAAACAAACATTAGAATTGATTGATTACTTCATAGCTCCACAGAAATATGGTGAAGACAACATCTTTACGCTACCTTATCATTTGTTATTTTGCAATAATCCATCAACATTCATTTTGCTCTGAGCCCCTTCTAGTCTTACATTATTACGTGCCTCTCAGCTTCCTTTTAACTGTATCCTGCAGCCTCCTGATGCAGAGCTCAGGGGGCACGCAACAGCTCAGGCTGGAGATGATATGAGCTTTAATTAAACCAGTGTTGGTTAAGGCAGCTAATTAATGTACCAGTGTTTGAGACCAGAACACACGCGTATACAAATAAGGAACACGCAAGTGCTGGAGATCAATATGTAAGAAGTGTGTGTGCACAGAAACACTGCTCACATTAATGCATAAAGATGCACACACTCTCTATATCCATGACTCACAATGGCAGTATCAGTCCTGACTCACACAGACGCAGAAGCAAAATAAAACATCTGTCAGCACCTGCCTAGTCATGCAGCTCGCAAGCTAACTATCCATCTGTTAATGCACTCATTCATCCATCAGTCAGCCTGCCCCCCTCCATCTTCTATCCATTTGTTTTTGCCTGCTTTTGGACCAGAGTCTGTGCACTTACAAGTGCATCAGTCTGACTGTCAAGTCACCTATCCATCCATTAATGAGCCTCTCCATTTGTCCATCCACCCATGAGTGTTTGTCATTTGTTTTGTCAACAAGTAAAACAAATAAAAGAGAGATTTCATCTTGCTGGACCATGGGAATTATTAAAATCTTTTTTTGTTTGTTTTAAGAGCGGTACTGTCTGCTGCTTTGGATTCTGTGTATTGTCTGTGTTTGTGTGTTGCCTTTTTTCTAATTTATTTGTGAGAGCTGTGAAATTGAATAGACTTAATGTGGAACTCTCTTACCGTAGCACCTCACCTCACTGAACAAATAAAAACATAAAATGTATTCAATTTTAAACAGATTTCATCTTTTCATTTCCTTTCACTAAACTAGAGAGAAAACTCGGAGGAGATAGTTTTATCTGATCGACGGGGCAAAAATTACAGCAATCAGTTAAAAAAACACTTCTAAGGCAAGTGCACACACAAAAAGGAATATTTTAATATCCACAATGTTTTAATATTCTCTTGGAATGCTACGTATCTGTCATTCAGCATCTGAGTCTCTGTTAAATGACTTCTCAGGTTCAAAACTCTCCCCACTGAAATGCTGAAAAATAAACAAGGAATATTTAATATTCCCTTGTGAATGCCTGGATGAAAACTTAAAAGAAATGATAGGTAGAAAATAACTTGCACTCAGAGAGCAGCTCTGAGAGATGATATAAAATATTCTGAACGATACTCTTGGACACTGAATGACGTGTGTAAGGCCCAACTCAGCAGCACAGGAAAGTATATTTACAGTGAAGCAGTTTTTGTAGCTATAATTGTTCCTCTTGTCCATCAGGACATCATCATAAACAATTCCAAAGTAAGAGATACAGACATGGTGCTCCATCCTTAGTTTTCAAACACGGAGAAATTGTGGGTGGTACCCGGCACCTATTTTAATCGGCACCTTCATCAACGTTTCAAGCAAGCTGTGGCGATACCATATGGAGATATGACAACACTGAAGGCTACGGACTGGCCAGAGCAAAGACGTATTATTGAAACCACAGTCATCACTTCACAGATGTTAAACGCAAAGACAGAAAGATAACGATATACAATAGTAGAAAGGTTCAGGTTCAGTCCACTGGACTGTGACTTGTAGGGAAAAACACCACGTATGGAGATACTGACTCTGACGATCAGGGACAAGTTACAGAGAACTAAAAGCTGGCAAACAGTGAGTCAAAACAGAGGAAGCACTTCATAGACAGAAATCTAAAGTTGAGTGAGTGTGTTTCTGTAATAAACTTTATATCTGGACATGTTATTTTTAGTGTTTGTGAAATCAAACACAACAGCAGGAGGCCAAAAGGCTAGCTTGTATATAATAACATAATAACATGAACTAGGTGCTGCTAAAACACTAATTATTCCCCAGATTCCAAGTTGACATCTATACATGTCTTGATTTTTGTCTAAACGTCCAAAACCATAAATCAAAAGAGAAACACTGGAGAAGCTCTAGTTAGAAAACATTTGGCATTTTTGTTTTAAAAATCACAATTAATGAATTAAGCCACCAAGATTTGGTAACTGTCTTGTTGTTGACCATTGTAAACAAATTGCTGTAACTACAGAGGGAATCCACTCGATTTATCTAATTCAGACGACACAGCACAGGACTGCTAATTTTGGTCCCATCACTTGTCAACAGCTTGGACCAGAGAAACAGTAACAGCTACCAAAACTCAGTAGGAACACAGAGGATTAGCTTGTTGCAGTCTGAAAAACAATAATTTGACTGTTTTTTTATGTACTGCTATACTGTTTGTATCATTTGTGGTTCTTATTCTGCTTCTCCTCAATTAAAGTTGGCACTTTGTCACTCTACGTGATAATTATGCTGCTTGTTTGTCCATCACCATGTGTCAAGCTGGATGAGATTAAATTACCCTAGGTGTATCTACAACAATAACGCAGTGTCTCACCAGCTTTAATTATATATTAGTTGAAAATTACTTTAACCAGAAATGACAGATTTCAGAGTTAAGAATACTGTGTCACGGCACATCTAACTTCACTGAGAGAGCTGTTAATTTCCCCGGGCAGACCGCCAAGGTGTAATCAATGTACTGGGGATACAATGTTCCCCCTCTTCCATCTTCTTCTGCTCGCTTCAATTTGTTCTCATTAAAGAAGATCCATTCTACAGCACTTCTCCTCCTTTCTTCACTTAGTGTTAATTCCTCCAGTTTCTCTTCGTAGCACTTACTACTGAGTACATGATCATTTGAAGCTTGCAGGAACATTTTAACACTTCTCCTAACTGGCAGGTTGTAAGTCAGGGATTCAGGAATTAATACATTTTCACACATTAAATGTTGGAAACAAATATATTTCTATGACACTTAAACTTAACATTTTATTTATTTACGTATAACCACTAAACAGGGTACAATAGCACTGACTTGATACCATCATTTCTGCTGAAAACCCTTTTCTTTTCCTACTTTGTGAAATCTTAAAGGTGTACTTACGCTGGCCCCAGCGGCCTGTGCGGGGGTTCAGGTAGTTTGGGTAGAGCCCATTGGGTCTGTCCATTTTGGCTAGCAGCTTTCGAATGTGCATCACCTGAGATGAAAAGCAGACGCAAACATTTTTTTAACTCAATTTTTAATATAACAGAATAAATTCACAGTTATTGGAAAAATGATAATACCTTCTGGTAGTAGGCGGGGTTCCCTGTCAGGTAGGTGAGGTGAACAAACTCCATGTGAAGGGTCCCAAACTCAGCCAGGATGCTGCTGCCCGCTGACGCCCAGCCCCAGTTACGACCAACACCACTGGAAAGAAGAAGGAGGAAAAGGAAGATGTGGTGGAGGTGAAGGAAATGAAGAGGAGTTGTGGAGGAAGAGATTAATGTAATGTGCAGTAAAAGAACAACAGCGAAAGAGAGAGGGAGGGTTGGACAAAGAAACAGGTTTTATACTCTGAATTTAAAGAAGTGATATTACTGCCTCAAAGAACAAAATGACGTCTGCTTGGGCTGACAAAAGTTTCAATTAGGACTAATGATTCAACAGAGTTTCATTTCATTCATATAAAAAACCCACAGAGGACCACTCTACTTACAACTGTAGAGTCTTTCTGCTGCTTTGTCAGTGCTCAGGCAGCTTTTCTATGAATCACACTTGTTGTTTGTGGCCACAATGACAGTGACATGGTCATTTGAGAGAACTGAATGCAAGAGCTCACTCTGAAACAATTTATGATCAGCATAATAGTATGCTAGAAGTGTAGTCTGGGAAGAAAACAATTCACCGTCAGGGACTGAGGCATAAAACCGACTGAACAAAATTTGAATACAACACTAAAAATGTACACAGTTAAAGCAAATGATGTGAGATACCATCAAAAGTGGAAAAAGAAAATCATCTGTAGATTGATTTTCCAGTAAATAGCGTATTTTAATTAACTTTAAGATTTATAAAATAATTTTAATGTCACAAATTGCAGTGAGAACCTGACAATGAGAAATGTTAAAATAAATATCCTGAATAAATAAACACCTTGACTGATTGGTTATAGCTTGGGTTACAGGTTCAGTACCTGTTGAAGGAGGATGCCTCAGCTGCAGCAGGTAAATGACATTCATAAGTGACCGTATGTAGCACAGGAGGCATCTGGAAGTGCTTCAATTTTACATGAGTGCATATGTACCATTAACAGGTTTCCACTTGTGGGTGTGTGTTTGTGTGACAGGCACCTTGAGTGTCCCATCAAGTGGAAAAAGGATACAGATGTGTCACTTGTGCGTTCTCTGTTTATATGAGTGTACCATTACTCCCAGAGGAATCTGTGTAAGTATCATTTGGTGTCAGTGTTTTTTTTTTCTGTGTGTGAGCGTTTGTTTGTCTAGTGGGAAATTCTGGCAAAATACAAAGCATCCGCTCTCTAACAAATTGGAATTAGGCCCTCACTTGTTCTACACACATGCTCAACAACCTGCTGGTGCATACAGCAGGAAGCTGCACTCACACACACAGCAGAAACTGACAAGAGAAACAGAAATAAGAAGGAAATATTATGGTTAGTTCACTTCAGGCCGAGACGGGAAAGCTGCTGTTTATCACAGAGACTGAATTTAAAACTTTTTAACATGTGTTTCCAGATGTTAGGTCACACACAACTCATAATTAGGTTGTCCTGGCCTTACAACAGCACAGTTTACACCCACACAGGTAAAAGACACCTGTGTAGGTGGACTGTGGATGTGTCGGAGCTTTAAAAAAACAATGTGCCAAGTTCTATGTGAGAGTATTGCAGTTTGAAACCCCCCAAGTGAATTCATTTATTACATTACATATATTACATATTGTTAAACTTTCCTCTGATTCTACTCAGTGTGTGTTGGGTCAGTCCTCATCACTGCCATGTGTATATTGAGAAAATGAATGTCTCATCTTATCAAAGGTGTGAGTTTGAGTTGGTTCCTGACATAACAGCTTGACAAGCTCTTCTTAATACGTCACCCTAAACCTAATTTAATCCGAAAAAGTCACAAAAGTTTTTGTTAATACATCTGTAATTACTTAATTTCACATTCACAATATACAGTTTGCTAATTGAGCACATTCTACTTCAATTGATCTGTTTTGTTTGTTTTTAACCCATAAAACATTAGTTTTATTGTTCACATGTGTATTTACATCTTCACATAGATACTGTGGAAAAAAACAAATCAAAAACCTTCAAATAGTAATAAGACAATAAGCAAACTGAATCACATCTTCTGATTAGTGCTGGATGGTAGAGGGTGTCACTAACCTCTTAAGGTTGACCATGGCCCAGGGGATTCCTGTGGGGGTGTTAAAGGCAGGAAGCAGCTTCTCTGCTAGCTGGACAGCCTTCATCTTAAATACCTTAAAAGAAACAGAGCGAGTGTTAAAATTTTAAAGTACTTAACAGTCCATCTACTTTTTCTGCTTAATATTCTCCTTAAACAGCTGAGACGTACAAGCATAAAACAACCGGCGATCAACTAAAACAAATACAGGATGATGGCAAATGAGGCAGAGTGAGACGCCAGGAGACAGGCGAACAAAGTGTCAGCGCTAAACAGATTTATGGAGGAAACTGGCAGCCTCACATATGCAAAACCTTCCTTCAAGCTGTGCTGCAGTAATATGAAATTGTGCAGAATACCGCTGAGATGTCTGCAAGAAAAGCTTGGAGGTCAAACTACATGAACTGAGCAGAGCGAGAGACCAAAGTACGCAGTCAGAGTTGGGTTTCTATTATCGCGACTGGAGTCTAATTTATACAGACTGATGTGGAGGAACGGACATGTGTTCATTTTGAGATTACACAAGTTCTTGCACTCGTCTGACAGATGAAGGCCTAGAAAAATCTGCAGCAGCCTTTGTTCTTTTCTCAGCATGCCAATCAAAAAGATAAAAGGCAACTAAGGTTATTCTGCCGGCGAACTATCTGGGTGTGGGCATATGCTGAAAGCTAAAAATCTGACTTTGAATGATGTAAAACTGCTCAGGGGACAAATTCATTATGAAATTCAACTGAAAAAATAAACACAGATCAGCAGTCTAGACAAACACATTTTCCTGCACACATGGTAAGTTAGTTTTTGTTAATCCCTACATAAGCTGTGTACCTCTTTTCTCCCCAAATTTCATCCAAGAGAAAAAGAAAAAAAGAAGTTTCCACCAGAAAAGTAGTGTCTCAAAAATATGTTGTCTTAGAAAGCTGCCACGTTTAAGTAAAAAACATGAAAGCTTATTTAAAAAAAACATCCAGTTGCTCACAGCATGAATGGCAAACCTTAATGAAAGTAAACCACACATTCACAGCAGGACATGGGCTCTAAGAGCTGCACTGGTTTTTGACAGCGGACTGATCCACAGCAGTCACATCGATAAAGACACAGCCTTTACGAAACATATGCTGAAGAAACTCTTAATACAACTGAACCAACTGGAAACAATGTGTAGTAGCACACATTACCTGCTGCAGTATTGACAGAGTGAAGCATTTGTAGATGTAAAACTGAGTTGGGTATAAATTCTGGTATTATATTAAGAGTTGATTATCTGTCTTTTTAGTGCCCTGAAGCTGCAGATAATGGAAAATGAAATGAAACTGGACGGTGATGGTGTTGATCCATCCACTTTCTAAAGAAATACATAGCTCAACACTGTCCAATACCTGTGATTTTAATTCTGCAGTATACTATATCAGGGTATATGTACTGTAGGAGATTGGTGGGATAAACACACAAAGAGAGTTGTACAACTTGCAGACAGCAGTCAAGCAAAGCGTTGCATAAAAAGAAATGTGGCAGGCGGAGGCTGATTCCTCAACACAATCTGTCAGGACTAAGCAGTTTTCTAGCGAGACCTGGAATATTCCTGCTGTCTCACAATGTAAATGGAGGCAACAACACTTGTGTTTGCAGAATACTTAATCAGACAGTGGAACATCTTACAGAAGACTTAGGGCCTGATTTACTAAATGTTTGCATGTACAAATACATCCACTACAGCTCCACTACTAATGTCTGGGTGTCAACTGTGGGTGTTTTGTTTGTGAGACATAAACATGCAGATTGTGAAGGCATGATTAACCTGGGACAACAAAGGATATATAATTTACTTTTAATGCACCTATTTAAATTCCTTTGTAAAAAAACACATCACTAATTCATCATCACTTTAATTACAGTTGGCTGATTATCTAATGCTAGCATTGCAAGTTATGGAAACAGCAGCTACAACCAAACAGAGAAGGAGTGCACGTATGCAGCTGGCAAACACAGTAACTGTCACAGTAAGTGAAGTCGGATCAGTTCTGTGTATGTGCCGGGTCGTGGTGTGTGCTCATATCTGCTCAGTCATCACAAACTGATTCTTGGCCCGTGTGCCCGCTGCACTGAGGCCTTTAATGAACACCACTATCTTTTATTGGCAATCCCGCCGCTGATGTCATCAAGCAGGGACAAGATCCAAACGACCCATCAGAGGAGACAGTGAGCTGCCATCACAGATAAAGCGCTACAGTTAATGATAATCATCTTCCTCCACTGGTTTCATCTACAGGCAGGGAGCTCTCAGGAAAAAAGCAGCCAGGCTATCTGAAGAAACAAGGGCTGTGTTGTTGGTCGTTAAAGGAAGTGAACCTGCTGAGAGAAGGAGGAAGACCAGAGAGAGCCTGCTTAATTAGCGCCTGTACATTTCCTTATCTTGTTTATATTACTATGGAGAATTATCTCACTTAAGACAAGTGCTGCTCTGTCTGTTTTCACTTGTGTTGTTGAACTCATCTGATGTAAACTTACTCGGGGGAAATTCTACAACACACTGCCAGCTACTCCACATAAATGTAGGTGTAGCAACAAACCACTGCACTACTATGAGTGTGGCAAATAACCAGCTACACCTACACGTGAATAAAACTAAGGAAAACACATATGTACACACGTCGTCACTGAAAATATGTCAAATATTGAATGCAATGTTTCTCAAAATCTCATATTCTGTGTGCAGCAATAATTTCATCAACAGGAATAATTATAAATTCCTCAAAGTTGAAACTTATTCAGCCTTTTTCTGACGTTCTGTCCTGTTAACAAAATATTTACTATAGCAAGAAGTTAAGATCAGGACAGTGAGAGGTTTGAGAATTTAAAAAAATCCTTGGGGAAGTAAAAAAAAAACCCAGACACTTCGTTGTCTGGCATTTCCCAACTTGTTTCTATCTCTCCCTGCAGGGTTGACAGCTTTAGTGTTCAGCCTTTTAAAATGCATTACAGCACACTTCAAAATCGATCAGTGAAGGATGTACTCTCTCCGTCACCACATACACACATGCATAAAGAATTTAAAACACACAATTGGGAGGCAAATCAAGGTTAAGCAGTAATCTGGGAGCACACACAAACACTAACATGATATGGATGGGATGAAAGTTTAATTTATCACTGTGGTAAATATGCATATCCAGTGAATGTCAGCCAACAGGACAACACAGTGCAAAAACAACAGATATGTCTTTATCAAAAATCCACTAAATATTGAGCTCTAATGTGCATATGGAGACAATAGCTGGCACATCCCCCCTTCTGCCTGTTTCCACTTATCCCTCCTTTCTTTAATCACACAACAGCAGTGTCCTCTCTCCTCATTACCTGCCTTTCAATAACTCTTTCCTCTGTTTTTGCCCTCTTTCAGGATTAGTAGTGGCCAGAAGCCGTCGGGTTATTTGTTACAATGGGCCAAATTTCCAGACAACAGATTTAGAGCATGGTTTCGTGACCTTCATGTTGAAGAACGACAGTAACAATGCCAACGGTGAGAGGTAAGATTCCCCCAGGGGACCAACATAAGACATCATCTGCCAAACTGTACATCACTGTTATGTCCCAGGGACAGGGAGAGCTGTAATCTGCCACTTAAACCTGTCCTGAACTGAGCCAATGATCCACTTATTACACATGAGGATATGATTTGTAAACTGTGGAGGAGCTGTGAGACTGAAATCACTGTAAAGTAGAGCAGCCTCTGATTTAAGAGTCTAGACTGAAACACATGCACTGTACAAACCAAGAATGTATTTCTTATAATCCTCTTTTTTCAAACCTAGTATTTAATTGATTCAATAAAAGAAATCAATACACTGTAATTATTAATTCTTCATTGATCACATTCACTATAAGGAAGCTGCTGTAGAAGTAAACTACACATCATGCTATATGCTATAATCTGTCCCGTTGTAAAACATTTTCAAACATCTTCTGCGCGGTAGAGGTACAATAAATTCAGCTCTTACATCATGTGAAAGTGTGAGAGCTGCTAACAACAAATTCAAATCCACCAGCAGTGACAGAGCTTAGTTTGGGTTCCATCGGGTCCATTTCCTCTAACAAATCCTCAAATGATCTATATGCACAAACATCCTGAACTAGGTACTACTTGTATAATCAGATTTCACTGAAGATGCTATTTGACCAATCTTCTTTTAACTCCATCTGAGGAATTAATTACTGGTTTATGAGTCCCTCACTTTTCTGTCATCTCTTACGTTATTTATGAAGTAAAATATAACAATCAATCTAAAATTCAAAGTAATAGTAATTATTCTCATCACTACCTTTGTGTCTCCCGACCAAATGGTCTCCACAACAAATATGCAGAGTGAAAATTAATAAGATCAGGGTAAATTACTTAATATGATCAGCATATTTCACACTACAATGAAGAATCTGCTCAGATACTGCAAACAAGCAGACACACACACACAGTCTCTGGTGGAAGCAGTAGGCCACTGTTGACATGTAACGGAGCCTCCTAAAGGGATTAAAGGGTAGACTGTGAAATGTGCTGAATGCTCCTGCTTGGTAAGAAGAACCCCGGGGGCCAGCAGCACAGACAGGATTAAGTCACCCCGTGTGTGTGTGTGTGTGTGTGTGTGTGTGTGTGCGTGTGTGTGTGTGTGTGGTTAAATGTGTGACATTTTCATACTTTGCCATGCCACTTCGACATCAGCTGATCCATTTGCTCATTTTGTTGAGCATCCAGTGGCTCTGCATCAAAGGCAGGATGCACAAAGATGGGCCGACACAGAGAAAAGTCAAAGACCGTCAGTAAATTAGCTCTCTGATTGTTCATTTGTTGCCATCGTGCTGCATCACGCTGACTGCTGTCAGCTCTGACAGATACTTTACATTGAAAATTAATAGAAACAAGTTATTCTGCCTTCTGCCTCCAATATTGTAAATCTGAAACAAACCGGACAACTTCTTCTGCTGTGTAACTCTTCTCTGATGTGGTTATTCTGTCTCTACTGTATCGGCCTTTAGTTCTTTAGACTATACTGTTGCCATGTTAGCGTCTTTTCCTCCAGAGAAAATCTACTGAAAACACAACAAACTAGAAATATGGGATGTCTGGAATCATCCCAATTGATGCTACGATAAGGTTTCAGTTTGTTTTCATATTAATTCCACTAGACGATGGTGATCAACTGTGCTTGATCTTTATATGAACTACTGAACACCAGTGTTCCCTTTTACTTCATACATCCTCTCTCTTTTCCTGGATTCAGTGAATGGTCCATTTCTTCACATCTTCCCACTTGTCATCTCATTATAAAAATCTCTTTCCTCTCTGTGCATCCAATTCTTCCTCCTCTCCACACCTCTCTGACTTAATCAGAATCAAATAAATCCATTTTTAATAGGACAGATCTTTCAATCATCTTTTACTTTTACCCCAGTTTGTGCAGGAATTGTAAGTCATTAGTTTGCAGAGTGGAACTGATACAGCTGTGTAGAAATGTCGCTGTTTGTTTCACCATCTTGGTTTAGCAATATCTGCTAAGGGAAAAAGGATTCCCAGAAGGAAGGTATACAACGGTTGCTAGAAACAGAGTTCTTCTATGCTCTGCTATCTTAACAGACTTTGCACTACTTGTATATACAGCAGAACATTAAATCCACCTGGAGTAGACTTAATGCAGTTGCAGAAGTCTCACTGAGCAGAAATCTCTTGTTTGCAGTGACTGGATGTAAACAATGTGCAACAAAATATTGATGTTACTATCATTTTTATACATGAAATTTCAATTTACTTATTGGTTTAAAATATTCTATTGAACCAAAAATCAAAAGCAAAGCCTGAGTGTGCAGAGTGTAATAGGATCACTGAGCCACCTTGTTCTTTGTCACCAAAATGTTAGCAAATCTTCTCCTTTCCCTTCATCTCGTGTCTGTCCCTGCCTTCCTACTGGGCAGCGGTGTAGTGACAGTCAAAAGGGGAGTACGATGCCCTGAATTTGTTTGACAGGCTCAACGTTTGACAAAAAATGAGTGGCAGTCAAATGCTCCCCGGTGAGATCAAACAGACAGCCAGTGGATCTGCTGCCGTCTGCAGGCACCAATCCCTGGACAAGAGACAGCTTAGCTTCATATCATAGTGCAGAAAGAGAGTGAGAGAGAAATGGTAAAGTGTGGAATATTGTAAGACATACAGGGAGAGAACGAGCAAAAATGATTGACAAGACTGAATCTGAGGAAAGGAGCAAAAATACAGAGGTTTTTCAAATATCGACTCTTGGTGGTAGATACAAAACAAAAAGCAGGAAGACTTGTTATGTTCTTGCCGTTTAACTTGTCCTTCCCATCTTCTCGTTTCCTCGACTCCACACCTTGCTGTTTTGTCTGTCTTCTCCCCTCTTTTTCTTTTGCCCTTTGTTTTTCTTTGTTGTTCATGCCTCCAAACATTTCCTCTCCATCTGTGATCTCCTTCGCTCCCTTCCACCTCAACTGGGGTTTTCTTTACCTTCCTCTAATCTAACTTTTCCTCAGTTTCTGCTTCCTATTTCTCTCTCTCGCCTTTCTCCTGACCACAGAAGCCCTCCCTCTGTTCTGCCATCCTGCTCTTCCTGTTTATTTCTCTCATCACCATCATTATATCTGTCTACCATCCTTTCCTTCGCTTGCTGTTCCATTTCTGTCATTCTCCATCTTTTTATCTCCTCCTCTCTGTCCAAGCGTCCATCCATCGAGGGTGGTTTATGCTGTGCCGTTTATGCATGCAGAGTCTGCAGCTTTTCTTTAACACACCGTCATCTCATTATCCTACATTACAGGGCTCAGTCTGCTCTCCTGACCTTCTCCTTTCTCTGCACAATCTGCTCTTCCTCGCTCAATTCATCCCTGTCATTCTTGTCCCCTTCCTTTTTCTGGTTTGCAGGAACATTAACATTTATCTTTGATGGATGTTTTATTGGAAGTTATGGTGTCCTGTTTAACTGATTTCAAAAAGGAAATGAACATGTATAATTTATAAATTTGGTCAAAATTGAAGACAGAGTCTAAAATTCTTCCTGTGACTGACAGATCAAATTGATAACGAAGACCTCCCTGTGGAAACAGTCAACTTTTAACCTTCGATCAGCACTTCTCTCAGCAGGATAACTGAGAGATGCTTCAGAGTGCCACCCCTGCTGTGACAAGTCTATGCACATCTATGGTACATACATAGTGCCTGCCTGAAGTGTACATTTTATACTGCATGCTCACTTAACTGCTGATGCTCTTTGGATGACACAGGATGTGCAACTGTGAGAAATAGTTTTGTAAGTTTACTGAGGAAACGATGTGAAGAAATGAGCCATGAAGAGAATAAATGCAAAAGGGGAAAAATAAAAGAATACTGAATAGGAAGAGGAAGAGGAGAACGAAGACATTTCATATTCAAGTGATGAGTAACTGCCGTGAACTTCATGCATATGAAGATACAAGATATAGTCTTCTAAAAATCATACTATTTTGTTGGTGCTTGGTAGAATAATTCAGATTTAAAGGTCCAGCCTTTGTAATGTAGGATTTCTGTTAAACATTTGTAGTCTCCAAGCTTCAGCTGAGACAGGCTTATCACGTCAGACTTGAAAAAAAATCCTCCAAAGCCACACAAGACAGCATACAACTGTTGGTAGTACTGGGAGTAGTACTTCCCCAAGACGGGCATACTGATTTTAATGTGCAGAAATCTGTGGATTGCCTTTGAGTGAATCTTAAAAAAGAGTGTTAACCTTTAAGTAATAATGTTAAGTGTTAGATATAACAAATATGTTTCATTATGTATAATAAACCAGTCCAGTCCCAACTTGTTTCAGCTTCTCTTCCATTATTCAGTATTTACTGCATAAGTCACACTGAAAGAAGAAGCCGTCTTCCACACAGAGCTGTTAACTCCACAGCTTTCAGCACTTTCTTAACATGGAAATGTGCTCAGTATTAACGCCAAAGAATACTCACAGTGTGCAGTGGATTTTGTTCACTTTAAGATTGAGCATTACTAAAATATTAAATTTATTACCACCTCTCATGCCCACCCAGATCCCTATCTGCTTCCAACTAGGCTGAGTCGCAACTAATCTGATAGTGGACTAATAGAAAATTTAGAAAATTTTAGAAAAAAGTGATGAGGTGGGTGATTAGCAAAGAAATAATTAATTAACAAGAAAAATAATAATAATTTACATCACCAACTAGTCAACCTTTAAATTTGTTGGTCACTAATTTGCCCACTGATTTTAGTTGACTAATTGTTGCACCGAGCTTAGTTAGAGGCACTTTCGTGGACATAACTACTTCTTGGTATTAACTTAAGTACTATGGAAAGTATCGTCAGCAACCTTCCTGAAGAATGGGTCACCTGGTTTTAGTTCAGAGTTGTATGTCAAAGACTAATGTTGGAAATGAGAGAGTTCAGTCTCTTATTGCTGGTCTGAGCTACTTCTGTGAATAGTTTTATTCTGCAAACTCACCATTATCTAAATTCCAAATGTGTTAATCACAGAAAATACTTTTATTCTGTAAACATAGCAGCTTTGAACTTGTACTGTTTAACCATTAGCTGAATAAGTTCCTACTGTTTTGGTATTACCTTCAGAGAACTGTACTGATGTTCTCATCTGTTGGTAGGAAGGTAAACAAGAACACTTCTTCAAATTCTGGTGTTTACATAAGAAGTTACGAGATTTGCTTTGGTCATATCTCAATTGTTTGACGGTTAAGTTCCTTTTTCCTAAATTGTGTGTATCATTAGCAAAGCAATGCTTGTAGCAGCAGTGACAGAGAGCACTGTAACATGGTTTCTCTACACCAGAGAGACACATATACTATATAAACCACTTAATTAACACTGTTGGCTGGCATACCTGCCCGTATTGAGCACACTGTGGTACACCCTATACCTATACAGTGCTCTGGGCTTTGTCATCAGATTTGTTGTAACAACTGGAGAATAGTGTGTTAGACTGGAAGAGAAATGACAAAGGTGGGTATAATGTGACTACATCTGCTAAGTTTCTGAACTTAAAAAGGATGGTACACACCACAGGGTGCTAATCAGATGCAGGTACTGGCAGAACAAACTAGAAAAGAGACACTGAACACTAAAATAGCTGCAAGAAGAAAACACAATATGAACAAAACATGGTGATTTTTTTTTCTTTTTTTTTTTAAGTGGGTGCTGTTTTTACTTTACTATCTGCCAATAAATGTAGTTAATTACTTTGTGGATTCATCAATCACTGTAGGAAAAATGCATCCTTAAGGTCCCCTCTACTTCCCACTTTTATAAAAAATTAATGAACCATCTTCCCAAAATAAAGGCATCATAAAAACATCAATAATTCTTTCAAATTTAGTTCTGGAAACCCAAAAATGTTAAAGGTTACACTTTCATAACTTTAATCTTGTTTATATATGTATGTATTCCAGACAGACATTCAGTATGTGAATATAATTTGCTATTCTAGGATTTGGACATTCTTTATTTAGTACTTGAAAGAAAGACTGTGAAACTGTGAGTCACATCAGAATCTCTAATTAAAATATTTTCCACCTGTTTTTATTTTTTGTTCTGCCTGAACAGACATCAGCAAACAGGTGAAAAGAGTTTGGAAATGTAAAACCTGGGGAAATAAATGAGAAGAATAAATGAAAAATAAATCAAAAAAGGACTGAGGGCAAAAAAGGAGAAACAGAGTAAGAAAAACAAAAAACCGTCGGGCAAAGTTGAGTAAATGAAAAATGAGAAAGCTGAGAAACACAAGAGAATAAACACAGATGAGGCAAAACATTCGAAGAGCAGAAGAAACATCAGGAAGGAGGGACAGAGGGAGAAACTGAAAAATAAGAACAACAAAAAGAGAAGAGAGAATTAGTGGCTCGGAAATAAGAAAAGAGAAAATGATCCAATTAGACGTAGACAAGTGACCAAACAGAAGCGAGAGAGTGAAAACAGAGGAGAGGGTGGTGAGGACATCAGAGCAAGAGTTAGAAACACAAGGAGAAAGTAAAAGAATAAAGCTGAGACAGACGGAGGAGTAAACACAATCCATCAATGCTGCTCTGCTTCGCCAACACTCCTCCTGAATGCTGATCTCCAACTTGCTCCTAACTTTTCTGATTTTCCATCGCTGTCTTTGTTCTTCTATGATTTTCTGAGGCTCAGTCTGCGGTTCTCATCTTTTCTCCATTTAGCCAATCACTCTTTACTCTCAGATCTCCCCTCATTTCTCTCTCTCCGTCTTTTCATTCTGTGTTTGATTTTTCAACAGTGTTGATGATGACTGACACACGCAGCGTTACAAATCAAATGACTAGAAAGCTTTATCTGATGAGGATGTCCTTGGCTTTTTTTTTTTTTTTTGTACCTCATACGGTAAAGCTTTATGTGGATGTCTCAACAGGCAATTACACAGCAACTATGGATGATAAGTACATAGAAGGCCTCATTTTACTTCACAGAAAGTTAGTTTCTTGGCTCTCAACTGGTCCTACAGAACCTGTAGGTTCAAAGCTTCCAATGCTCAGCTCATCTCTGCATTAGTAAATAATTTTGTATTGGATTACTGGTTCGTCATTCCTTTGGTAATTAATTAAATAAGCAGCATAATACTAAAAAAGCTGTAGTTAGGACAGGAACTCTTTCTAACACAAACCACCCCCCCGGGTTACTATTTGTTTTTGCATGTCTCTTTCTGGTCCTGTAAGGTCCTGCTGATCTGAGACTTGGAGCACAAGCTGTAGTCTTGAGCATCACATTCTCTGTATGGGGGTTGTCTGGCGTGTTTCTCCACAGCTGCAGCTGAGTACATTTACATTCACAACAAAATCACTGCTAACAACTTCTGCGAGTGTCCAATTTTTGTGTTTGCTCATGTAAATATAAGCTCTTATTCTGGTTTTGAAAAATATTTTGAACGTGCTCTCTGAGTAGGTAGATACAGACCAGTGTACCATGCCATATTTTCTCAGGATCCTGATTAGTCTGCAATCTGAACAGGTGCATCTTTCACTAATGTCACTTAATAGCGAGTAAAATGACAGCTTAATGATGGAAATGCTGCAATTACAGTTTAACACCTGTACTGCAGAGGATACTTTTACGCAGTACATGCTCACTTGTCTTCCACAGCTGGTGGTAAAATGGAGAAGTGGTAAAACTAAGTAAAACAGTACAGAACCAAAGGAGCATCCAAACAATCAGGGTTTCATTAGAACTGTTTGCTGGGAAATGAAAAACAAATAAGACTCTGTTCCACGTAAACATTATGTGCCAAACATGAACAAAACAACTGGGATACTGAATATTGGAAAATGTAAAACTTAGGCATCAAATAGGTAGGATTGGTAGGATACTTAGAAATTTGGGTTCTGAGTCGTACAAGACATAACAAATATAGCTGCTGTGTTCATTTCCTCATTTGACCCATCCCTCACTTATTTCATCTGTCCTGAAATCACAGTTTCACCTGTAACAACATCCAGCTGAGAAGGATGCTGATAAGCTCTGAAAACATCACCTTCAACCACCAATTCAACTCCCCGAGCTTTAATAACTTTAACCTCTATCTACCCGGAGAGTGGACACTGCTTCATTTTCACACAGTTACACACAATTTCCCCCAGGGATGTGCCCAGTAA